>NW_027476315.1:0-315698 GCF_051020955.1 Megalopta genalis | reverse complement strand
GATTTAGCTTCAACAGCATGCGAAACAAACGAGTTATCTTCAGATCCATGCGAACACATGATTTAGCATCTAATCAATGCGAAGTAGAAGGGCTGATCTTCGAATCCATGCGAAACATATGATATAGCTTCAAATACTTGTGATATACATGATTTAGCTTCAACAACATGCGAAACAAACGAGTTAGCTTCAAATCCATGCGAAACACATGATTTAGCTTCAAATCAATGCGAATTAGAAGGGTTATCTTCGAATCCATGCGAAACATATGATATAGCTTCAAATACTTGTGATATACATGATTTAGCTTCAACAGCATGCGAAACAAACGAGTTATCTTCAGATCCATGCGAAACACATGATTTAGATTAAAATCAATGCGAAGTAGAAGGCTTATCTTCGAATCCATGCGAATCGAATAGTTTAGCTTCAAATACTTTTGATATACATGATTCAGCTTCAACTGCAGGCGAAACAATCGAGTTAGCTTCGAATCCATGCGAAACACATGATTTAGCATCTAATCAATGCGAAGTAGAAGGCTGACCTTCGAATCCATGCGAAGCAAATGGTTTAGCTTGAAATACTTGTGATATACATGACTTAGCTTCAACAAAAAAGCAAAATAGAAGCATAGAAAAACAAACGAGTTAGCTTCAAATCCATGCGAAACACATGATTTAGCTTCAAATCAATGCGAAGTAGGAGCTTATCTTCGAATACATGCGAAACAAATGGTTTAGCTCAAATACTTGTGATATGCATGATTTAGCTTCAACAGAATGCGAAACAACGAGTTAGCTTCAAATCCATGCGAAAAGCATGATTTAGCTTCAAATCAATGCGAAGTAGAAGTGTTACCTTGAATCCATGCGAAACAAATGGTTTAGCCGCAAATACTTGTGATATACATGATTCAGCTTCAACTGCATGCGAAACAAACGAGTTAGCTTCAAATCCATGCGGAACACATGATTTAGCTTCAAATGAATGCGAAGTGGAAGGCTTATCTTCGAATCCATGCGAAACAAATGGTTTAGCTTCAAATACTTGTGATATACATGACTTATCTTCAACAGCATGCGAAACAAACGAGTTAGCTTCAAATCCATGCTAAACACATGATTTAGCATCTAATCAATGCGAAGTAGAAGGCTAATCTTCGAATCCATGCGAAACAAATGATATAGCTTCAAATACTTGTGATATACATGATTTAGCTTCAACAGCATGCGAAACAAACGAGTTAGCTTCAAATCCATGCAAAACACATGATTTAGCATCTAATCAATGCGAAGTAGAAGGCTGATCTTCGAATCCATGCGAAACAAATGGTTTAGCTTCAAATACTTGTGATATACATGATTTAGCTTCAACAGCATGCGAAACAAACGAGTTAGATTCAAATCCATGCGAAACACATGAATTAGCATCAAGTCAACGCGAAGTTGATGGCTTAGCTTCAAATCCATGCAAAACGAATGATTTAGCCTCACATACTTGAAAATATAAATGATATGGCTTCAAATGCAGGCGAAACAAACGAGTTAGCTTCAAACCCATGCGAAACACATGATTTAGCATCTAATCAATGCGAAGTAGAAGGATGATCTTCGAATCCATGCGAAGCAAATGGTTTAGCTTGAAATACTTGTGATATACATGATTTAGTTTCAACAGCATGCGAAACAAACGAGTTAGATTCAAATCCATGCGAAACACATGATTTAGCTTCAAATCAATGCGAAGTAGAAGGGTTACCTTCGAATCCATGCGAAACAAATGGTTTAGCCGCAAATACTTGTGATATACATGACTTAGCTTTAACAGCATGCGAAACAAACGAGGTAGCTTCAAATCCATGCGAACACATGATTTAGCATCTAATCAATGCGAAGTAGAAGGCTGATCTTCGAATCCATGCGAAACAAATGGTTTAGCTTCAAATACTTGTGATACACTTGATTTAGCTTCAACAACATGCGAAACAAACGAGTTAGCTTAAAATCCATGCGAAACACATGATTTAGCTTCAAATCAATGCGAATTAGAAGGGTTATCTTCGAATCCATGCGAAACATATGATATAGCTTCAAATACTTGTGATATACATGATTTAGCTTCAACAACATGCTAAACAAACGAGTTAGCTTCAAGTCCAAACGACAAACATGATTTAGTATCAAGTCAACGCGAAGTTGATGGCTTAGCTTCAAATTCATGCAAAACGAATGATTTAGCTACACATATTTGAAAATATAAGTGATATGGCTTCAAATGCAGGCGAAACAAACGAGTTAGATTCAAATCCATGCGAAACACATGATTTAGCTTCAAATCAATGCGAAGAAGAAGTGTTATCTTCGAATCCATGCGAAACGAATAGTTTAGCTTCAATTACTTGTGATATACATGATTTAGTTTCAACAGCATGCGAAACAAACGAGTTAGATTCAAATCCATGCGAAACACATGATTTAGCTTCAAATCAATGCGAAGTAGAAGGTTTATCTACGAATCCATGCGAAACAAATGGATTAGCTTCATATACTTGTGATATATATGATTTAGCTTCAACAGCATGCGAAATAAACGAGTTAGCTTCAAATCCATGCGAAACACATGATTTAGCTTCAAATCAATGCGAATTAGAAGCGTTGTCTTCGAATCCATGCGAAACATATGATATAGCTTCAAATACTTGTGATATACATGATTTAGCTTCAACAGCATGCGAAACAAACTAGTTAGCTTCAAATCCATGCGAAACACATGATTTAGCATCTAATCAATGCGAAGTAGAAGGTTGATCTTCGAATCCACGCGTAACAAATGGTTTAGCTTCAAATACTTGTGATACACTTGATTTAGCTTCAACAGCATGCGAAGCAAACGAGTTAGCTTCAAATCCATGCGAACACATGATTTAGCTTCAAATCAATGCCAATTAGAAGGGTTATCTTGGAATCCATGCGAAACAAATGGTTTAGCTTCAAATACTTGTGATATACATGATTTAGCTTCAACAGCATGCGAAACAAACGAGTTGACTTCAAGTCCAAGCGAAAGACATGATTTATCATCAAGTCAACGCGAAGTTGACGGCTTAGCTTCAAATCCATGCGAAACGAGTGATTTAGCTTCACATACTTAAGAACATATGTGATATAGCTTCAAATGCAGGCGAAACGAACGAGTTAGCTTCAAACCCATGCGAAACACATGATTTAACATCTAATCAATGCGAAGTAGAAGGCTGATGTTCGAATCCATGCGAAACGAATGATTTAGCTTCACATACTTGAGAATATAAGTGATATAGCTTCAAATGCAGGCGAAACAAACGAGTTAGCTTCATACCCATGCGAAACACATGATTTAGCTTCAAATCAATGCGAATTAGAAGGGTTATATTCGAATCCATGCGAAACATATGATATAGCTTCAAATACTTGTGATATACATGATTTAGCTTCAACAACATGCTAAACAAACGAGTTAGCTTCAAATCCATGTGAAACACATGATTTAGCTTCAAATCAATGCGAATTAGAAGGGTTATCTTGGAATCCATGCGAAACAAATGGTTTAGCTTCAAATACTTGTGATATACATGATTCAGCTTCAACTGCATGCGAAACAAACGAGTCAGCTTCAAATCCATGCGGAACACATGATTTAGCTTCAAATCAATGCGAAGTGGAAGGCTTATCTTCGAATCCATGCGAAACGAATAGTTTAGCTTCAAATACTTTTGATATACATGATTCAGATTCAACTGCCTGCGAAACAAACGAGTTAGCTTCAAATCCATGCGAAACACATGAATTAGCATCAAGTCAACGCGAAGTTGATGGCTTAGCTTCAAATCCATGCAAAACGAATGATTTGGCTTCACATACTTGATAATATAAGTGATATGGCTTCAAACGCAGGCGAAACAAACGAGTTAGCTTCAAACCCATGCGAAACACATGATTTAGCATCTAATCAATGCGAAGTAGAAGGCTGATCTTCGAATCCATGCGAAGCAAATGGTTTAGCTTCAAATACTTGTGATATACATGATTTAGTTTCAACAGCATGCGAAACAAACGAGTTAGATTCAAATCCATGCGAAACACATGATTTAGATTAAAATCAATGCGAAGTAGAAGGCTTATCTTCGGATCCATGCGAAACAAATGGTTTAGCTTCAAATACTTGTGATATACATGATTTAGCTTCAACAGCATGAGAAACAAACGAGTTAGCTTCAAATCCATGTGAAACACATGATTTAGCTTCAAATCAATGCGAATTAGAAGGGTTATCTTGGAATCCATGCGAAACAAATGGTTTAGCTTCAAATACTTGTGATATACATGATTTAGCTTTAACAGCATGCGAAATAAACGAGTTAGCTTCAAATCCATGCGAAACACATGATTTAGCTTCAAATCAATGCGAATTAGAAGGGTTATCTTCGAATCCATGCGAAACATATGATATAGCTTCAAATACTTGTGATATACATGATTTAGCTTCAACAACATGCTAAACAAACGAGTTAGCTTCAAGTCCAAACGAAAAACATGATTTAGTATCAAGTCAACGCGAAGTTGATGGCTTAGCTTCAAATTCATGCAAAACGAATGATTTAGCTACACATATTTGAAAATATAAGTGATATGGCTTCAAATGCAGGCGAAACAAACGAGTTAGCTTCAAACCCATGCGATACACATGATTTAGCATCTAATCAATGCGAAGTAGAAGGATGATCTTCGAATCCATGCGAAGCAAATGGTTTAGCTTCAAATACTTGTGATATGCATGATTTAGCTTCAACAGAATGCGAAACAATCGAGTTAGCTTCAAATCCATGCGAAACGCATGATTTACCATCTAATAAATGCGAATTAGAAGGGTTATCTTGGAATCCATGCGAAACAAATGGTTTAGCTTCAAATACTTGTGATATACATGATTTAGTTTCAACAGCATGCGAAACAAACGAGTTAGATTCAAATCCATGCGAAACACATGATTTAGCTTCAAATCAATGCGAAGTAGAAGGCTTATCTACGAATCCATGCGAAACAAATAGATTAGCTTCATATACTTGTGATATACATGATTTAGCTTCAACAGCATGCGAAACAAACGAGTTAGCTTCAAATCCATGCGGAACACATGATTTAGCTTCAAATGAATGCGAAGTGGAAGGCTTATCTTCGAAACCATGCGAAACAAATGGTTTAGCTTTAAATACTTGTGATATACAAGACTTAGCTTCAACAGCATGCGAAACAAACGAGTTAGCTTCAAATCCATGCGAAACACATGATTTAGCTTCAAATCAATGCGAATTAGAAGGGTTATCTTCGAATCCCTGCGAAACATATGATATAGCTTCAAATACTTGTGATATACATGATATAGCTTCAACAGCATGCGAAACAATCGAGTTAGCTTCAAATCCATGCGAAACGCATGATTTACCATCTAATAAATGCGAATTAGAAGGGTTATCTTGGAATCCATGCGAAACAAATGGTTTAGCTTCAAATACTTGTGATATACATGATTTAGTTTCAACAGCATGCGAAACAAACGAGTTAGATTCAAATCCATGCGAAACACATGATTTAGCTTCAAATCAATGCGAAGAAGAAGTGTTATCTTCGAATCCATGCGAAACGAATAGTTTAGCTTCAATTACTTGTGATATACATGATTTAGTTTCAACAGCATGCGAAACAAACGAGTTAGATTCAAATCCATGCGAAACACATGATTTAGCTTCAAATCAATGCGAAGTAGAAGGTTTATCTACGAATCCATGCGAAACAAATGGATTAGCTTCATATACTTGTGATATATATGATTTAGCTTCAACAGCATGCGAAATAAACGAGTTAGCTTCAAATCCATGCGAAACACATGATTTAGCTTCAAATCAATGCGAATTAGAAGCGTTATCTTCGAATCCATGCGAAACATATGATATAGCTTCAAATACTTGTGATATACATGATTTAGCTTCAACAGCATGCGAAACAAACTAGTTAGCTTCAAATCCATGCGAAACACATGATTTAGCATCTAATCAATGCGAAGTAGAAGGTTGATCTTCGAATCCACGCGTAACAAATGGTTTAGCTTCAAATACTTGTGATACACTTGATTTAGCTTCAACAGCATGCGAAACAAACGAGTTAGCTTCAAACCCATGCGAAACACATGATTTAGCATCTAATCAATGCGAAGTAGAAGGATGATCTTCGAATCCATGCGAAGCAAATGGTTTAGCTTGAAATACTTGTGATATACATGATTTAGTTTCAACAGCATGCGAAACAAACGAGTTAGATTCAAATCCATGCGAAACACATGATTTAGCTTCAAATCAATGCGAAGTAGAAGGGTTACCTTCGAATCCATGCGAAACAAATGGTTTAGCCGCAAATACTTGTGATATACATGACTTAGCTTTAACAGCATGCGAAACAAACGAGGTAGCTTCAAATCCATGCGAACACATGATTTAGCATCTAATCAATGCGAAGTAGAAGGCTGATCTTCGAATCCATGCGAAACAAATGGTTTAGCTTCAAATACTTGTGATACACTTGATTTAGCTTCAACAACATGCGAAACAAACGAGTTAGCTTCAAATCCATGCGAAACACATGATTTAGCTTCAAATCAATGCGAATTAGAAGGGTTATCTTCGAATCCATGCGAAACATATGATATAGCTTCAAATACTTGTGATATACATGATTTAGCTTCAACAACATGCTAAACAAACGAGTTAGCTTCAAGTCCAAACGAAAAACATGATTTAGTATCAAGTCAACGCGAAGTTGATGGCTTAGCTTCAAATTCATGCAAAACGAATGATTTAGCTACACATATTTGAAAATATAAGTGATATGGCTTCAAATGCAGGCGAAACAAACGAGTTAGATTCAAATCCATGCGAAACACATGATTTAGCTTCAAATCAATGCGAAGTAGAAGGTTTATCTACGAATCCATGCGAAACAAATGGATTAGCTTCATATACTTGTGATATATATGATTTAGCTTCAACAGCATGCGAAATAAACGAGTTAGCTTCAAATCCATGCGAAACACATGATTTAGCTTCAAATCAATGCGAATTAGAAGCGTTGTCTTCGAATCCATGCGAAACATATGATATAGCTTCAAATACTTGTGATATACATGATTTAGCTTCAACAGCATGCGAAACAAACTAGTTAGCTTCAAATCCATGCGAAACACATGATTTAGCATCTAATCAATGCGAAGTAGAAGGTTGATCTTCGAATCCACGCGTAACAAATGGTTTAGCTTCAAATACTTGTGATACACTTGATTTAGCTTCAACAGCATGCGAAGCAAACGAGTTAGCTTCAAATCCATGCGGAACACATGATTTAGCTTCAAATGAATGCGAAGTGGAAGGCTTATCTTCCAAACCATGCGAAACAAATGGTTTAGCTTTAAATACTTGTGATATACAAGACTTAGCTTCAACAGCATGCGAAACAAACGAGTTAGCTTCAAATCCATGCGAAACACATGATTTAGCTTCAAATCAATGCGAATTAGAAGGGTTATCTTCGAATCCATGCGAAACATATGATATAGCTTCAAATACTTGTGATATACATGATATAGCTTCAACAGCATGCGAAACAATCGAGTTAGCTTCAAATCCATGCGAAACGCATGATTTACCATCTAATAAATGCGAATTAGAAGGGTTATCTTGGAATCCATGCGAAACAAATGGTTTAGCTTCAAATACTTGTGATATACATGATTTAGTTTCAACAGCATGCGAAACAAACGAGTTAGATTCAAATCCATGCGAAACACATGATTTAGCTTCAAATCAATGCGAAGAAGAAGTGTTATCTTCGAATCCATGCGAAACGAATAGTTTAGCTTCAATTACTTGTGATATACATGATTTAGTTTCAACAGCATGCGAAACAAACGAGTTAGATTCAAATCCATGCGAAACACATGATTTAGCTTCAAATCAATGCGAAGTAGAAGGTTTATCTACGAATCCATGCGAAACAAATGGATTAGCTTCATATACTTGTGATATATATGATTTAGCTTCAACAGCATGCGAAATAAACGAGTTAGCTTCAAATCCATGCGAAACACATGATTTAGCTTCAAATCAATGCGAATTAGAAGCGTTATCTTCGAATCCATGCGAAACATATGATATAGCTTCAAATACTTGTGATATACATGATTTAGCTTCAACAGCATGCGAAACAAACTAGTTAGCTTCAAATCCATGCGAAACACATGATTTAGCATCTAATCAATGCGAAGTAGAAGGTTGATCTTCGAATCCACGCGTAACAAATGGTTTAGCTTCAAATACTTGTGATACACTTGATTTAGCTTCAACAGCATGCGAAACAAACGAGTTAGCTTCAAATCCATGCGAAACACATGATTTAGATTAAAATCAATGCGAAGTAGAAGGGTTACCTTCGAATCCATGCGAAACAAATGGTTTAGCCGCAAATACTTGTGATATACATGATTCAGCTTCAACTGCTAGCGAAACAAACGAGTCAGCTTCAAATCCATGCGGAACACATGATTTAGCTTCAAATCAATACGATGTGGAAGGCTTATCTTCGAATCCATGCGAAACGAATAGTTTAGCTTCAAATACTTTTGATATACATGATTCAGCTTCAACTGCCTGCGAAACAAACGAGTTAGCTTCAAATCCATGCGAAACACATGAATTAGCATCAAGTCAACGCGAAGTTGATGGCTTAGCTTCAAATCCATGCAAAACGAATGATTTAGCTTCACATACTTGAAAATATAAGTGATATGGCTTCAAATGCAGGCGAAACAAACGAGTTAGCTTCAAACCCATGCGAAACACATGATTTAGCATCTAATCAATGCGAAGTAGAAGGCTGATCTTCGAATCCATGCGAAGCAAATGGTTTAGCTTCAAATACTTGTGATATACATGATTTAGTTTCAACAGCATGCGAAACAAACGAGTTAGATTCAAATCCATGCGAAACACATGATTTAGCTTTCTAATCAATGCGAAGTAGAAGGGTTACCTTCGAATCCATGCGAAACAAATGGTTTAGCCGCAAATACTTGTGATATACATGACTTAGCTTTAACAGCATGCGAAACAAACGAGGTAGCTTCAAATCCATGCGAACACATGATTTATCTTCAAATCAATGCGAAGTGGAAGGCTTATCTTCGAATCCATGCGAAACGAATAGTTTAGCTTCAAATACTTTTGATATACATGATTCAGCTTCAGCTGCCTGCGAAACAAACGAGTTAGCTTCAAATCCATGCGAAACACATGATTTAGCTTCAAATCAATGCGAAGTAGAAGGGTTATCTTCGAATCCATGCGAAACAAATGGTTTAGCCGCAAATACTTGTGATATACATGACTTAGCTTCAACAGCATGCGAAACAAACGAGTTAGCTTCAAATCCATGCGAAACACATGATCTAGCTTCAAATCAATGCGAAGTAGGAGGCTTATCTTCGAATCCATGCGAAACAAATGGTTTAGCCGCAAATACTTGTGATATACATGATTCAGCTTCAACTGCATGCGAAACAAACGAGTTAGCTTCAAATCCATGCGGAACACATGATTTAGCTTCAAATCAATACGAAGTAGAAGGGTTACCTTCGAATCCATGCGAAACAAATGGTTTAGCTTGAAATACTTGTGATATACATGACTTAGCTTCAACAGCATGCGAAACAAACGAGTTAGCTTCAAATCCATGCGAAACACATGATTTAGCTTCAAATCAATGCGAATTAGAAGGGTTATCTTCGAATCCATGCGAAACGAATGATTTAGCTTCAAATCAATGCGAAGTAGAAGTGTTACCTTCGAATCCATGCGAAACAAATGGTTTAGCCGCAAATACTTGTGATATACATGATTCAGCTTCCACTGCATGCGAAACAATCGAGTTAGCTTCGAATCCATGCGGAACACATGATTTAGCTTCAAATCAATGCGAAGTAGAAGGGTTACCTTCGAATCCATGCGAAACAAATGGTTTAGCTTGAAATACTTGTGATATACATGACTTAGCTTCAACAGCATGCGAAACAAACGAGTTAGCTTCAAATACATGCGAAACACATGATTTAGCTTCAAATCAATGCGAATTAGAAGGGTTATCTTCGAATCCATGCGAAACATATGATATAGCTTCAAATACTTGTGATATACATGATTTAGCTTCAACAGCATGCGAAACAAACGAGTTGTCTTCAGATCCATGCGAACACATGATTTAGCATCTAATCAATGCGAAGTAGAAGGGTTACCTTCGAATCCATGCGAAACAAATGGTTTAGCTTGAAATACTTGTGATATACATGACTTAGCTTCAACAGCATGCGAAACAAACGAGTTAGCTTCAAATCCATGCGAAACACATGATTTAGCTTCAAATCAATGCGAATTAGAAGGGTTATCTTCGAATCCATGCGAAACGAATGATTTAGCTTCAAATCAATGCGAAGTAGAAGTGTTACCTTCGAATCCATGCGAAACAAATGGTTTAGCCGCAAATACTTGTGATATACATGATTCAGCTTCCACTGCATGCGAAACAATCGAGTTAGCTTCGAATCCATGCGGAACACATGATTTAGCTTCAAATCAATGCGAAGTAGAAGGGTTACCTTCGAATCCATGCGAAACAAATGGTTTAGCTTGAAATACTTGTGATATACATGACTTAGCTTCAACAGCATGCGAAACAAACGAGTTAGCTTCAAATACATGCGAAACACATGATTTAGCTTCAAATCAATGCGAATTAGAAGGGTTATCTTCGAATCCATGCGAAACATATGATATAGCTTCAAATACTTGTGATATACATGATTTAGCTTCAACAGCATGCGAAACAAACGAGTTGTCTTCAGATCCATGCGAACACATGATTTAGCATCTAATCAATGCGAAGTAGAAGGCTGATCTTCGAATCCATGCGAAACATATGATATAGCTTCAAATACTTGTGATATACATGATTTAGCTTCAACAACATGCGAAACAAACGAGTTAGCTTCAAATCCATGCGAAACACATGATTTAGCTTCAAATCAATGCGAATTAGAAGGGTTATCTTCGAATCCATGCGAAACATATGATATAGCTTCAAATACTTGTGATATACATGATTTAGCTTCAACAGCATGCGAAACAAACGAGTTATCTTCAGATCCATGCGAAACACATGATTTAGATTAAAATCAATGCGAAGTAGAAGGCTTATCTTCGAATCCATGCGAAACGAATAGTTTAGCTTCAAATACTTTTGATATACATGATTCAGCTTCAACTGCAGGCGAAACAATCGAGTTAGCTTCGAATCCATGCGAAACACATGATTTAGCATCTAATCAATGCGAAGTAGAAGGCTGACCTTCGAATCCATGCGAAGCAAATGGTTTAGCTTGAAATACTTGTGATATACATGACTTAGCTTCAACAGCATGCGAAACAAACGAGTTAGCTTCAAATCCATGCGAAACACATGATTTAGCTTCAAATCAATGCGAAGTAGGAGGCTTATCTTCGAATACATGCGAAACAAATGGTTTAGCTTCAAATACTTGTGATATGCATGATTTAGCTTCAACAGAATGCGAAACAAACGAGTTAGCTTCAAATCCATGCGAAACGCATGATTTAGCTTCAAATCAATGCGAAGTAGAAGTGTTACCTTGAATCCATGCGAAACAAATGGTTTAGCCGCAAATACTTGTGATATACATGATTCAGCTTCAACTGCATGCGAAACAAACGAGTTAGCTTCAAATCCATGCGGAACACATGATTTAGCTTCAAATGAATGCGAAGTGGAAGGCTTATCTTCGAATCCATGCGAAACAAATGGTTTAGCTTCAAATACTTGTGATATACATGACTTATCTTCAACAGCATGCGAAACAAACGAGTTAGCTTCAAATCCATGCTAAACACATGATTTAGCATCTAATCAATGCGAAGTGGAAGGCTAATCTTCGAATCCATGCGAAACAAATGATATAGCTTCAAATACTTGTGATATACATGATTTAGCTTCAACAGCATGCGAAACAAACGAGTTAGCTTCAAATCCATGCAAAACACATGATTTAGCATCTAATCAATGCGAAGTAGAAGGCTGATCTTCGAATCCATGCGAAACAAATGGTTTAGCTTCAAATACTTGTGATATACATGATTTAGCTTCAACAGCCTGCGAAACAAACGAGTTAGATTCAAATCCATGCGAAACACATGAATTAGCATCAAGTCAACGCGAAGTTGATGGCTTAGCTTCAAATCCATGCAAAACGAATGATTTAGCCTCACATACTTGAAAATATAAATGATATGGCTTCAAATGCAGGCGAAACAAACGAGTTAGCTTCAAACCCATGCGAAACACATGATTTAGCATCTAATCAATGCGAAGTAGAAGGATGATCTTCGAATCCATGCGAAGCAAATGGTTTAGCTTGAAATACTTGTGATATACATGATTTAGTTTCAACAGCATGCGAAACAAACGAGTTAGATTCAAATCCATGCGAAACACATGATTTAGCTTCAAATCAATGCGAAGTAGAAGGGTTACCTTCGAATCCATGCGAAACAAATGGTTTAGCCGCAAATACTTGTGATATACATGACTTAGCTTTAACAGCATGCGAAACAAACGAGGTAGCTTCAAATCCATGCGAACACATGATTTAGCATCTAATCAATGCGAAGTAGAAGGCTGATCTTCGAATCCATGCGAAACAAATGGTTTAGCTTCAAATACTTGTGATACACTTGATTTAGTTTCAACAACATGCGAAACAAACGAGTTAGCTTCAAATCCATGCGAAACACATGATTTAGCTTCAAATCAATGCGAATTAGAAGGGTTATCTTCGAATCCATGCGAAACATATGATATAGCTTCAAATACTTGTGATATACATGATTTAGCTTCAACAACATGCTAAACAAACGAGTTAGCTTCAAGTCCAAACGAAAAACATGATTTAGTATCAAGTCAACGCGAAGTTGATGGCTTAGCTTCAAATTCATGCAAAACGAATGATTTAGCTACACATATTTGAAAATATAAGTGATATGGCTTCAAATGCAGGCGAAACAAACGAGTTAGATTCAAATCCATGCGAAACACATGATTTAGCTTCAAATCAATGCGAAGAAGAAGTGTTATCTTCGAATCCATGCGAAACGAATAGTTTAGCTTCAATTACTTGTGATATACATGATTTAGTTTCAACAGCATGCGAAACAAACGAGTTAGATTCAAATCCATGCGAAACACATGATTTAGCTTCAAATCAATGCGAAGTAGAAGGTTTATCTACGAATCCATGCGAAACAAATGGATTAGCTTCATATACTTGTGATATATATGATTTAGCTTCAACAGCATGCGAAATAAACGAGTTAGCTTCAAATCCATGCGAAACACATGATTTAGCTTCAAATCAATGCGAATTAGAAGCGTTGTCTTCGAATCCATGCGAAACATATGATATAGCTTCAAATACTTGTGATATACATGATTTAGCTTCAACAGCATGCGAAACAAACTAGTTAGCTTCAAATCCATGCGAAACACATGATTTAGCATCTAATCAATGCGAAGTAGAAGGTTGATCTTCGAATCCACGCGTAACAAATGGTTTAGCTTCAAATACTTGTGATACACTTGATTTAGCTTCAACAGCATGCGAAGCAAACGAGTTAGCTTCAAATCCATGCGAACACATGATTTAGCTTCAAATCAATGCCAATTAGAAGGGTTATCTTGGAATCCATGCGAAACAAATGGTTTAGCTTCAAATACTTGTGATATACATGATTTAGCTTCAACAGCATGCGAAACAAACGAGTTGACTTCAAGTCCAAGCGAAAGACATGATTTATCATCAAGTCAACGCGAAGTTGACGGCTTAGCTTCAAATCCATGCGAAACGAGTGATTTAGCTTCACATACTTAAGAACATATGTGATATAGCTTCAAATGCAGGCGAAACGAACGAGTTAGCTTCAAACCCATGCGAAACACATGATTTAACATCTAATCAATGCGAAGTAGAAGGCTGATGTTCGAATCCATGCGAAACGAATGATTTAGCTTCACATACTTGAGAATATAAGTGATATAGCTTCAAATGCAGGCGAAACAAACGAGTTAGCTTCATACCCATGCGAAACACATGATTTAGCTTCAAATCAATGCGAATTAGAAGGGTTATATTCGAATCCATGCGAAACATATGATATAGCTTCAAATACTTGTGATATACATGATTTAGCTTCAACAACATGCTAAACAAACGAGTTAGCATCAAATCCATGTGAAACACATGATTTAGCTTCAAATCAATGCGAATTAGAAGGGTTATCTTGGAATCCATGCGAAACAAATGGTTTAGCTTCAAATACTTGTGATATACATGATTCAGCTTCAACTGCATGCGAAACAAACGAGTCAGCTTCAAATCCATGCGGAACACATGATTTAGCTTCAAATCAATGCGAAGTGGAAGGCTTATCTTCGAATCCATGCGAAACGAATAGTTTAGCTTCAAATACTTTTGATATACATGATTCAGATTCAACTGCCTGCGAAACAAACGAGTTAGCTTCAAATCCATGCGAAACACATGAATTAGCATCAAGTCAACGCGAAGTTGATGGCTTAGCTTCAAATCCATGCAAAACGAATGATTTGGCTTCACATACTTGATAATATAAGTGATATGGCTTCAAACGCAGGCGAAACAAACGAGTTAGCTTCAAACCCATGCGAAACACATGATTTAGCATCTAATCAATGCGAAGTAGAAGGCTGATCTTCGAATCCATGCGAAGCAAATGGTTTAGCTTCAAATACTTGTGATATACATGATTTAGTTTCAACAGCATGCGAAACAAACGAGTTAGATTCAAATCCATGCGAAACACATGATTTAGATTAAAATCAATGCGAAGTAGAAGGCTTATCTTCGGATCCATGCGAAACAAATGGTTTAGCTTCAAATACTTGTGATATACATGATTTAGCTTCAACAGCATGAGAAACAAACGAGTTAGCTTCAAATCCATGTGAAACACTTGATTTAGCTTCAAATCAATGCGAATTAGAAGGGTTATCTTGGAATCCATGCGAAACAAATGGTTTAGCTTCAAATACTTGTGATATACATGATTTAGCTTTAACAGCATGCGAAATAAACGAGTTAGCTTCAAATCCATGCGAAACACATGATTTAGCTTCAAATCAATGCGAATTAGAAGGGTTATCTTCGAATCCATGCGAAACATATGATATAGATTCAAATACTTGTGATATACATGATTTAGCTTCAACAACATGCTAAACAAACGAGTTAGCTTCAAGTCCAAACGAAAAACATGATTTAGTATCAAGTCAACGCGAAGTTGATGGCTTAGCTTCAAATTCATGCAAAACGAATGATTTAGCTACACATATTTGAAAATATAAGTGATATGGCTTCAAATGCAGGCGAAACAAACGAGTTAGCTTCAAACCCATGCGATACACATGATTTAGCATCTAATCAATGCGAAGTAGAAGGATGATCTTCGAATCCATGCGAAGCAAATGGTTTAGCTTCAAATACTTGTGATATGCATGATTTAGCTTCAACAGAATGCGAAACAATCGAGTTAGCTTCAAATCCATGCGAAACGCATGATTTACCATCTAATAAATGCGAATTAGAAGGGTTATCTTGGAATCCATGCGAAACAAATGGTTTAGCTTCAAATACTTGTGATATACATGATTTAGTTTCAACAGCATGCGAAACAAACGAGTTAGATTCAAATCCATGCGAAACACATGATTTAGCTTCAAATCAATGCGAAGTAGAAGGCTTATCTACGAATCCATGCGAAACAAATAGATTAGCTTCATATACTTGTGATATACATGATTTAGCTTCAACAGCATGCGAAACAAACGAGTTAGCTTCAAATCCATGCGGAACACATGATTTAGCTTCAAATGAATGCGAAGTGGAAGGCTTATCTTCGAAACCATGCGAAACAAATGGTTTAGCTTTAAATACTTGTGATATACAAGACTTAGCTTCAACAGCATGCGAAACAAACGAGTTAGCTTCAAATCCATGCGAAACACATGATTTAGCTTCAAATCAATGCGAATTAGAAGGGTTATCTTCGAATCCATGCGAAACATATGATATAGCTTCAAATACTTGTGATATACATGATATAGCTTCAACAGCATGCGAAACAATCGAGTTAGCTTCAAATCCATGCGAAACGCATGATTTACCATCTAATAAATGCGAATTAGAAGGGTTATCTTGGAATCCATGCGAAACAAATGGTTTAGCTTCAAATACTTGTGATATACATGATTTAGTTTCAACAGCATGCGAAACAAACGAGTTAGATTCAAATCCATGCGAAACACATGATTTAGCTTCAAATCAATGCGAAGAAGAAGTGTTATCTTCGAATCCATGCGAAACGAATAGTTTAGCTTCAATTACTTGTGATATACATGATTTAGTTTCAACAGCATGCGAAACAAACGAGTTAGATTCAAATCCATGCGAAACACATGATTTAGCTTCAAATCAATGCGAAGTAGAAGGTTTATCTACGAATCCATGCGAAACAAATGGATTAGCTTCATATACTTGTGATATATATGATTTAGCTTCAACAGCATGCGAAATAAACGAGTTAGCTTCAAATCCATGCGAAACACATGATTTAGCTTCAAATCAATGCGAATTAGAAGCGTTATCTTCGAATCCATGCGAAACATATGATATAGCTTCAAATACTTGTGATATACATGATTTAGCTTCAACAGCATGCGAAACAAACTAGTTAGCTTCAAATCCATGCGAAACACATGATTTAGCATCTAATCAATGCGAAGTAGAAGGTTGATCTT
Source organism: Megalopta genalis (assembly GCF_051020955.1). Taxonomy (NCBI): domain Eukaryota; kingdom Metazoa; phylum Arthropoda; class Insecta; order Hymenoptera; family Halictidae; genus Megalopta; species Megalopta genalis. The sequence goes on along the minus strand of NW_027476315.1, from coordinate 298,659 downwards.
CGAATCCACGCGTAACAAATGGTTTAGCTTCAAATACTTGTGATACACTTGATTTAGCTTCAACAGCATGCGAAGCAAACGAGTTAGCTTCAAATCCATGCGAACACATGATTTAGCTTCAAATCAATGCCAATTAGAAGGGTTATCTTGGAATCCATGCGAAACAAATGGTTTAGCTTCAAATACTTGTGATATACATGATTTAGCTTTAACAGCATGCGAAATAAACGAGTTAGCTTCAAATCCATGCGAAACACATGATTTAGCTTCAAATCAATGCGAATTAGAAGGGTTATCTTCGAATCCATGCGAAACATATGATATAGCTTCAAATACTTGTGATATACATGATTTAGCTTCAACAACATGCTAAACAAACGAGTTAGCTTCAAGTCCAAACGAAAAACATGATTTAGTATCAAGTCAACGCGAAGTTGATGGCTTAGCTTCAAATTCATGCAAAACGAATGATTTAGCTACACATATTTGAAAATATAAGTGATATGGCTTCAAATGCAGGCGAAACAAACGAGTTAGCTTCAAACCCATGCGATACACATGATTTAGCATCTAATCAATGCGAAGTAGAAGGATGATCTTCGAATCCATGCGAAGCAAATGGTTTAGCTTCAAATACTTGTGATATGCATGATTTAGCTTCAACAGAATGCGAAACAATCGAGTTAGCTTCAAATCCATGCGAAACGCATGATTTACCATCTAATAAATGCGAATTAGAAGGGTTATCTTGGAATCCATGCGAAACAAATGGTTTAGCTTCAAATACTTGTGATATACATGATTTAGTTTCAACAGCATGCGAAACAAACGAGTTAGATTCAAATCCATGCGAAACACATGATTTAGCTTCAAATCAATGCGAAGTAGAAGGCTTATCTACGAATCCATGCGAAACAAATAGATTAGCTTCATATACTTGTGATATACATGATTTAGCTTCAACAGCATGCGAAACAAACGAGTTAGCTTCAAATCCATGCGGAACACATGATTTAACTTCAAATGAATGCGAAGTGGAAGGCTTATCTTCGAAACCATGCGAAACAAATGGTTTAGCTTTAAATACTTGTGATATACAAGACTTAGCTTCAACAGCATGCGAAACAAACGAGTTAGCTTCAAATCCATGCGAAACACATGATTTAGCTTCAAATCAATGCGAATTAGAAGGGTTATCTTCGAATCCATGCGAAACATATGATATAGCTTCAAATACTTGTGATATACATGATATAGCTTCAACAGCATGCGAAACAATCGAGTTAGCTTCAAATCCATGCGAAACACATGATTTAGCTTCAAATCAATGCGAAGAAGAAGTGTTATCTTCGAATCCATGCGAAACGAATAGTTTAGCTTCAATTACTTGTGATATACATGATTTAGTTTCAACAGCATGCGAAACAAACGAGTTAGATTCAAATCCATGCGAAACACATGATTTAGCTTCAAATCAATGCGAAGTAGAAGGTTTATCTACGAATCCATGCGAAACAAATGGATTAGCTTCATATACTTGTGATATATATGATTTAGCTTCAACAGCATGCGAAATAAACGAGTTAGCTTCAAATCCATGCGAAACACATGATTTAGCTTCAAATCAATGCGAATTAGAAGCGTTATCTTCGAATCCATGCGAAACATATGATATAGCTTCAAATACTTGTGATATACATGATTTAGCTTCAACAGCATGCGAAACAAACTAGTTAGCTTCAAATCCATGCGAAACACATGATTTAGCATCTAATCAATGCGAAGTAGAAGGTTGATCTTCGAATCCACGCGTAACAAATGGTTTAGCTTCAAATACTTGTGATACACTTGATTTAGCTTCAACAGCATGCGAAGCAAACGAGTTAGCTTCAAATCCATGCGAACACATGATTTAGCTTCAAATCAATGCCAATTAGAAGGGTTATCTTGGAATCCATGCGAAACAAATGGTTTAGCTTCAAATACTTGTGATATACATGATTTAGCTTTAACAGCATGCGAAATAAACGAGTTAGCTTCAAATCCATGCGAAACACATGATTTAGCTTCAAATCAATGCGAATTAGAAGGGTTATCTTCGAATCCATGCGAAACATATGATATAGCTTCAAATACTTGTGATATACATGATTTAGCTTCAACAACATGCTAAACAAACGAGTTAGCTTCAAGTCCAAACGAAAAACATGATTTAGTATCAAGTCAACGCGAAGTTGATGGCTTAGCTTCAAATTCATGCAAAACGAATGATTTAGCTACACATATTTGAAAATATAAGTGATATGGCTTCAAATGCAGGCGAAACAAACGAGTTAGCTTCAAACCCATGCGATACACATGATTTAGCATCTAATCAATGCGAAGTAGAAGGATGATCTTCGAATCCATGCGAAGCAAATGGTTTAGCTTCAAATACTTGTGATATGCATGATTTAGCTTCAACAGAATGCGAAACAATCGAGTTAGCTTCAAATCCATGCGAAACGCATGATTTACCATCTAATAAATGCGAATTAGAAGGGTTATCTTGGAATCCATGCGAAACAAATGGTTTAGCTTCAAATACTTGTGATATACATGATTTAGTTTCAACAGCATGCGAAACAAACGAGTTAGATTCAAATCCATGCGAAACACATGATTTAGCTTCAAATCAATGCGAAGTAGAAGGCTTATCTACGAATCCATGCGAAACAAATAGATTAGCTTCATATACTTGTGATATACATGATTTAGCTTCAACAGCATGCGAAACAAACGAGTTAGCTTCAAATCCATGCGGAACACATGATTTAACTTCAAATGAATGCGAAGTGGAAGGCTTATCTTCGAAACCATGCGAAACAAATGGTTTAGCTTTAAATACTTGTGATATACAAGACTTAGCTTCAACAGCATGCGAAACAAACGAGTTAGCTTCAAATCCATGCGAAACACATGATTTAGCTTCAAATCAATGCGAATTAGAAGGGTTATCTTCGAATCCATGCGAAACATATGATATAGCTTCAAATACTTGTGATATACATGATATAGCTTCAACAGCATGCGAAACAATCGAGTTAGCTTCAAATCCATGCGAAACGCATGATTTACCATCTAATAAATGCGAATTAGAAGGGTTATCTTGGAATCCATGCGAAACAAATGGTTTAGCTTCAAATACTTGTGATATACATGATTTAGTTTCAACAGCATGCGAAACAAACGAGTTAGATTCAAATCCATGCGAAACACATGATTTAGCTTCAAATCAATGCGAAGAAGAAGTGTTATCTTCGAATCCATGCGAAACGAATAGTTTAGCTTCAATTACTTGTGATATACATGATTTAGTTTCAACAGCATGCGAAACAAACGAGTTAGATTCAAATCCATGCGAAACACATGATTTAGCTTCAAATCAATGCGAAGTAGAAGGTTTATCTACGAATCCATGCGAAACAAATGGATTAGCTTCATATACTTGTGATATATATGATTTAGCTTCAACAGCATGCGAAATAAACGAGTTAGCTTCAAATCCATGCGAAACACATGATTTAGCTTCAAATCAATGCGAATTAGAAGCGTTATCTTCGAATCCATGCGAAACATATGATATAGCTTCAAATACTTGTGATATACATGATTTAGCTTCAACAGCATGCGAAACAAACTAGTTAGCTTCAAATCCATGCGAAACACATGATTTAGCATCTAATCAATGCGAAGTAGAAGGTTGATCTTCGAATCCACGCGTAACAAATGGTTTAGCTTCAAATACTTGTGATACACTTGATTTAGCTTCAACAGCATGCGAAGCAAACGAGTTAGCTTCAAATCCATGCGAAACACATGATTTAGATTAAAATCAATGCGAAGTAGAAGGGTTACCTTCGAATCCATGCGAAACAAATGGTTTAGCCGCAAATACTTGTGATATACATGATTTAGCTTCAACTGCTAGCGAAACAAACGAGTTGATTTCAAGTCCAAGCGAAAGACATGATTTATCATCAAGTCAACGCGAAGTTGACGGCTTAGCTTCAAATCCATGCGAAACGAGTGATTTAGCTTCACATACTTGAGAACATATGTGATATAGCTTCAAATGCAGGCGAAACGAACGAGTTAGCTTCAAACCCATGCGAAACACATGATTTAGCATCTAATCAATGCGAAGTAGAAGGCTGATGTTCGAATCCATGCGAAACGAATGATTTAGCTTCACATACTTGAGAATATAAGTGATATAGCTTCAAATGCAGGCGAAACAAACGAGTTAGCTTCAAATCCATGTGAAACACATGATTTAGCTTCAAATCAATGCGAATTAGAAGGGTTATCTTGGAATCCATGCGAAACAAATGGTTTAGCTTCAAATACTTGTGATATACATGATTCAGCTTCAACTGCATGCGAAACAAACGAGTCAGCTTCAAATCCATGCGGAACACATGATTTAGCTTCAAATCAATGCGAAGTGGAAGGCTTATCTTCGAATCCATGCGAAACGAATAGTTTAGCTTCAAATACTTTTGATATACATGATTCAGATTCAACTGCCTGCGAAACAAACGAGTTAGCTTCAAATCCATGCGAAACACATGAATTAGCATCAAGTCAACGCGAAGTTGATGGCTTAGCTTCAAATCCATGCAAAACGAATGATTTGGCTTCACATACTTGATAATATAAGTGATATGGCTTCAAACGCAGGCGAAACAAACGAGTTAGCTTCAAACCCATGCGAAACACATGATTTAGCATCTAATCAATGCGAAGTAGAAGGCTGATCTTCGAATCCATGCGAAGCAAATGGTTTAGCTTCAAATACTTGTGATATACATGATTTAGTTTCAACAGCATGCGAAACAAACGAGTTAGATTCAAATCCATGCGAAACACATGATTTAGATTAAAATCAATGCGAAGTAGAAGGCTTATCTTCGGATCCATGCGAAACAAATGGTTTAGCTTCAAATACTTGTGATATACATGATTTAGCTTCAACAGCATGAGAAACAAACGAGTTAGCTTCAAATCCATGTGAAACACATGATTTAGCTTCAAATCAATGCGAATTAGAAGGGTTATCTTGGAATCCATGCGAAACAAATGGTTTAGCTTCAAATACTTGTGATATACATGATTTAGCTTTAACAGCATGCGAAATAAACGAGTTAGCTTCAAATCCATGCGGAACACATGATTTAGCTTCAAATGAATGCGAAGTGGAAGGCTTAGCTTCGAATCCATGCGAAACAAATGGTTTAGCTTCAAATACTTGTGATATACATGACATAGCTTCAACAGCATGCGAAATAAACGACTTAGCTTCAAATCCATGCGAAACACATGATTTAGCATCTAATCAATGCGAAGTAGAAGGTTGATCTTCGAATCCACGCGTAACAAATGGTTTAGCTTCAAATACTTGTGATACACTTGATTTAGCTTCAACAGCATGCGAAGCAAACGAGTTAGCTTCAAATCCATGCGAAACACATGATTTAGATTAAAATCAATGCGAAGTAGAAGGGTTACCTTCGAATCCATGCGAAACAAATGGTTTAGCCGCAAATACTTGTGATATACATGATTTAGCTTCAACTGCTAGCGAAACAAACGAGTTGATTTCAAGTCCAAGCGAAAGACATGATTTATCATCAAGTCAACGCGAAGTTGACGGCTTAGCTTCAAATCCATGCGAAACGAGTGATTTAGCTTCACATACTTGAGAACATATGTGATATAGCTTCAAATGCAGGCGAAACGAACGAGTTAGCTTCAAACCCATGCGAAACACATGATTTAGCATCTAATCAATGCGAAGTAGAAGGCTGATGTTCGAATCCATGCGAAACGAATGATTTAGCTTCACATACTTGAGAATATAAGTGATATAGCTTCAATGCAGGCGAAACAAACGAGTTAGCTTCAAATCCATGTGAAACACATGATTTAGCTTCAAATCAATGCGAATTAGAAGGGTTATCTTGGAATCCATGCGAAACAAATGGTTTAGCTTCAAATACTTGTGATATACATGATTCAGCTTCAACTGCATGCGAAACAAACGAGTCAGCTTCAAATCCATGCGGAACACATGATTTAGCTTCAAATCAATGCGAAGTGGAAGGCTTATCTTCGAATCCATGCGAAACGAATAGTTTAGCTTCAAATACTTTTGATATACATGATTCAGATTCAACTGCCTGCGAAACAAACGAGTTAGCTTCAAATCCATGCGAAACACATGAATTAGCATCAAGTCAACGCGAAGTTGATGGCTTAGCTTCAAATCCATGCAAAACGAATGATTGGCTTCACATACTTGATAATATAAGTGATATGGCTTCAAACGCAGGCGAAACAAACGAGTTAGCTTCAAACCCATGCGAAACACATGATTTAGCATCTAATCAATGCGAAGTAGAAGGCTGATCTTCGAATCCATGCGAAGCAAATGGTTTAGCTTCAAATACTTGTGATATACATGATTTAGTTTCAACAGCATGCGAAACAAACGAGTTAGATTCAAATCCATGCGAAACACATGATTTAGATTAAAATCAATGCGAAGTAGAAGGCTTATCTTCGGATCCATGCGAAACAAATGGTTTAGCTTCAAATACTTGTGATATACATGATTTAGCTTCAACAGCATGAGAAACAAACGAGTTAGCTTCAAATCCATGTGAAACACATGATTTAGCTTCAAATCAATGCGAATTAGAAGGGTTATCTTGGAATCCATGCGAAACAAATGGTTTAGCTTCAAATACTTGTGATATACATGATTTAGCTTTAACAGCATGCGAAATAACGAGTTAGCTTCAAATCCATGCGGAACACATGATTTAGCTTCAAATGAATGCGAAGTGGAAGGCTTAGCTTCGAATCCATGCGAAACAAATGGTTTAGCTTCAAATACTTGTGATATACATGACATAGCTTCAACAGCATGCGAAATAAACGACTTAGCTTCAAATCCATGCGAAACACATTATTTAGCTACAAATCAATGCGAAGTAGGTGGCTTATCTTCGATTCCATGCGATACAAATGGTTTAGCTTCAAATAATTGTGATATACATGATTTAGCTTCAACAGCATGCGAAACAAACGAGTTAGCTTCAAATCCATGCGAAACAAACGACTTAGCAGCAAATCAATGCGAAGTAGAAGGCTGACCTTCGAATCCATGCGAAGCAAATGGTTTAGCTTCAAATACTTGTGATATACATGATTCAGCTTCAACTGCCTAGGAAACAAACGAGTTAGCTTCAAATCCATGCGAAACACATGAATTAGCATCAAGTCAACGCGAAGTTGACGGCTTAGCTTCAAATCCATGCGAAAGGAATGATTTAGCTTCACATATTTGAAAATATAAGTGATATGGCTTCAAACGCAGGCGAAACAAACGAGTTAGCTTCAAACCCATGCGAAACACATGATTTAGCATCTAATCAATGCGAAGTAGAAGGCTGATCTTCGAATCCATGCGAAGCAAACGGTTTAGCTTCAAATACTTGTGATATACATGATTTAGTTTCAACAGCATGCGAAACAAACGAGTTAGATTCAAATCCATGCGAAACACATGATTTAGATTAAAATCAATGCGAAGTAGAAGGCTTATCTTCGGATCCATGCGAAACAAATGGTTTAGCTTCAAATACTTGTGATATACATGATTTAGCTTCAACAGCATGAGAAACAAACGAGTTAGCTTCAAATCCATGTGAAACACATGATTTAGCTTCAAATCAATGCGAATTAGAAGGGTTATCTTGGAATCCATGCGAAACAAATGGTTTAGCTTCAAATACTTGTGATATACATGATTTAGTTTCAACAGCATGCGAAACAAACGAGTTAGATTCAAATCCATGCGAAACACATGATTTAGCTTCAAATCAATGCGAAGTAGAAGGCTTATCTACGAATCCATGCGAAACAAATAGATTAGCTTCATATACTTGTGATATACATGATTTAGCTTCAACAGCATGCGAAACAAACGAGTTAGCTTCAAATCCATGCGGAACACATGATTTAACTTCAAATGAATGCGAAGTGGAAGGCTTATCTTCGAAACCATGCGAAACAAATGGTTTAGCTTTAAATACTTGTGATATACAAGACTTAGCTTCAACAGCATGCGAAACAAACGAGTTAGCTTCAAATCCATGCGAAACACATGATTTAGCTTCAAATCAATGCGAATTAGAAGGGTTATCTTCGAATCCATGCGAAACATATGATATAGCTTCAAATACTTGTGATATACATGATATAGCTTCAACAGCATGCGAAACAATCGAGTTAGCTTCAAATCCATGCGAAACGCATGATTTACCATCTAATAAATGCGAATTAGAAGGGTTATCTTGGAATCCATGCGAAACAAATGGTTTAGCTTCAAATACTTGTGATATACATGATTTAGTTTCAACAGCATGCGAAACAAACGAGTTAGATTCAAATCCATGCGAAACACATGATTTAGCTTCAAATCAATGCGAAGAAGAAGTGTTATCTTCGAATCCATGCGAAACGAATAGTTTAGCTTCAATTACTTGTGATATACATGATTTAGTTTCAACAGCATGCGAAACAAACGAGTTAGATTCAAATCCATGCGAAACACATGATTTAGCTTCAAATCAATGCGAAGTAGAAGGTTTATCTACGAATCCATGCGAAACAAATGGATTAGCTTCATATACTTGTGATATATATGATTTAGCTTCAACAGCATGCGAAATAAACGAGTTAGCTTCAAATCCATGCGAAACACATGATTTAGCTTCAAATCAATGCGAATTAGAAGCGTTATCTTCGAATCCATGCGAAACATATGATATAGCTTCAAATACTTGTGATATACATGATTTAGCTTCAACAGCATGCGAAACAAACTAGTTAGCTTCAAATCCATGCGAAACACATGATTTAGCATCTAATCAATGCGAAGTAGAAGGTTGATCTTCGAATCCACGCGTAACAAATGGTTTAGCTTCAAATACTTGTGATACACTTGATTTAGCTTCAACAGCATGCGAAGCAAACGAGTTAGCTTCAAATCCATGCGAACACATGATTTAGCTTCAAATCAATGCCAATTAGAAGGGTTATCTTGGAATCCATGCGAAACAAATGGTTTAGCTTCAAATACTTGTGATATACATGATTTAGCTTCAACAGCATGCGAAACAAACGAGTTGATTTCAAGTCCAAGCGAAAGACATGATTTATCATCAAGTCAACGCGAAGTTGACGGCTTAGCTTCAAATCCATGCGAAACGAGTGATTTAGCTTCACATACTTGAGAACATATGTGATATAGCTTCAAATGCAGGCGAAACGAACGAGTTAGCTTCAAACCCATGCGAAACACATGATTTAGCATCTAATCAATGCGAAGTAGAAGGCTGATGTTCGAATCCATGCGAAACGAATGATTTAGCTTCACATACTTGAGAATATAAGTGATATAGCTTCAAATGCAGGCGAAACAAACGAGTTAGCTTCATACCCATGCGAAACACATGATTTACAATCTAATCAATGCGAAGTAGAAGGCTGATTTTCGAATCAATGCGAAACAAATTGTTTAGATTCAAATACTTGTGATATACATGATTCAGCTTCAACTGCATGCGAAACAAACGAGTCAGCTTCAAATCCATGCGGAACACATGATTTAGCTTCAAATCAATGCGAAGTGGAAGGCTTATCTTCGTATCCATGCGAAACGAATAGTTTAGCTTCAAATACTTTTGATATACATGATTCAGATTCAACTGCCTGCGAAACAAACGAGTTAGCTTCAAATCCATGCGAAACACATGAATTAGCATCAAGTCAACGCGAAGTTGATGGCTTAGCTTCAAATCCATGCAAAACGAATGATTTGGCTTCACATACTTGATAATATAAGTGATATGGCTTCAAACGCAGGCGAAACAAACGAGTTAGCTTCAAACCCATGCGAAACACATGATTTAGCATCTAATCAATGCGAAGTAGAAGGCTGATCTTCGAATCCATGCGAAGCAAATGGTTTAGCTTCAAATACTTGTGATATACATGATTTAGTTTCAACAGCATGCGAAACAAACGAGTTAGATTCAAATCCATGCGAAACACATGATTTAGATTAAAATCAATGCGAAGTAGAAGGCTTATCTTCGGATCCATGCGAAACAAATGGTTTAGCTTCAAATACTTGTGATATACATGATTTAGCTTCAACAGCATGAGAAACAAACGAGTTAGCTTCAAATCCATGTGAAACACATGATTTAGCTTCAAATCAATGCGAATTAGAAGGGTTATCTTGGAATCCATGCGAAACAAATGGTTTAGCTTCAAATACTTGTGATATACATGATTTAGCTTTAACAGCATGCGAAATAAACGAGTTAGCTTCAAATCCATGCGGAACACATGATTTAGCTTCAAATGAATGCGAAGTGGAAGGCTTAGCTTCGAATCCATGCGAAACAAATGGTTTAGCTTCAAATACTTGTGATATACATGACATAGCTTCAACAGCATGCGAAATAAACGACTTAGCTTCAAATCCATGCGAAACACATTATTTAGCTACAAATCAATGCGAAGTAGGTGGCTTATCTTCGATTCCATGCGATACAAATGGTTTAGCTTCAAATAATTGTGATATACATGATTTAGCTTCAACAGCATGCGAAACAAACGAGTTAGCTTCAAATCCATGCGAAACAAACGACTTAGCAGCAAATCAATGCGAAGTAGAAGGCTGACCTTCGAATCCATGCGAAGCAAATGGTTTAGCTTCAAATACTTGTGATATACATGATTCAGCTTCAACTGCATTCGAAACAAACGAGTTAGCTTCAAATCCATGCGGAACACATGATTTTGCTTCAAATCAATGCGAAGTGGAAGGCTTATCTTCGAATCCATGCGAAACGAATAGTTTAGCTTCAAATACTTTTGATATACATGATTCAGCTTCAACTGCCTAGGAAACAAACGAGTTAGCTTCAAATCCATGCGAAACACATGAATTAGCATCAAGTCAACGCGAAGTTGACGGCTTAGCTTCAAATCCATGCGAAACGAATGATTTAGCTTCACATATTTGAAAATATAAGTGATATGGCTTCAAATGCAGGCGAAACAAACGAGTTAGCTTCAAACCCATGCGATGCACATGATTTAGCATCTAATCAATGCGAAGTAGAAGGCTGATCTTCGAATCCATGCGAAGCAAATGGTTTAGCTTCAAATACTTGTGATATACATTATTTCGTTACAACAGCATGCGAAACAAACGAGTTAGATTCAAATCCATGCGAAACACATGATGTAGCTTCAAATCAATGCGAAGTAGAAGGGTTACCTTCGAATCCATGCGAAACAAATGGTTTAGCCGCAAATACTTGTGATGTACATGATTCAGCTTCAACTGCATGCGAAACAGACGAGTTAGCTTCAAATCCATGCGGAACACATGATTTAGCTTCAAATGAATGCGAAGTGGAAGGCTTATCTTCGAATCCATGCGAAACAAATGGTTTAGCCGCAAATACTTGTGATATACATGATTCAGCTTCAACTGCATGCGAAACAAACGAGTCAGCTTCAAATCCATGCGGAACACATGATTTAGCTTCAAATCAATGCGAAGTGGAAGGCTTATCTTCGAATCCATGCGAAACGAATAGTTTAGCTTCAAATACTTTTGATATACATGATTCAGATTCAACTGCCTGCGAAATAAACGAGTTAGCTTCAAATCCATGCGAAACACATGAATTAGCATCAAGTCAACGCGAAGTTGATGGCTTAGCTTCAAATCCATGCAAAACGAATGATTTAGCTTCACATACTTGATAATATAAGTGATATGGCTTTAAATGCAGGCGAAACAAACGAGTTAGCTTCAAACCCATGCGAAACACATGATTTAGCATCTAATCAATGCGAAGTAGAAGGCTGATCTGCGAATCCATGCGAAGCAAATGGTTTAGCTTCAAATACTTGGGATATACATGATTTAGTTTCAACAGCATGCGAAACAAACGAGGTAGATTCAAATCCATGCGAAACACATGATTTAGCTTCAAATCAATGCGAGCTAGGAGGCTTATCTTCGAATCCATGCGAAACAAATGGATTAGCTTCATATACTTGTGATATACATGATTTAGCTTCAACAGCATGCGAGACAAACGAGTTAACTTCAAATCCATGCGAAACACATGATTTAGCATCTAATCAATGCGAAGTAGAAGGCTGATCTTCGAATCCATGCGAAGCAAATGGTTTAGCTTCAAATACTTGTGATATACATTATTTCGTTTCAACAGCATGCGAAACAAACGAGTTAGATTCAAATCCATGCGAAACACATGATGTAGCTTCAAATCAATGCGAAGTAGAAGGCTTATCTTCGAATCCATGCGAAGCAAATGGTTTAGCTTCAAATACTTGTGATATACATGATTCAGCTTCAACTGCATGCGAAACAAACGAGTTAGCTTCAAATCCATGCGGAACACATGATTTTGCTTCAAATCAATGCGAAGTGGAAGGCTTATCTTCGAATCCATGCGAAACGAATAGTTTAGCTTCAAATACTTTTGATATACATGATTCAGCTTCAACTGCCTAGGAAACAAACGAGTTAGCTTCAAATCCATGCGAAACACATGAATTAGCTTCAAATCAATGCGAATTAGAAGCGTTATCTTCGAATCCATGCGAAACATATGATATAGCTTCAAATACTTGTGATATACATGATTTAGCTTCAACAGCATGCGAAACAAACTAGTTAGCTTCAAATCCATGCGAAACACATGATTTAGCTTCACATATTTGAAAATATAAGTGATATGGCTTCAAATGCAGGCGAAACAAACGAGTTAGCTTCAAACCCATGCGATGCACATGATTTAGCATCTAATCAATGCGAAGTAGAAGGCTGATCTTCGAATCCATGCGAAGCAAATGGTTTAGCTTCAAATACTTGTGATATACATTATTTCGTTACAACAGCATGCGAAACAAACGAGTTAGATTCAAATCCATGCGAAACACATGATGTAGCTTCAAATCAATGCGAAGTAGAAGGGTTACCTTCGAATCCATGCGAAACAAATGGTTTAGCCGCAAATACTTGTGATGTACATGATTCAGCTTCAACTGCATGCGAAACAGACGAGTTAGCTTCAAATCCATGCGGAACACATGATTTAGCTTCAAATGAATGCGAAGTGGAAGGCTTATCTTCGAATCCATGCGAAACAAATGGTTTAGCCGCAAATACTTGTGATATACATGATTCAGCTTCAACTGCATGCGAAACAAACGAGTCAGCTTCAAATCCATGCGGAACACATGATTTAGCTTCAAATCAATGCGAAGTGGAAGGCTTATCTTCGAATCCATGCGAAACGAATAGTTTAGCTTCAAATACTTTTGATATACATGATTCAGATTCAACTGCCTGCGAAATAAACGAGTTAGCTTCAAATCCATGCGAAACACATGAATTAGCATCAAGTCAACGCGAAGTTGATGGCTTAGCTTCAAATCCATGCAAAACGAATGATTTAGCTTCACATACTTGATAATATAAGTGATATGGCTTTAAATGCAGGCGAAACAAACGAGTTAGCTTCAAACCCATGCGAAACACATGATTTAGCATCTAATCAATGCGAAGTAGAAGGCTGATCTGCGAATCCATGCGAAGCAAATGGTTTAGCTTCAAATACTTGGGATATACATGATTTAGTTTCAACAGCATGCGAAACAAACGAGGTAGATTCAAATCCATGCGAAACACATGATTTAGCTTCAAATCAATGCGAGCTAGGAGGCTTATCTTCGAATCCATGCGAAACAAATGGATTAGCTTCATATACTTGTGATATACATGATTTAGCTTCAACAGCATGCGAGACAAACGAGTTAACTTCAAATCCATGCGAAACACATGATTTAGCATCTAATCAATGCGAAGTAGAAGGCTGATCTTCGAATCCATGCGAAGCAAATGGTTTAGCTTCAAATACTTGTGATATACATTATTTCGTTTCAACAGCATGCGAAACAAACGAGTTAGATTCAAATCCATGCGAAACACATGATGTAGCTTCAAATCAATGCGAAGTAGAAGGCTTATCTTCGAATCCATGCGAAACAAATGGTTTAGCTTCAAATACTTGTGATATACATGATTTAGCTTCAACTGCATGCGAAACAAACGAGTTAGCTTCAAATCCATGCGAAACAAATGACTTAGCAGCAAATCAATGCGAAGTAGAAGGCTGACCTTCGGATCCATGCGAAGCAAATGGTTTAGCTTCAAATACTTGTGATATACATGATTTAGCTTCAACAGCATGCGAAGCAAACAAGTTATCTTCAAATCCAAGCGAAACACATGATTTATCTTCAAATCAATGCTAAGTAGAAAGCTTAGCTTCAAATCCATGGGAATCAAATGGTTTAGCTTCAAATACTTGTGATATACATGATTTAGCTTCAACTGCTAGCGAAAAAACGAGTTAGCTTCAAATCCAAGCGAAACACATGATTTAGCCTCAAATCAATGCGAAGTAGAAGGCTTAGCTTCGAATAAATGCGAAGCAAATTGTTTAGCTTCAAATACTTGTGATACACTTGATTTAGCTGCAACTGCTAGCGAAAAAACGAGTTAGCTTCAAATCCAAGCGAAACACATGATTTAGCCTCAAATCAATGCGAAGTAGAAGGCTTAGCTTCGAATAAATGCGAAGCAAATTGTTTAGCTTCAAATACTTGTGGTACACTTGATTTAGCTTCAACAGCATGCGAAGCAAACGAGTTAGCATCAAATCCATGCGAACACATGATTTAGCTACAAATCAATGCGAATTAGAAGGGTTATCTTGGAATCCATGCGAAACAAATGGTTTAGCTTCAAATACTTGTGATATACATGATTTAGCTTCAACAGCATGCGAAACAAACGAGTTGACTTCAAGTCCAAGCGAAAGACATGATTTATCATCAAGTCAACGCGAAGTTGACGGCTTAGCTTCAAATCCATGCCAAACGAGTGATTTAGCTTCACATACTTGAGAACATATGTGATATAGCTTCAAATGCAGGCGAAACGAACGAGTTAGCTTCAAACCCATGCGAAACACATGATTTAGCATCTAATCAATGCGAAGTAGAAGGCTGATGTTCGAATCCATGCGAAACGAATGATTTAGCTTCACATACTTGAGAATATAAGTGATATAGCTTCAAATGCAGGCGAAACAAACGAGTTAGCTTCATACCCATGCGAAACACATGATTTAGCTTCAAATCAATGCGAATTAGAAGGGTTATATTCGAATCCATGCGAAACATATGATATAGCTTCAAATACTTGTGATATACATGATATAGCTTCAACAGCATGCGAAACAAACGAGTTAGCTTCAAATCCATGCGAAACACATGATTTAGATTAAAATCAATGCGAAGTAGAAGGCTTATCTTCGGATCCATGCGAAACAAATGGTTTAGCTTCAAATACTTGTGATATACATGATTTAGCTTCAACAGCATGAGAAACAAACGAGTTAGCTTCAAATCCATGTGAAACACATGATTTAGCTTCAAATCAATGCGAATTAGAAGGGTTATCTTGGAATCCATGCGAAACAAATGGTTTAGCTTCAAATACTTGTGATATACATGATTCAGCTTCAACTGCATGCGAAACAAACGAGTCAGCTTCAAATCCATGCGGAACACATGATTTAGCTTCAAATCAATGCGAAGTGGAAGGCTTATCTTCGAATCCATGCGAAACGAATAGTTTAGCTTCAAATACTTTTGATATACATGATTCAGATTCAACTGCCTGCGAAACAAACGAGTTAGCTTCAAATCCATGCGAAACACATGAATTAGCATCAAGTCAACGCGAAGTTGATGGCTTAGCTTCAAATCCATGCAAAACGAATGATTTGGCTTCACATACTTGATAATATAAGTGATATGGCTTCAAACGCAGGCGAAACAAACGAGTTAGCTTCAAACCCATGCGAAACACATGATTTAGCATCTAATCAATGCGAAGTAGAAGGCTGATCTTCGAATCCATGCGAAGCAAATGGTTTAGCTTCAAATACTTGTGATATACATGATTTAGTTTCAACAGCATGCGAAACAAACGAGTTAGATTCAAATCCATGCGAAACACATGATTTAGATTAAAATCAATGCGAAGTAGAAGGCTTATCTTCGGATCCATGCGAAACAAATGGTTTAGCTTCAAATACTTGTGATATACATGATTTAGCTTCAACAGCATGAGAAACAAACGAGTTAGCTTCAAATCCATGTGAAACACATGATTTAGCTTCAAATCAATGCGAATTAGAAGGGTTATCTTGGAATCCATGCGAAACAAATGGTTTAGCTTCAAATACTTGTGATATACATGATTTAGCTTTAACAGCATGCGAAATAAACGAGTTAGCTTCAAATCCATGCGGAACACATGATTTAGCTTCAAATGAATGCGAAGTGGAAGGCTTAGCTTCGAATCCATGCGAAACAAATGGTTTAGCTTCAAATACTTGTGATATACATGACATAGCTTCAACTGCATGCGAAATAAACGACTTAGCTTCAAATCCATGCGAAACACATTATTTAGCTACAAATCAATGCGAAGTAGGTGGCTTATCTTCGATTCCATGCGATACAAATGGTTTAGCTTCAAATAATTGTGATATACATGATTTAGCTTCAACAGCATGCGAAACAAACGAGTTAGCTTCAAATCCATGCGAAACAAACGACTTAGCAGCAAATCAATGCGAAGTAGAAGGCTGACCTTCGAATCCATGCGAAGCAAATGGTTTAGCTTCAAATACTTGTGATATACATGATTCAGCTTCAACTGCATGCGAAACAAACGAGTTAGCTTCAAATCCATGCGGAACACATGATTTTGCTTCAAATCAATGCGAAATGGAAGGCTTATCTTCGAATCCATGCGAAACGAATAGTTTAGCTTCAAATACTTTTGATATACATGATTCAGCTTCAACTGCCTAGGAAACAAACGAGTTAGCTTCAAATCCATGCGAAACACATGAATTAGCATCAAGTCAACGCGAAGTTGACGGCTTAGCTTCAAATCCATGCGAAACGAATGATTTAGCTTCACATATTTGAAAATATAAGTGATATGGCTTCAAATGCAGGCGAAACAAACGAGTTAGCTTCAAACCCATGCGATGCACATGATTTAGCATCTAATCAATGCGAAGTAGAAGGCTGATCTTCGAATCCATGCGAAGCAAATGGTTTAGCTTCAAATACTTGTGATATACATTATTTCGTTACAACAGCATGCGAAACAAACGAGTTAGATTCAAATCCATGCGAAACACATGATGTAGCTTCAAATCAATGCGAAGTAGAAGGGTTACCTTCGAATCCATGCGAAACAAATGGTTTAGCCGCAAATACTTGTGATGTACATGATTCAGCTTCAACTGCATGCGAAACAGACGAGTTAGCTTCAAATCCATGCGGAACACATGATTTAGCTTCAAATGAATGCGAAGTGGAAGGCTTATCTTCGAATCCATGCGAAACAAATGGTTTAGCCGCAAATACTTGTGATATACATGATTCAGCTTCAACTGCATGCGAAACAAACGAGTCAGCTTCAAATCCATGCGGAACACATGATTTAGCTTCAAATCAATGCGAAGTGGAAGGCTTATCTTCGAATCCATGCGAAACGAATAGTTTAGCTTCAAATACTTTTGATATACATGATTCAGATTCAACTGCCTGCGAAATAAACGAGTTAGCTTCAAATCCATGCGAAACACATGAATTAGCATCAAGTCAACGCGAAGTTGATGGCTTAGCTTCAAATCCATGCAAAACGAATGATTTAGCTTCACATACTTGATAATATAAGTGATATGGCTTTAAATGCAGGCGAAACAAACGAGTTAGCTTCAAACCCATGCGAAACACATGATTTAGCATCTAATCAATGCGAAGTAGAAGGCTGATCTTCGAATCCATGCGAAGCAAATGGTTTAGCTTCAAATACTTGTGATATACATGATTTAGTTTCAACAGCATGCGAAACAAACGAGGTAGATTCAAATCCATGCGAAACACATGATTTAGCTTCAAATCAATGCGAGCTAGGAGGCTTATCTTCGAATCCATGCGAAACAAATGGATTAGCTTCATATACTTGTGATATACATGATTTAGCTTCAACAGCATGCGAGACAAACGAGTTAACTTCAAATCCATGCGAAACACATGATTTAGCATCTAATCAATGCGAAGTAGAAGGCTGATCTTCGAATCCATGCGAAGCAAATGGTTTAGCTTCAAATACTTGTGATATACATTATTTCGTTCAACAGCATGCGAAACAAACGAGTTAGATTCAAATCCATGCGAAACACATGATGTAGCTTCAAATCAATGCGAAGTAGAAGGCTTATCTTCGAATCCATGCGAAACAAATGGTTCAGCTTCAAATACTTGTGATATACATGATTTAGCTTCAACTGCATGCGAAACAAACGAGTTAGCTTCAAATCCAAGCGAAACACATGATTTATCTTCAAATCAATGCTAAGTAGAAAGCTTAGCTTCAAATCCATGGGAATCAAATGGTTTAGCTTCAAATACTTGTGATATACATGATTTAGCTTCAACTGCTAGCGAAAAAACGAGTTAGCTTCAAATCCAAGCGAAACACATGATTTAGCCTCAAATCAATGCGAAGTAGAAGGCTTAGCTTCGAATAAATGCGAAGCAAATTGTTTAGCTTCAAATACTTGTGATACACTTGATTTAGCTGCAACTGCTAGCGAAAAAACGAGTTAGCTTCAAATCCAAGCGAAACACATGATTTAGCCTCAAATCAATGCGAAGTAGAAGGCTTAGCTTCGAATAAATGCGAAGCAAATTGTTTAGCTTCAAATACTTGTGGTACACTTGATTTAGCTTCAACAGCATGCGAAGCAAACGAGTTAGCATCAAATCCATGCGAACACATGATTTAGCTACAAATCAATGCGAATTAGAAGGGTTATCTTGGAATCCATGCGAAACAAATGGTTTAGCTTCAAATACTTGTGATATACATGATTTAGCTTCAACAGCATGCGAAACAAACGAGTTGACTTCAAGTCCAAGCGAAAGACATGATTTATCATCAAGTCAACGCGAAGTTGACGGCTTAGCTTCAAATCCATGCCAAACGAGTGATTTAGCTTCACATACTTGAGAACATATGTGATATAGCTTCAAATGCAGGCGAAACGAACGAGTTAGCTTCAAACCCATGCGAAACACATGATTTAGCATCTAATCAATGCGAAGTAGAAGGCTGATGTTCGAATCCATGCGAAACGAATGATTTAGCTTCACATACTTGAGAATATAAGTGATATAGCTTCAAATGCAGGCGAAACAAACGAGTTAGCTTCATACCCATGCGAAACACATGATTTAGCTTCAAATCAATGCGAATTAGAAGGGTTATATTCGAATCCATGCGAAACATATGATATAGCTTCAAATACTTGTGATATACATGATATAGCTTCAACAGCATGCGAAACAAACGAGTTAGCTTCAAATCCATGCGAAACACATGATTTAGATTAAAATCAATGCGAAGTAGAAGGCTTATCTTCGGATCCATGCGAAACAAATGGTTTAGCTTCAAATACTTGTGATATACATGATTTAGCTTCAACAGCATGAGAAACAAACGAGTTAGCTTCAAATCCATGTGAAACACATGATTTAGCTTCAAATCAATGCGAATTAGAAGGGTTATCTTGGAATCCATGCGAAACAAATGGTTTAGCTTCAAATACTTGTGATATACATGATTCAGCTTCAACTGCATGCGAAACAAACGAGTCAGCTTCAAATCCATGCGGAACACATGATTTAGCTTCAAATCAATGCGAAGTGGAAGGCTTATCTTCGAATCCATGCGAAACGAATAGTTTAGCTTCAAATACTTTTGATATACATGATTCAGATTCAACTGCCTGCGAAACAAACGAGTTAGCTTCAAATCCATGCGAAACACATGAATTAGCATCAAGTCAACGCGAAGTTGATGGCTTAGCTTCAAATCCATGCAAAACGAATGATTTGGCTTCACATACTTGATAATATAAGTGATATGGCTTCAAACGCAGGCGAAACAAACGAGTTAGCTTCAAACCCATGCGAAACACATGATTTAGCATCTAATCAATGCGAAGTAGAAGGCTGATCTTCGAATCCATGCGAAGCAAATGGTTTAGCTTCAAATACTTGTGATATACATTATTTCGTTACAACAGCATGCGAAACAAACGAGTTAGATTCAAATCCATGCGAAACACATGATGTAGCTTCAAATCAATGCGAAGTAGAAGGGTTACCTTCGAATCCATGCGAAACAAATGGTTTAGCCGCAAATACTTGTGATATACATGATTTAGCTTTAACAGCATGCGAAATAAACGAGTTAGCTTCAAATCCATGCGGAACACATGATTTAGCTTCAAATGAATGCGAAGTGGAAGGCTTAGCTTCGAATCCATGCGATACATATGGTTTAGCTTCAAATACTTGTGATATACATGACATAGCTTCAACAGCATGCGAAATAAACGACTTAGCTTCAAATCCATGCGAAACACATTATTTAGCTACAAATCAATGCGAAGTAGGTGGCTTATCTTCGATTCCATGCGATACAAATGGTTTAGCTTCAAATAATTGTGATATACATGATTTAGCTTCAACAGCATGCGAAACAAACGAGTTAGCTTCAAATCCATGCGAAACAAACGACTTAGCAGCAAATCAATGCGAAGTAGAAGGCTGACCTTCGAATCCATGCGAAGCAAATGGTTTAGCTTCAAATACTTGTGATATACATGATTCAGCTTCAACTGCATGCGAAACAAACGAGTTAGCTTCAAATCCATGCGGAACACATGATTTTGCTTCAAATCAATGCGAAGTGGAAGGCTTATCTTCGAATCCATGCGAAACGAATAGTTTAGCTTCAAATACTTTTGATATACATGATTCAGCTTTAACTGCCTAGGAAACAAACGAGTTAGCTTCAAATCCATGCGAAACACATGAATTAGCATCAAGTCAACGCGAAGTTGACGGCTTAGCTTCAAATCCATGCGAAACGAATGATTTAGCTTCACATATTTGAAAATATAAGTGATATGGCTTCAAATGCAGGCGAAACAAACGAGTTAGCTTCAAACCCATGCGATGCACATGATTTAGCATCTAATCAATGCGAAGTAGAAGGCTGATCTTCGAATCCATGCGAAGCAAATGGTTTAGCTTCAAATACTTGTGATATACATTATTTCGTTACAACAGCATGCGAAACAAACGAGTTAGATTCAAATCCATGCGAAACACATGATGTAGCTTCAAATCAATGCGAAGTAGAAGGGTTACCTTCGAATCCATGCGAAACAAATGGTTTAGCCGCAAATACTTGTGATGTACATGATTCAGCTTCAACTGCATGCGAAACAGACGAGTTAGCTTCAAATCCATGCGGAACACATGATTTAGCTTCAAATGAATGCGAAGTGGAAGGCTTATCTTCGAATCCATGCGAAACAAATGGTTTAGCCGCAAATACTTGTGATATACATGATTCAGCTTCAACTGCATGCGAAACAAACGAGTCAGCTTCAAATCCATGCGGAACACATGATTTAGCTTCAAATCAATGCGAAGTGGAAGGCTTATCTTCGAATCCATGCGAAACGAATAGTTTAGCTTCAAATACTTTTGATATACATGATTCAGATTCAACTGCCTGCGAAATAAACGAGTTAGCTTCAAATCCATGCGAAACACATGAATTAGCATCAAGTCAACGCGAAGTTGATGGCTTAGCTTCAAATCCATGCAAAACGAATGATTTAGCTTCACATACTTGATAATATAAGTGATATGGCTTTAAATGCAGGCGAAACAAACGAGTTAGCTTCAAACCCATGCGAAACACATGATTTAGCATCTAATCAATGCGAAGTAGAAGGCTGATCTTCGAATCCATGCGAAGCAAATGGTTTAGCTTCAAATACTTGTGATATACATGATTTAGTTTCAACAGCATGCGAAACAAACGAGGTAGATTCAAATCCATGCGAAACACATGATTTAGCTTCAAATCAATGCGAGCTAGGAGGCTTATCTTCGAATCCATGCGAAACAAATGGATTAGCTTCATATACTTGTGATATACATGATTTAGCTTCAACAGCATGCGAGACAAACGAGTTAACTTCAAATCCATGCGAAACACATGATTTAGCATCTAATCAATGCGAAGTAGAAGGCTGATCTTCGAATCCATGCGAAGCAAATGGTTTAGCTTCAAATACTTGTGATATACATTATTTCGTTTCAACAGCATGCGAAACAAACGAGTTAGATTCAAATCCATGCGAAACACATGATGTAGCTTCAAATCAATGCGAAGTAGAAGGCTTATCTTCGAATCCATGCGAAACAAATGGTTCAGCTTCAAATACTTGTGATATACATGATTTAGCTTCAACTGCATGCGAAACAAACGAGTTAGCTTCAAATCCAAGCGAAACACATGATTTATCTTCAAATCAATGCTAAGTAGAAAGCTTAGCTTCAAATCCATGGGAATCAAATGGTTTAGCTTCAAATACTTGTGATATACATGATTTAGCTTCAACTGCTAGCGAAAAAACGAGTTAGCTTCAAATCCAAGCGAAACACATGATTTAGCCTCAAATCAATGCGAAGTAGAAGGCTTAGCTTCGAATAAATGCGAAGCAAATTGTTTAGCTTCAAATACTTGTGATACACTTGATTTAGCTGCAACTGCTAGCGAAAAAACGAGTTAGCTTCAAATCCAAGCGAAACACATGATTTAGCCTCAAATCAATGCGAAGTAGAAGGCTTAGCTTCGAATAAATGCGAAGCAAATTGTTTAGCTTCAAATACTTGTGGTACACTTGATTTAGCTTCAACAGCATGCGAAGCAAACGAGTTAGCATCAAATCCATGCGAACACATGATTTAGCTACAAATCAATGCGAATTAGAAGGGTTATCTTGGAATCCATGCGAAACAAATGGTTTAGCTTCAAATACTTGTGATATACATGATTTAGCTTCAACAGCATTGGAAACAAACGAGTTAACTTCAAGTCCAAGCGAAAAACATGATTTATCATCAAGTCAACGCGAAGTTGACGGCTTAGCTTCAAATCCATGCGAAACGAATGATTTAGCTTCACATACTTGAGAATATAAATGATATAGCTTCAAATGCAGGTGAAACAAACGAGTTAGCTTCAAGTCCAAGCGAAAAACATGATTTATCATCAAGTCAACGCGAAGTTGACGGCTTAGCTTCAAATCAATGCGAAACGAATGATTTAGCTTCACATATTTGAAAATATAAGTGATATGGCTTCAAATGCAGGCGAAACAAACGAGTTAGCTTCAAACCCATGCGATGCACATGATTTAGCATCTAATCAATGCGAAGTAGAAGGCTGATCTTCGAATCCATGCGAAGCAAATGGTTTAGCTTCAAATACTTGTGATATACATTATTTCGTTTCAACAGCATGCGAAACAAACGAGTTAGATTCAAATCCATGCGAAACACATGATGTAGCTTCAAATCAATGCGAAGTAGAAGGGTTACCTTCGAATCCATGCGAAACAAATGGTTTAGCCGCAAATACTTGTGATGTACATGATTCAGCTTCAACTGCATGCGAAACAGACGAGTTAGCTTCAAATCCATGCGGAACACATGATTTAGCTTCAAATGAATGCGAAGTGGAAGGCTTATCTTCGAATCCATGCGAAACAAATGGTTTAGCCGCAAATACTTGTGATATACATGATTCAGCTTCAACTGCATGCGAAACAAACGAGTCAGCTTCAAATCCATGCGGAACACATGATTTAGCTTCAAATCAATGCGAAGTGGAAGGCTTATCTTCGAATCCATGCGAAACGAATAGTTTAGCTTCAAATACTTTTGATATACATGATTCAGATTCAACTGCCTGCGAAATAAACGAGTTAGCTTCAAATCCATGCGAAACACATGAATTAGCATCAAGTCAACGCGAAGTTGATGGCTTAGCTTCAAATCCATGCAAAACGAATGATTTAGCTTCACATACTTGATAATATAAGTGATATGGCTTTAAATGCAGGCGAAACAAACGAGTTAGCTTCAAACCCATGCGAAACACATGATTTAGCATCTAATCAATGCGAAGTAGAAGGCTGATCTTCGAATCCATGCGAAGCAAATGGTTTAGCTTCAAATACTTGTGATATACATGATTTAGTTTCAACAGCATGCGAAACAAACGAGTTAGATTCAAATCCATGCGAAACACATGATTTAGCTTCAAATCAATGCGAGCTAGGAGGCTTATCTTCGAATCCATGCGAAACAAATGGATTAGCTTCATATACTTGTGATATACATGATTTGGCTTCAACAGCATGCGAGACAAACGAGTTAACTTCAAATCCATGCGAAACACATGATTTAGCATCTAATCAATGCGAAGTAGAAGGCTGATCTTCGAATCCATGCGAAGCAAATGGTTTAGCTTCAAATACTTGTGATATACATTATTTCGTTTCAACAGCATGCGAAACAAACGAGTTAGATTCAAATCCATGCGAAACACATGATGTAGCTTCAAATCAATGCGAAGTAGAAGGCTTATCTTCGAATCCATGCGAAACAAATGGTTTAGCTTCAAATACTTGTGATATACATGATTTAGCTTCAACTGCATGCGAAACAAACGAGTTAGCTTCAAATCCATGCGAAACAAATGACTTAGCAGCAAATCAATGCGAAGTAGAAGGCTGACCTTCGGATCCATGCGAAGCAAATGGTTTAGCTTCAAATACTTGTGATATACATGATTTAGCTTCAACAGCATGCGAAGCAAACAAGTTATCTTCAAATCCAAGCGAAACACATGATTTATCTTCAAATCAATGCTAAGTAGAAAGCTTAGCTTCAAATCCATGGGAATCAAATGGTTTAGCTTCAAGTACTTGTGATATACATGATTTAGCTTCAACTGCTAGCGAAAAAACGAGTTAGCTTCAAATCCAAGCGAAACACACGATTTAGCCTCAAATCAATGCGAAGTAGAAGGCTTAGCTTCGAATAAATGCGGAGCAAATTGTTTAGCTTCAAATACTTGTGATACACTTGATTTAGCTGCAACTGCTAGCGAAAAAACGAGTTAGCTTCAAATCCAAGCGAAACACATGATTTAGCCTCAAATCAATGCGAAGTAGAAGGCTTAGCTTCGAATAAATGCGAAGCAAATTGTTTAGCTTCAAATACTTGTGGTACACTTGATTTAGCTTCAACAGCATGCGAAGCAAACGAGTTAGCATCAAATCCATGCGAACACATGATTTAGCTACAAATCAATGCGAATTAGAAGGGTTATCTTGGAATCCATGCGAAACAAATGGTTTAGCTTCAAATACTTGTGATATACATGATTTAGCTTCAACAGCATTGGAAACAAACGAGTTAACTTCAAGTCCAAGCGAAAAACATGATTTATCATCAAGTCAACGCGAAGTTGACGGCTTAGCTTCAAATCCATGCGAAACGAATGATTTAGCTTCACATACTTGAGAATATAAATGATATAGCTTCAAATGCAGGTGAAACAAACGAGTTAGCTTCAAGTCCAAGCGAAAAACATGATTTATCATCAAGTCAACGCGAAGTTGACGGCTTAGCTTCAAATCCATGCGAAATGAATGATTTAGCTTCACATATTTGAAAATATAAGTGATATGGCTTCAAATGCAGGCGAAACAAACGAGTTAGCTTCAAACCCATGCGATGCACATGATTTAGCATCTAATCAATGCGAAGTAGAAAGCTGATCTTCGAATCCATGCGAAGCAAATGGTTTAGCTTCAAATTCTTGTGATATACATTATTTCGTTTCAACAGCATGCGAAACAAACGAGTTAGATTCAAATCCATGCGAAACACATGATGTAGCTTCAAATCAATGCGAAGTAGAAGGGTTACCTTCGAATCCATGCGAAACAAATGGTTTAGCCGCAAATACTTGTGATGTACATGATTCAGCTTCAACTGCATGCGAAACAGACGAGTTAGCTTCAAATCCATGCGGAACACATGATTTAGATTAAAATCAATGCGAAGTAGAAGGCTTATCATCGAATAAATGCGAAACAAATGATATAGCTTCAAATACTTGTGATATACATGATTTAGCTTCAACAGCATGTGAAACAAACGAGTTAGCTTCAAACCCATGCGAAACACATGATTTAGCATCTAATCAATGCGAAGTAGAAGGCTGATCTTCGAATCCATGCGAAGCAAATTGTTTAGCTTCAAATACTTGTGATACACTTGATTTAGCTTCAACAGCATGCGAAGCAAACGAGTTATCATCAAATCCAAGCGAAACACATGATTTATCTTCATATCAATGCTAAGTAGAAAGCTTAGCTTCAAATCCATGGGAATCAAATGGTTTAGCTTCAAATACTTGTGATATACATGATTTAGCTTCAACTGCTAGCGAAAAAACGAGTTAGCTTCAAACCCATGCGAAACACATAATTTAGCATCTAATCAATGCGAAGTAGAAGGCTGATCTTCGAATCCATGCGAAGCAAATTGTTTAGCTCCAAATACTTGTGATACACTTGATTTAGCTTCAACAGCATGCGAAATAAACGAGTTAGCTACAAATCCATGCGAAACACATGATTTAGCTTCAAATCAATGCGAATTAGAAGGGTTATCTTCGATTCCATGCGATACAAATGGTTTAGCTTCAAATAATTGTGATATACATGATTTAGCTTCAACAGCATGCGAAACAAACGAGTTAGTTTCAAATCCATGCGAAACAATTGATTTAGCATCAAATCAATGCGAAGTAGAAGGCTGACCTTCGAATCCATGCGAAGCAAATGGTTTAGGTTCAAATACTTGTGATATACATGATTTAGTTCCTACAGCATGCGAAACTAACGAGTTAGAATCAAATCCATGCGAAACACATGATTTAGCATCTAATCAATGCGAAGTAGAAGGCTGATCTTCGAATCCATGCGAAGCAAATGGTTTAGCTTCAAATACTTGTGATATACATGATTTAGTTTCAACAGCATGCGAAACAAACGAGTTAGATTCAAATCCATGCGAAACACATGATTTAGCTTCAAATCAATGCGAGCTAGGAGGCTTATCTCCGAATCCATGCGAAACAAATGGATTAGCTTCATATACTTGTGATATACATGATTTAGCTTCAACAGCATGCGAGACAAACGAGTTAACTTCAAATCCATGCGAAACACATGATTTAGCATCTAATCAATGCGAAGTAGAAGGCTGATCTTCGAATCCATGCGAAGCAAATGGTTTAGCTTCAAATACTTGTGATATACATTATTTCGTTTCAACAGCATGCGAAACAAACGAGTTAGATTCAAATCCATGCGAAACACATGATGTAGCTTCAAATCAATGCGAAGTAGAAAGCTTATCTTCGAATCCATGCGAAACAAATGGTTTAGCTTCAAATACTTGTGATATACATGATTTAGCTTCAACTGCATGCGAAACAAACGAGTTAGCTTCAAATCCATGCGAAACAAATGACTTAGCAGCAAATCAATGCGAAGTAGAAGGCTGACCTTCGGATCCATGCGAAGCAAAGGGTTTAGCTTCAAATACTTGTGATATACATGATTTAGCTTCAACAGCATGCGAAGCAAACAAGTTATCTTCAAATCCAAGCGAAACACATGATTTATCTTCAAATCAATGCTAAGTAGAAAGCTTAGCTTCAAATCCATGGGAATCAAATGGTTTAGCTTCAAATACTTGTGATATACATGATTCAGCTTCAACTGCTAGCGAAAAAACGAGTTAGCTTCAAATCCAAGCGAAACACATGAGTTAGCCTCAAATCAATGCGAAGTAGAAGGCTTAGCTTCGAATAAATGCGAAGCAAATTGTTTAGCTTCAAATACTTGTGATACACTTGATTTAGCTGCAACTGCTAGCGAAAAAACGAGTTAGCTTCAAATCCAAGCGAAACACATGATTTAGCCTCAAATCAATGCGAAGTAGAAGGCTTAGCTTCGAATAAATGCGAAGCAAATTGTTTAGCTTCAAATACTTGTGGTACACTTGATTTAGCTTCAACAGCATGCGAAGCAAACGAGTTAGCATCAAATCCATGCGAACACATGATTTAGCTACAAATCAATGCGAATTAGAAGGGTTATCTTGGAATCCATGCGAAACAAATGGTTTAGCTTCAAATACTTGTGATATACATGATTTAGCTTCAACAGCATTGGAAACAAACGAGTTAACTTCAAGTCCAAGCGAAAAACATGATTTATCATCAAGTCAACGCGAAGTTGACGGCTTAGCTTCAAATCCATGCGAAACGAATGATTTAGCTTCACATACTTGAGAATATAAATGATATAGCTTCAAATGCAGGTGAAACAAACGAGTTAGCTTCAAGTCCAAGCGAAAAATATGATTTATCATCAAGTCAACGCGAAGTTGACGGCTTAGCTTCAAATCCATGCGAAACGAATGATTTAGCTTCACATATTTGAAAATATAAGTGATATGGCTTCAAATGCAGGCGAAACAAACGAGTTAGCTTCAAACCCATGCGATGCACATGATTTAGCATCTAATCAATGCGAAGTAGAAGGCTGATCTTCGAATCCATGCGAAGCAAATGGTTTAGCTTGAAATACTTGTGATATACATTATTTCGTTTCAACAGCATGCGAAACAAACGAGTTAGATTCAAATCCATGCGAAACACATGATGTAGCTTCAAATCAATGCGAAGTAGAAGGGTTACCTTCGAATCCATGCGAAACAAATGGTTTAGCCGCAAATACTTGTGATGTACATGATTCAGCTTCAACTGCATGCGAAACAGACGAGTTAGATTCAAACCCATGCGAAACACATGATTTAGCATCTAATCAATGCGAAGTAGAAGGCTGATCTTCGAATCCATGCGAAGCAAATTGTTTAGCTCCAAATACTTGTGATACACTTGATTTAGCTTCAACAGCATGCGAAATAAACGAGTTAGCTTCAAATCCATGCGACACACATGATTTAGCTTCAAATCAATGCGAATTAGAAGGGTTATCTTCGATTCCATGCGATACAAATGGTTTAGCTTCAAATAATTGTGATATACATGATTTAGCTTCAACAGCATGCGAAACAAACGAGTTAGCTTCAAATCCATGCGAAACAAATGATTTAGCATCAAATCAATGAGAAGTAGAAGGCTGAGCTTCGAATCCATGCGAAGCAAATGGTTTAGGTTCAAATACTTGTGATACACATGATTTAGTTCCTACAGCATGCGAAACAAACGAGTTAGAATCAAATCCATGCGAAACAAATGATTTAGCTTCAAATCAATGCGAAGTAGAAGGCTTATCTTCGAATCCATGCGAAACAAATGGTTTAGCATCAAATACTTGTGATATACATGATTCAGCTTCAACTGCATGCGAAACAAACGAGTCAGCTTCAAATCCATGCGGAACACATGATTTAGCTTCAAATCAATGCGAAGTGGAAGGCTTATCTTCGAATCCATGCGAAACGAATAATTTAGCTTCAAATACTTTTGATATACATGATTCAGATTCAACTGCCTGCGAAATAAACGAGTTAGCTTCAAATCCATGCGAAACACCTGAATTAGCATCAAGTCAACGCGAAGTTGATGGCTTAGCTTCAAATCCATGCAAAACGAATGATTTAGCTTCACATACTTGATAATATAAGTGATATGGCTTTAAATGCAGGCGAAACAAACGAGTTAGCTTCAAACCCATGCGAAACACATGATTTAGCATCTAATCAATGCGAAGTAGAAGGCTGATCTTCGAATCCATGCGAAGGAAATGGTTTAGCTTCAAATACTTGTGATATACATTATTTCGTTTCAACAGCATGCGAAACAAACGCGTTAGATTCAAATCCATGCGAAACACATGATGTAGCTTCAAATCAATGCGAAGTAGAAGGGGTACCTTCGAATCCATGCGAAACAAATGGTTTAGCCGCAAATACTTGTGATGTACATGATTCAGCTTCAACTGCATGCGAAACAGACGAGTTAGCTTCAAATCCATGCGGAACACATGATTTAGCTTCAAATGAATGCGAAGTGGAAGGCTTATCTTCGAATCCATGCGAAACAAATGGTTTAGCTTCAAATACTTGTGATATACATGACTTAGCTTCAACAGCATGCGAAACAAACGAGTTAGCTTCAAATCCATGCGAAACACATGATTTAGCTTCAAATCAATGCGAAGTAGAAGGCTTATCTTCGAATCCATGCGAAACAAATGGTTTAGCTTCAAATACTTGTGATATACATGATTTAGCTTCAACTGCATGCGAAACAAACGAGTTAGCTTCAAATCCATGCGAAACAAATGACTTAGCAGCAAATCAATGCGAAGTAGAAGGCTGACCTTCGAATCCATGCGAAGCAAATGGTTTAGCTTCAAATACTTGTGATATACATGATTTAGCTTCAACAGCATGCGAAGCAAACAAGTTATCTTCAAATCCAAGCGAAACACATGATTTATCTTCAAAGCAATGCTACGTAGAAAGCTTAGCTTCAAATCCATGGGAATCAAATGGTTTAGCTTCAAATACTTGTGATATACATGATTTAGCTTCAACTGCTAGCGAAAAAACGAGTTAACTTCAAATCCAAGCGAAACACATGATTTAGCCTCAAATCAATTCGAAGTAGAAGGCTTAGCTTCGAATAAATGCGAAGCAAATTGTTTAGCTTCAAATACTTGTGATACACTTGATTTAGCTTCAACAGCATGCGAAACAAACGAGTTAGCTTCAAATCCATGCGAAACACATGATTTAGCTTCAAATCAATGCGAAGTAGGAGGCATATCTTCGATTCCTTGCGATACAAATGGTTTAGCTTCAAATACTTGTGATATACATGATTTAGCTTCAACAGCATGCGAAACAAACGAGTTAGCTCCAAATCCATGCGAAACACATGATTTAGCTTCAAATCAATGCGAAGTAGAAGGGTTATCTTCGAATCCATGCGAAACAAATGGTTTAGCTGCAAATACTTGTGATATACATGATTTAGCTTCAACTGCATACGAAAAAAAGAGTTTGCTTCAAATCCATGCGAAACACATGATTTAGATTAAAATCAATGCGAAGTAGAAGGCTTATCTTCGAATAAATGCGAAACAAATGATATAGCTTCAAATACTTGTGATATACATGATTTAGTTCCTACAGCATGCGAAACAAACGAGTTAGAATCAAATCCATGCGAAACAAATGATTTAGCTTCAAATCAATGCGAAGTAGAAGGCTTATCTTCGAATCCATGCGAAACAAATGGATTATCTTCAAATACTTGTGATATACATGATTTAGCTTCAACAGCATGCGAAACAAACGAGTTAGCTTCAAATCCATGCGAAACACATGATTTAGCTTCAAATCAATGCGAAGTAGAAGGGTTATCTTCGAATCCATGCGAAACAAATGGTTTAGCTGCAAATATTTGTGATATACATGATTTAGCTTCAACTGCATGCGAAACAAACGAGTTAACTTCAAATCCATGCGAAACACATGAGTTACCTTCAAATCAATGCGAAGTGCAAGGATTATCTTCGAATCAATGCGAAGCAAATGGTTTAGCTTCAAATACTTGTGATATACATTATTTCGTTTCAACAGCATGCGAAACAAACGAGTTAGATTCAAATCCATGCGAAACACATGATGTAGCTTCAAATCAATGCGAAGTAGAAGGGGTACCTTCGAATCCATGCGAAACAAATGGTTTAGCCGCAAATACTTGTGATGTACATGATTCAGCTTCAACTGCATGCGAAACAGACGAGTTAGCTTCAAATCCATGCGGAACACATGATTTAGCTTCAAATGAATGCGAAGTGGAAGGCTTATCTTCGAATCCATGCGAAACAAATGGTTTAGCTTCAAATACTTGTGATATACATGACTTAGCTTCAACAGCATGCGAAACAAACGAGTTAGCTTCAAATCCATGCGAAACACATGATTTAGCTTCAAATCAATGCGAAGTAGAAGGCTTATCTTCGAATCCATGCGAAACAAATGGTTTAGCTTCAAATACTTGTGATATACATGATTTAGCTTCAACAGCATGCGAAACAAACGAGTTAGCTTCAAATCCATGCGAAACACATGATTTAGCTTCAAATCAATGCGAAGTATGAGGCATATCTTCGATTCCTTGCGATACAAATGGTTTAGCTTCAAATACTTGTGATATACATGATTTAGCTTCAACAGCATGCGAAACAAACGAGTTAGCTTCAAATCCATGCGAAACACATGATTTAGCTTCAAATCAATGCGAAGTAGAAGGGTTATCTTCGAATCCATGCGAAACAAATGGTTTAGCTGCAAATACTTGTGATATACATGATTTAGCTTCAACTGCATACGAAAAAAAGAGTTTGCTTCAAATCCATGCGAAACACATGATTTAGATTAAAATCAATGCGAAGTAGAAGGCTTATCTTCGAATAAATGCGAAACAAATGATATAGCTTCAAATACTTGTGATATACATGATTTAGTTCCTACAGCATGCGAAACAAACGAGTTAGAATCAAATCCATGCGAAACAAATGATTTAGCTTCAAATCAATGCGAAGTAGAAGGTTTATCTTCGAATCCATGCGAAACAAATGGATTATCTTCAAATACTTGTGATATACATGATTTAGCTTCAACAGCATGCGAAACAAACGAGTTAGCTTCAAATCCATGCGAAACACATGATTTAGCTTCAAATCAATGCGAAGTAGAAGGGTTATCTTCGAATCCATGCGAAACAAATGGTTTAGCTGCAAATATTTGTGATATACATGATTTAGCTTCAACTGCATGCGAAACAAACGAGTTAACTTCAAATCCATGCGAAACACATGAGTTAGCTTCAAATCAATGCGAAGTGCAAGGCTTATCTTCGAATCCATGCGAAGCAAATGGTTTAGCTTCAAATACTTGTGATATAAATGATTTAGTTTCAACAGCATGCGAAACAAACGAGTTAGATTCAAATTCATGCTAAACACATGATTTAGCTTCAAATCAATGCGAAATAGATGGATTATCTTCGAATCCATGAGAAACAAATGGTTTAACTTCAAATACTTGTGATATACATGATTTAGCTTCAACAGCATGCGAAGCAAACGAGTTATCTTCAAATCCAAGCGAAACACATGATTTATCTTCAAATCAATGCTAAGTAGAAAACTTAGCTCAAATCCATGGGAATCAAATGGTTTAGCTTCAAATACTTGTAATATACATGATTCAGCTTCAACTGCATGCGAAACAAACGAGTTAGCTTCAAATCCATGCGAAACACATGATTTAGATTAAAATCAATGCGAAGTAGAAGGCTTATGTTCGAATAAATGCGAAACAAATGATATAGCTTCAAATACTTGTGATATACATGATTTAGTTCCAACAGCATGCGAAACAAACGAGTTAGCTTCAAATCCATGCGAAACACATGATTTAGCTTCAAATCAATGCGAATTAGAAGGGTTATCTTCGAATCCGTGCGAAACATATGATATAGCTTCAAATACTTGTGATATACATGATTTAGCTTCAACAGCATGCGAAACAAACGAGTTAGCTTCAAATCCATGCGAAACACATGATTTAGCTTCAAATCAATGCGAAGTAGGAGGCATATCTTCGATTCCTTGCGATACAAATGGTTTAGCTTCAAATACTTGTGATATACATGATTTAGCTTCAACAGCATGCGAAACAAACGAGTTAGCTTCAAATCCATGCGAAACACATGATTTAGATTAAAATCAATGCGAAGTAGAAGGCTTATCTTCGAATAAATGCGAAACAAATGATATAGCTTCAAATACTTGTGATATACATGATTTAGTTCCAACAGCATGCGAAACAAACGAGTTAGAATCAAATCCATGCGAAACAAATGATTTAGCTTCAAATCAATGCGAAGTAGAAGGCTTATCTTCGAATCCATGCGAAACAAATGGATTATCTTCAAATACTTGTGATATACATGATTTAGCTTCAACAGCATGCGAAGCAAACGAGTTATCTTCAAATCCAAGCGAAACACATGATTTATCTTCAAATCAATGCTAAGTAGAAAGCTTAGCTTCAAATCCATGGGAATCAAATGGTTTAGCTTCAAATACTTGTGATATACATGATTCAGCTTCAACTGCATGCGAAACAAACGAGTTAGTTTCAAGTCCAAACGAAAAACATGATTTAGCATCAAGTCAACGCGAAGTTGATAGGCTTAGCTTGAAATCCATGCGAAACGAAAGATTTAGCTTCACATACTTGTGAATATAAGTGATATAGCTTCAAATGCAGGCGAAACAAACGAGTTAGCTTCAAACCCATGCGAAACACATGATTTAGCATCTAATCAATGCGAAGTAGAAGGCTAATCTTCGAATCCATGCGAAACAAATGATATAGCTTCAAATACTTGTGATATACATGATTTATTTTCAACAGCATGCGAAACAAACGAGTTAGATTCAAATCCATGCAAAACACATGATTTAGCTTCAAATCAATGCGAAATAGATGGATTATCTTCGAATCCATGAGAAACAAATGGTTGAACTTCAAATACTTGTGATATACATGATTTAGCTTCAACAGCATGCGAAACAAACGAGTTAGCTTCAAATCCATGCGAAACACATGATTTAGCTTCAAATCAATGCGAAGTAGAAGGCTTATCTTCGAATCCATGCGAAGCAAATGGTTTAGCTGCAAATATTTGTGATATACATGATTTAGCTTCAACTGCATGCGAAACAAACGAGTTAACTTCAAATCCATGCGAAACATATGAGTTAGCTTCAAATCAATGCGAAGTGCAAGGCTTATCTTCGAATCCATGCGAAGCAAATGGTTTAGCTTCAAATACTTGTGATATAAATGATTTAGTTTCAACAGCATGCGAAACAAACGAGTTAGATTCAAATTCATGCTAAACACATGATTTAGCTTCAAATCAATGCGAAATAGATGGATTATCTTCGAATCCATGAGAAACAAATGGTTTAACTTCAAATACTTGTGATATACATGATTTAGCTTCAACAGCATGCGAAGCAAACGAGTTATCTTCAAATCCAAGCGAAACACATGATTTATCTTCAAATCAATGCTAAGTAGAAAGCTTAGCTTCAAATCCATGGGAATCAAATGGTTTAGCTTCAAATACTTGTGATATACATGATTCAGCTTCAACTGCATGCGAAACAAACGAGTTAGCTTCAAATCCATGCGAAACACATGATTTAGCTTCAAATCAATGCGAAGTAGAAGGGTTATCTTCGAATCCGTGCGAAACAAATGGTTTAACTTCAAATACTTGTGATATACATGATTTAGCTTCAACTGCATGCGAAACAAACGAGTTAACTACAAATCCATGCGAAACACATGAGTTAGCTTCAAATCAATGCGAAGTGCAAGGCTTATCTTCGAATCCATGCGAAGCAAATGGTTTAGCTTCAAATACTTGTGATATAAATGATTTAGTTTCAACAGCATGCGAAACAAACGAGTTAGATTCAAATTCATGCTAAACACATGATTTAGCTTCAAATCAATGCGAAATAGTTGGATTATCTTCGAATCCATGAGAAACAAATGGTTTAACTTCAAATACTTGTGATATACATGATTTAGCTTCAACAGCATGTGAAGCAAACGAGTTATCTTCAAATCCAAGCGAAACACATGATTTATCTTCAAATCAATGCTAAGTAGAAAGCTTAGCTTCAAATCCATGGGAATCAAATGGTTTAGCTTCAAATACTTGTGATATACATGATTCAGCTTCAACTGCATGCGGAACAAACGAGTTAGTTTCAAGTCCAAACGAAAAACATGATTTAGCATCAAGTCAACGCGAAGTTGATGGCTTAGCTTCAAATCCATGCTAAACGAAAGATTTAGCTTCACATACTTGTGAATATAAGTGATATAGCTTCAAATGCGGGAGAAACAAACGAGTTAGCTTCAAACCCATGCGAAACACATGACTTAGCATCTAATCAATGCGAAGTAGAAGGCTAATCTTCGAATCCATGCGAAACAAATGATATAGCTTCAAATACTTGTGATATACATGATTTATTTTCAACAGCATGCGAAACAAACGAGTTAGATTCAAATCCATGCAAAACACACGATTTAGCTTCAAATCAATGCGAAATAGATGGATTATCTTCGAATCCATGAGAAACAAATGGTTGAACTTCAAATACTTGTGATATACATGATTTAGCTTCAACAGCATGCGAAACAAACGAGTTAGCTTCAAATCCATGCGAAACACATGATTTATCTTCAAATCAATGCTAAGTAGAAAGCTTAGCTTCAAATCCATGGGAATCAAATGGTTTAGCTTCAAATACTTGTGATATACATGATTCAGCTTCAACTGCATGCGAAACAAACGAGTTAGCTTCAAGTCCAAACGAAAAACATGATTTAGCATCAAGTCAACGCGAAGTTGATGGCTTAGCTTCAAATCCATGCTAAACGAAAGATTTAGCTTCACATACTTGTGAATATAAGTGATATAGCTTCAAATGCAGGCGAAACAAACGAGTTAGCTTCAAACCCATGCGAAACACATGACTTAGCATCTAATCAATGCGAAGTAGAAGGCTAATCTTCGAATCCATGCGAAACAAATGATATAGCTTCAAATACTTGTGATATACATGATTTATTTTCAACAGCATGCGAAACAAACGAGTTAGATTCAAATCCATGCAAAACACATGATTTAGCTTCAAATCAATGCGAAATAGATGGATTATCTTCGAATCCATGGGAATCAAATGGTTTAGCTTCAAATACTTGTGATATACATGATTCAGCTTCAACTGCATGCGAAACAAACGAGTTAGCTTCAAATCCATGCGAAACACATGATTTAGATTAAAATCAATGCGAAGTAGAAGGCTTATCTTCGAATAAATGCGAAACAAATGATATAGCTTCAACTATTTGTGATATACATGATTTAGTTCAAACAGCGTGCGAAACAAACGAGTTAGATTCAAATCCATGCGAAACACATGATTTTGCTTCAAATCAATGCGAAGTAGAAGGCTTATCTACGAATCCATGCGAAACAAATGGATTAGCTTCATATACTTGTGATATACATGATTTAGCTTCAACAGCATGCGAAATAAACGAGTTAGATTCAAATCCATGCGAAACACATGAGTTAGCTTCAAATCAATGCGAAGTGCAAGGCTTATCTTCGAATCCATGCGAAGCAAATGGTTTAGCTTCAAATACTTGTGATATAAATGATTTAGATTCAACAGCATGCGAAACAAACGAGTTAGATTCAAATTCATGCTAAACACATGATTTAGCTTCAAATCAATGCGAAATAGATGGATTATCTTCGAATCCATGAGAAACAAATGGTTTAACTTCAAATACTTGTGATATACATGATTTAGCTTCAACAGCATGCGAAGCAAACGAGTTATCTTCAAATCCAAGCGAAACACATGATTTATCTTCAAATCAATGCTAAGTAGAAAGCTTAGCTTCAAATCCATGGGAAGCAAATGGTTTAGCTTCAAATACTTGTGATATACATGATTCAGCTTCAACTGCATGCGAAACAAACGAGTTAGTTTCAAGTCCAAACGAAAAACATGATTTAGCATCAAGTCAACGCGAAGTTGATGGCTTAGCTTCAAATCCATGCGAAACGAAAGATTTAGCTTCACATACTTGTGAATATAAGTGATATAGCTTCAAATGCAGGCGAAACAAACGAGTTAGCTTCAAACCCATGCGAAACACATGACTTAGCATCTAATCAATGCGAAGTAGAAGGCTAATCTTCGAATCCATGCGAAACAAATGATATAGCTTCAAATACTTGTGATATACATGATTTATTTTCAACAGCATGCGAAACAAACGAGTTAGATTCAAACCCATGCAAAACACATGTTTTAGCTTCAAATCAATGCGAAATAGATGGATTATCTTCGAATCCATGCGAAACAAATGGTTTAACTTCAAATACTTGTGATATACATGATTTAGCTTCAACAGCATGCGAAGCAAACGAGTTATCTTCTAATCCAAGCGAAACACATGATTTATCTTCAAATCAATGCTAAGTAGAAAGCTTAGCTTCAAATCCATGGGAATCAAATGGTTTAGCTTGAAATACTTGTGATATACATGATTTAGCTTCAACTGCTAGCGAAAAAACGAGTTAGCTTCAAACCCATGCGAAACAAATGATTTAGCATCTAATCAATGCGAAGTAGAAGGCTGATCTTCGAATCCATGCGAAGCAAATTGCTTAGCTCCAAATACTTGTGATACACTTGATTTAGCTTCAACAGCATGCGAAATAAACGCGTTAGCTTCAAATCCATGCGAAACACATGATTTAGATACAAATCAATACGAAGTAGGTGGCTTATCTTCGATTCCATGCGATACAAATGGTTTAGCTTCAAATAATTGTGATAGACATGATTTAGCTTCAACAGCATGCGAAGCAAATGAGTTATCTTCAAATCCAAGCGAAACACATGATATATCTTCAAATCAATGCTAAGTAGAAAGCTTAGCTTCAAATCCATGGGAATCAAATGATTTAGCTTCAAATACTTGTGATATACATGATTCAGCTTCAACTGCATGCGAAACAAACGAGTTAGCTTCAAATCCATGCGAAACACATGATTTAGATTAAAATCAATGCGAAGTAGAAGGCTTATATTCGAATAAATGCGAAACAAATGATATAGCTTCAAATACTTGTGATATACATGATTTAGTTCAAACAGCATGCGAAACAAACGAGTTAACTTCAAGTCCAAACGAAAAACATGATTTAGCATCAAGTCAACGCGAAGTTGATGGCTTAGCTTCAAATCCATGCGAAACGAAAGATTTAGCTTCGCATACTTGTGAATATAAGTGATATAGCTTCAAATGCAGGCGAAACAAACGAGTTAGCTTCAAACCCATGCGAAACACATGACTTAGCATCTAATCAATGCGAAGTAGAAGGCTAATCTTCGAATCCATGCGAAACAAATGATATAGCTTCAAATACTTGTGATATACATGATTTAGTTTCAACAGCATGCGAAGCAAACGAGTTATCATCAAATCCAAGCGAAACACATGATTTATCTTCATATCAATGCTAAGTAGAAAGCATAGCTTCAAATCCATGGGAATCAAATGGTTTAGCTTCAAATACTTGTGATATACATGATTTAGCTTCAACTGCTAGCGAAAAAACGAGTTAGCTTCAAACCCATGCGAAACACATGATTTAGCATCTAATCAATGCGTAGTAGAAGGCTGATCTTCGAATCCATGCGAAGCAAATTGTTTAGCTCCAAATACTTGTGATACACTTGATTTAGCTTCAACAGCATGCGAAATAAACGAGTTAGCTTCAAATCCATGCGAAACACATGATTTAGCTTCAAATCAATGCGAATTAGAAGGGTTATCTTCGATTCCATGCGATACAAATGGTTTAGCTTCAAATAATTGTGATATACATGATTTAGCTTCAACTGCATGCGAAACAAACGAGTTAGCTTCAAATCCATGCGAAACAAATGATTTAGCATCAAATCAATGCGAAGTAGAAGGCTGACCTTCGAATCCATGCGAAGCAAATGGTTTAGCTTCAAATACTTGTGATATAAATGATTTAGTTTCAACAGCATGCGAAACAAACGAGTTAGATTCAAACCCATGCAAAACACATGTTTTAGCTTCAAATCAATGCGAAATAGATGGATTATCTTCGAATCCATGCGAAACAAATGGTTTAACTTCAAATACTTGTGATATACATGATTTAGCTTCAACAGCATGCGAAGCAAACGAGTTATCTTCTAATCCAAGCGAAACACATGATTTATCTTCAAATCAATGCTAAGTAGAAAGCTTAGCTTCAAATCCATGGGAATCAAATGGTTTAGCTTGAAATACTTGTGATATACATGATTTAGCTTCAACTGCTAGCGAAAAAACGAGTTAGCTTCAAACCCATGCGAAACAAATGATTTAGCATCTAATCAATGCGAAGTAGAAGGCTGATCTTCGAATCCATGCGAAGCAAATTGCTTAGCTCCAAATACTTGTGATACACTTGATTTAGCTTCAACAGCATGCGAAATAAACGCGTTAGCTTCAAATCCATGCGAAACACATGATTTAGATACAAATCAATACGAAGTAGGTGGCTTATCTTCGATTCCATGCGATACAAATGGTTTAGCTTCAAATAATTGTGATAGACATGATTTAGCTTCAACAGCATGCGAAGCAAATGAGTTATCTTCAAATCCAAGCGAAACACATGATATATCTTCAAATCAATGCTAAGTAGAAAGCTTAGCTTCAAATCCATGGGAATCAAATGATTTAGCTTCAAATACTTGTGATATACATGATTCAGCTTCAACTGCATGCGAAACAAACGAGTTAGCTTCAAATCCATGCGAAACACATGATTTAGATTAAAATCAATGCGAAGTAGAAGGCTTATATTCGAATAAATGCGAAACAAATGATATAGCTTCAAATACTTGTGATATACATGATTTAGTTCAAACAGCATGCGAAACAAACGAGTTAACTTCAAGTCCAAACGAAAAACATGATTTAGCATCAAGTCAACGCGAAGTTGATGGCCTAGCTTCAAATCCATGCGAAACGAAAGATTTAGCTTCGCATACTTGTGAATATAAGTGATATAGCTTCAAATGCAGGCGAAACAAACGAGTTAGCTTCAAACCCATGCGAAACACATGACTTAGCATCTAATCAATGCGAAGTAGAAGGCTAATCTTCGAATCCATGCGAAACAAATGATATAGCTTCAAATACTTGTGATATACATGATTTAGTTTCAACAGCATGCGAAGCAAACGAGTTATCATCAAATCCAAGCGAAACACATGATTTATCTTCATATCAATGCTAAGTAGAAAGCATAGCTTCAAATCCATGGGAATCAAATGGTTTAGCTTCAAATACTTGTGATATACATGATTTAGCTTCAACTGCTAGCGAAAAAACGAGTTAGCTTCAAACCCATGCGAAACACATGATTTAGCATCTAATCAATGCGTAGTAGAAGGCTGATCTTCGAATCCATGCGAAGCAAATTGTTTAGCTCCAAATACTTGTGATACACTTGATTTAGCTTCAACAGCATGCGAAATAAACGAGTTAGCTTCAAATCCATGCGAAACACATGATTTAGCTTCAAATCAATGCGAATTAGAAGGGTTATCTTCGATTCCATGCGATACAAATGGTTTAGCTTCAAATAATTGTGATATACATGATTTAGCTTCAACTGCATGCGAAACAAACGAGTTAGCTTCAAATCCATGCGAAACAAATGATTTAGCATCAAATCAATGCGAAGTAGAAGGCTGACCTTCGAATCCATGCGAAGCAAATGGTTTAGCTTCAAATACTTGTGATATAAATGATTTAGTTTCAACAGCATGCGAAACAAACGAGTTAGATTCAAATCCATGCAAAACACATGATTTAGCTTCAAATCAATGCGAAATAGATGGATTATCTTCGAATCCATGAGAAACAAATGGTTTAACTTCAAATACTTGTGATATACATGATTTAGCTTCAACAGCATGCGAAGCAAACGAGTTATCTTCAAATCCAAGCGAAACACATGATTTATCTTCAAATCAATGCTAAATAGAAAACTTAGCTCCAAATCCATGGGAATCAAATGGTTTAGCTTCAAATACTTGTGATATACATGATTCAGCTTCAACTGCATGCGAAACAAACGAGTTAGCTTCAAATCCATGCGAAACACATGATTTAGATTAAAATCAATGCGAAGTAGAAGGCTTATGTTCGAATAAATGCGAAACAAATGATATAGCTTCAAATACTTGTGATATACATGATTTAGTTCCAACAGCATGCGAAACAAACGAGTTAGCTTCAAATCCATGCGAAACACATGATTTAGCTTCAAATCAATACGAATTAGAAGGGTTATCTTCGAATCCGTGCGAAACATATGATATAGCTTCAAATACTTGTGATATACATGATTTAGCTTCAACAGCATGCGAAACAAACGAGTTAGCTTCAAATCCATGCGAAACACATGATTTAGCTTCAAATCAATCCGAAGTAGGAGGCTTATCTTCGATTCCTTGCGATACAAATGGTTTAGCTTCAAATACTTGTGATATACATGATTTAGCTTCAACAGCATGCGAAACAAACGAGTTAGCTTCAAATCCATGCGAAACACATGATTTAGATTAATATCAATGCGAAGTAGAAGGCTTATCTTCGAATAAATGCGAAACAAATGATATAGCTTCAAATACTTGTGATATACATGATTTAGTTCCAACAGCATGCGAAACAAACGAGTTAGAATCAAATCCATGCGAAACAAATGATCTAGCTTCAAATCAATGCGAAGAAGAAGGGTTATCTTCGAATCCATGCGAAACGTATAGTTTAGCTTCAATTACTTGTGATATACATGATTCAGCTTCAAATGCAAGCGAAACAAACGAGTTAGCTTCAAATCCATGCGAAACACATGATTTAGCTTCAAATCAATGCGAATTAGAAGAGTTATCTACGAATCCATGCGAAACATATGATATAGCGTCAAATACTTGTGATATACATGATTTAGCTTCAACAGCATGCGAAGCAAACGAGTTAACTTCAAGTCCAAGCGAAAAACATGATTTATCTTGAAATCAATGCTAAGTAGAAAGCTTAGCTTCAAATCCATGGGAATCAAATGGATTAGCTTCAAATACTTGTGATATACATGATTCAGCTTCAACTGCATGCGAAACAACCGAGTTAGCTTCAAATCCATGCGAAACACATGATTTAGATTAAAATCAATGCGATGTAGAAGGCTTATCTTCGAATAAATGCGAAACAAATGATATAGCTTCAAATACTTGTGATATACATGATTTAGCTTCAACAGCATGCGAAACAAACGAGTTAGCTTCAAACCCATGCGAAACACATGATTTATCATCTAATCAATGCGAAGTAGAAGGCTTATCTACGAATCCATGCGAAACAAATGGATTAGCTTCATATACTTGTGATATACATGATTTAGCTTCAACAGCATGCGAAGCAAACGAGTTATCATCAAATCCAAGCGAAACACATGATTTATCTTCAAATCAATGCTAAGTAGAAAGCTTAGCTTCAAATCCATGGGAATCAAATGGTTTAGCTTCAAATACTTGTGATATACATGATTCAACTTCAACTGCATGCGAAACAAACGAGTTAGTTTCAAGTCCAAACGAAAAACATGATTTAGCATCAAGTCAACGCGAAGTAGAAGGCTGATCTTCGAATCCATGCGAAGCAAATTGTTTAGCTCCAAATACTTGTGATACACTTGATTTAGCTTCAACAGCATGCGAAATAAACGCGTTAGCTTCAAATCCATGCGAAACACATGATTTAGCTACAAATCAATACGAAGTAGGTGGCTTATCTTCGATTCCATGCGATACAAATGGTTTAGCTTCA
Source organism: Megalopta genalis (assembly GCF_051020955.1). Lineage (NCBI taxonomy): Eukaryota > Metazoa > Arthropoda > Insecta > Hymenoptera > Halictidae > Megalopta > Megalopta genalis. The sequence continues at coordinate 254,727 of NW_027476315.1, read as the reverse complement.
AATAATTGTGATATACATGATTTAGCTTCAACAGCATGCGAAGCAAACGAGTTATCTTCAAATCCAAGCGAAACACATGATTTATCTTCAAATCAATGCTAAGTAGAAAGCTTAGCTTCAAATCCATGGGAATCAAATGATTTAGCTTCAAATACTTGTGATATACATGATTCAGCTTCAAGTGCATGCGAAACAAACGAGTTAGCTTCAAATCCATGCGAAACACGTGATTTAGATTAAAATCAATGCGAAGTAGAAGGCTTATCTTCGAATAAATGCGAAACAAATGATATAGCTTCAAATACTTGTGATATACATGATTTAGTTCAAACAGCATGCGAAACAAACGAGTTAACTTCAAGTCCAAACGAAAAACATGATTTAGCATCAAGTCAACGCGAAGTTGATGGCTTAGCTTCAAATCCATGCGAAACGAAAGATTTAGCTTCACATACTTGTGAATATAAGTGATATAGCTTCAAATGCAGGCGAAACAAACGAGTTAGCTTCAAACCCATGCGAAACACATGACTTAGCATCTAATCAATGCGAAGTAGAAGGCTAATCTTCGAATCCATGCGAAACAAATGATATAGCTTCAAATACTTGTGATATACATGATTTAGTTTCAACAGCATGCGAAGCAAACGAGTTATCATCAAATCCAAGCGAAACACATGATTTATCTTCATATCAATGCTAAGTAGAAAGCTTAGCTTCAAATCCATGGGAATCAAATGGTTTAGCTTCAAATACTTGTGATATACATGATTTAGCTTCAACTGCTAGCGAAAAAACGAGTTAGCTTCAAACCCATGCGAAACACATGATTTAGCATCTAATCAATGCGAAGTAGAAGGCTGATCTTCGAATCCATGCGAAGCAAATTGTTTAGCTCCAAATACTTGTGATACACTTGATTTAGCTTCAACAGCATGCGAAATAAACGAGTTAGCTTCAAATCCATGCGAAACACATGATTTAGCATCAAATCAATGCGAATTAGAAGGGTTATCTTCGATTCCATGCGATACAAATGGTTTAGCTTCAAATAATTGTGATATACATGATTTAGCTTCAACTGCATGCGAAACAAACGAGTTAGCTTCAAATCCATGCGAAACAAATGATTTAGCATCAAATCAATGCGAAGTAGAAGGCTGACCTTCGAATCCATGCGAAGCAAATGGTTTAGCTTCAAATACTTGTGATATAAATGATTTAGTTTCAACAGCATGCGAAACAAACGAGTTAGATTCAAATCCATGCAAAACACATGATTTAGCTTCAAATCAATGCGAAATAGATGGATTATCTTCGAATCCATGAGAAACAAATGGTTTAACTTCAAATACTTGTGATATACATGATTTAGCTTCAACAGCATGCGAAGCAAACGAGTTATCTTCAAATCCAAGCGAAACACATGATTTATCTTCAAATCAATGCTAAGTAGAAAACTTAGCTCCAAATCCATGGGAATCAAATGGTTTAGCTTCAAATACTTGTGATATACATGATTCAGCTTCAACTGCATGCGAAACAAACGAGTTAGCTTCAAATCCATGCGAAACACATGATTTAGATTAAAATCAATGCGAAGTAGAAGGCTTATGTTCGAATAAATGCGAAACAAATGATATAGCTTCAAATACTTGTTATATACATGATTTAGTTCCAACAGCATGCGAAACAAACGAGTTAGCTTCAAATCCATGCGAAACACATGATTTAGCTTCAAATCAATACGAATTAGAAGGGTTATCTTCGAATCCGTGCGAAACATATGATATGGCTTCAAATACTCGTGATATACATGATTTAGCTTCAACAGCATGCGAAACAAACGAGTTAGCTTCAAATCCATGCGAAACACATGATTTAGCTTCAAATCAATCCGAAGTAGGAGGCTTATCTTCGATTCCTTGCGATACAAATGGTTTAGCTTCAAATACTTGTGATATACATGATTTAGCTTCAACAGCATGCGAAACAAACGGGTTAGCTTCAAATCCATGCGAAACACATGATTTAGATTAAAATCAATGCGAAGTAGAAGGCTTATCTTCAAATAAATGCGAAACAAATGATATAGCTTCAAATACTTGTGATATACACGATTTAGTTCCAACAGCATGCGAAACAAACGAGTTAGAATCAAATCCATGCGAAACAAATGATCTAGCTTCAAATCAATGCGAAGAAGAAGGGTTATCTTCGAATCCATGCGAAACGAATAGTTTAGCTTCAATTACTTGTGATATACATGATTCAGCTTCAACTGCAAGCGAAACAAACGAGTTAGCTTCAAATCCATGCGAAACACATGATTTAGATTCAAATCAATGCGAATTAGAAGAGTTATCTTCGAATCCATGCGAAACATATGATATAGCTTCAAATACTTGTGATATACATGATTTAGTTCCAACAGCATGCGAAACAAACGAGTTAGAATCAAATCCATGCGAAACAAATGATCTAGCTTCAAATCAATGCGAAGAAGAAGGGTTATCATCGAATCCATGCGAAACGAATAGTTTAGCTTCAATTACTTGTGATATACATGATTCAGCTTCAACTGCAAGCGAAACAAACGAGTTAGCTTCAAATCCATGCGAAACACATGATTTAGATTCAAATCAATGCGAATTAGAAGAGTTATCTTCGAATCCATGCGAAACATATGATATAGCTTCAAATACTTGTGATATACATGATTTAGTTCCAACAGCATGCGAAACAAACGAGTTAGAATCAAATCCATGCGAAACAAATGATCTAGCTTCAAATCAATGCGAAGAAGAAGGGTTATCTTCGAATCCATGCGAAACGAATAGTTTAGCTTCAATTACTTGTGATATACATGATTCAGCTTCAACTGCAAGCGAAACAAACGAGTTAGCTTCAAATCCATGCGAAACACATGATTTAGCTTCAAATCAATGCGAATTAGAAGAGTTATCTTCGAATCCATGCGAAACATATGATATAGCTTCAAATACTTGTGATATACATGATTTAGCTTCAACAGCATGCGAAGCAAACGAGTTATCTTCAAATCCATGCGAAACACATGATTTATCTTGAAATCAATGCTAAGTAGAAAGCTTAGCTTCAAATCCATGGGAATCAAATGGTTTAGCTTCAAATACTTGTGATATACATGATTCAGCTTCAACTGCATACGAAAAAAAAGAGTTAGCTTCAAATCCATGCGAAACACATGATTTAGATTAAAATCAATGCGAAGTAGAAGGCTTATCTTCGAATAAATGCGAAACAAATGATATAGCTTCAAATACTTGTGATATACATGATTTAGTTCCTACAGCATGCGAAACAAACGAGTTAGAATCAAATCCATGCGAAACAAATGATTTAGCTTCAAATCAATGCGAAGTAGAAGGCTTATCTTCGAATCCATGCGAAACAAATGGATTATCTTCAAATACTTGTGATATACATGATTTAGTTTCAACAGCCTGCGAAACAAACGAGTTAGCTTCAAATCCATGCGAAACACATGATTTAGCTTCAAATCAATGCGAACTAGAAGGGTTATCTTCGAATCCATGCGAAACAAATGGTTTAGCTGCAAATATTTGTGATATACATGATTTAGCTTCAACTGCATGCGAAACAAACGAGTTAACTTCAAATCCATGCGAAACATATGAGTTAGCTTCAAATCAATGCGAAGTGCAAGGCTTATCTTCGAATCCATGCGAAGCAAATGGTTTAGCTTCAAATACTTGTGATATAAATGATTTAGTTTCAACAGCATGCGAAACAAACGAGTTAGATTCAAATTCATGCTAAACACATGATTTAGCTTCAAATCAATGCGAAATAGATGGATTATCTTCGAATCCATGAGAAACAAATGGTTTAACTTCAAATACTTGTGATATACATGATTTAGCTTCAACAGCATGCGAAGCAAACGAGTTATCTTCAAATCCAAGCGAAACACATGATTTATCTTCAAATCAATGCTAAGTAGAAAGCTTAGCTTCAAATCCATGGGAATCAAATGGTTTAGCTTCAAATACTTGTGATATACATGATTCAGCTTCAACTGCATGCGAAACAAACGAGTTAGTTTCAAGTCCAAACGAAAAACATGATTTAGCATCAAGTCAACGCGAAGTTGATAGGCTTAGCTTGAAATCCATGCGAAACGAAAGATTTAGCTTCACATACTTGTGAATATAAGTGATATAGCTTCAAATGCAGGCGAAACAAACGAGTTAGCTTCAAACCCATGCGAAACACATGATTTAGCATCTAATCAATGCGAAGTAGAAGGCTAATCTTCGAATCCATGCGAAACAAATGATATAGCTTCAAATACTTGTGATATACATGATTTATTTTCAACAGCATGCGAAACAAACGAGTTAGATTCAAATCCATGCAAAACACATGATTTAGCTTCAAATCAATGCGAAATAGATGGATTATCTTCGAATCCATGAGAAACAAATGGTTGAACTTCAAATACTTGTGATATACATGATTTAGCTTCAACAGCATGCGAAACAAACGAGTTAGCTTCAAATCCATGCGAAACACATGATTTAGCTTCAAATCAATGCGAAGTAGAAGGCTTATCTTCGAATCCATGCGAAGCAAATGGTTTAGCTGCAAATATTTGTGATATACATGATTTAGCTTCAACTGCATGCGAAACAAACGAGTTAACTTCAAATCCATGCGAAACATATGAGTTAGCTTCAAATCAATGCGAAGTGCAAGGCTTATCTTCGAATCCATGCGAAGCAAATGGTTTAGCTTCAAATACTTGTGATATAAATGATTTAGTTTCAACAGCATGCGAAACAAACGAGTTAGATTCAAATTCATGCTAAACACATGATTTAGCTTCAAATCAATGCGAAATAGATGGATTATCTTCGAATCCATGAGAAACAAATGGTTTAACTTCAAATACTTGTGATATACATGATTTAGCTTCAACAGCATGCGAAGCAAACGAGTTATCTTCAAATCCAAGCGAAACACATGATTTATCTTCAAATCAATGCTAAGTAGAAAGCTTAGCTTCAAATCCATGGGAATCAAATGGTTTAGCTTCAAATACTTGTGATATACATGATTCAGCTTCAACTGCATGCGAAACAAACGAGTTAGTTTCAAGTCCAAACGAAAAACATGATTTAGCATCAAGTCAACGCGAAGTTGATAGGCTTAGCTTGAAATCCATGCGAAACGAAAGATTTAGCTTCACATACTTGTGAATATAAGTGATATAGCTTCAAATGCAGGCGAAACAAACGAGTTAGCTTCAAACCCATGCGAAACACATGATTTAGCATCTAATCAATGCGAAGTAGAAGGCTAATCTTCGAATCCATGCGAAACAAATGATATAGCTTCAAATACTTGTGATATACACGATTTATTTTCAACAGCATGCGAAACAAACGAGTTAGATTCAAATCCATGCAAAACACATGATTTAGCTTCAAATCAATGCGAAATAGATGGATTATCTTCGAATCCATGAGAAACAAATGGTTGAACTTCAAATACTTGTGATATACATGATTTAGCTTCAACAGCATGCGAAACAAACGAGTTAGCTTCAAATCCATGCGAAACACATGATTTAGCTTCAAATCAATGCGAAGTAGAAGGCTTATCTTCGAATCCATGCGAAGCAAATGGTTTAGCTTCAAATACTTGTGACATAAATGATTTAGTTTCAACAGCATGCGAAACAAACGAGTTATCTTCAAATCCAAGCGAAACACATGATTTATCTTCAAATCAATGCTAAGTAGAAAGCTTAGCTTCAAATCCATGGGAATCAAATGGTTTAGCTTCAAATACTTGTGATATACATGATTCAGCTTCAACTGCATGCGAAACAAACGAGTTAGTTTCAAGTCCAAACGAAAAACATGATTTAGCATCAAGTCAACGCGAAGTTGATAGGCTTAGCTTCAAATCCATGCGAAACGAAAGATTTAGCTTCACATACTTGTGAATATAAGTGATATAGCTTCAAATGCAGGCGAAACAAACGAGTTAGCTTCAAACCCATGCGAAACACATGACTTATCATCTAATCAATGCGAAGTAGAAGGCTAATCTTCGAATCCATGCGAAACAAATGATATAGCTTCAAATACTTGTGATATACATGATTTAGTTCCAACAGCATGCGAAACAAACGAGTTAGATTCAAATCCATGCAAAACACATGATTTAGCTTCAAATCAATGCGAAATAGATGGATTATCTTCGAATCCATGAGAAACAAATGGTTGAACTTCAAATACTTGTGATATACATGATTTAGCTTCAACAGCATGCGAAACAAACGAGTTAGCTTCAAATCCATGCGAAACACATGATTTAGCTTCAAATCAATGCGAAGTAGAAGGGTTATCTTCGAATCCGTGCGAAACAAATGGTTTAGCTGCAAATATTTGTGATATACATGATTTAGCTTCAACTGCATGCGAAACAAACGAGTTAGCTTCAAATCCATGCGAAACACATGATTTAGCATCTAATCAATGCGAAGTAGAAGGCTGATCTTCGGATCCATGCGAAGCAAATGGTTTAGCTTCAAATACTTGTGATACACTTGATTTAGCTTCAACAGCATGCGAAACAAACGAGTTAGCTTCAAATCCATGCGAAACACATGATTTAGCTTCAAATCAATGCGAAGTAGGAGGCATATCTTCGATTCCTTGCGATTCAAATGGTTTAGCTTCAAATACTTGTGATATACATGATTTAGATTCAACAGCATGCGAAACAAACGAGTTAGCTTCAAATCCATGCGAAACACATGATTTAGCTTCAAATCAATGCGAAGTAGAAGGGTTATCTTCGAATCCATGCGAAACAAATGGTTTAGCTGCAAATACTTGTGATATACATGATTTAGCTTCAACTGCATACGAAAAAAAAGAGTTAGCTTCAAATCCATGCGAAACACATGATTTAGATTAAAATCAATGCGAAGTAGAAGGCTTATCTTCGAATAAATGCGAAACAAATGATATAGCTTCAAATACTTGTGATATACATGATTTAGTTCCAACAGCATGCGAAACAAACGAGTTAGAATCAAATCCTTGCGAAACAAATGATTTAGCTTCAAATCAATGCGAAGTAGAAGGCTTACCTTCGAATCCATGCGAAACAAATGGATTATCTTCAAATACTTGTGATATACATGATTTAGCTTCAACAGCATGCGAAACAAACGAGTTAGCTTCAAATCCATGCGAAACACATGATTTAGCTTCAAATCAATGCGAAGTAGAAGGGTTATCTTCGAATCCATGCGAAACAAATGGTTTAGCTGCAAATATTTGTGATATACATGATTTAGCTACAACTGCATGCGAAACAAACGAGTTAACTTCAAATCCATGCGAAACACATGAGTTAGCTTCAAATCAATGCTAAGTAGAAAGCTTAGCTTCAAATCCATGGGAATCAAATGGTTTAGCTTCAAATATTTGTGATATACATGATTCAGCTTCAACTGCATGCGAAACAAACGAGTTAGTTTCAAGTCCAAACGAAAAACATGATTTAGCATCAAGTCAACGCGAAGTTGGTGGCTTAGCTTCAAATCCATGCGAAACGAAAGATTTAGCTTCACATACTTGTGAATATAAGTGATATAGCTTCAAATGCAGGCGAAACAAACGAGTTAGCTTCAAACCCATGCGAAACACATGACTTAGCATCTAATCAATGCGAAGTAGAAGGCTAATCTTCGAATCCATGCGAAACAAATGATATAGCTTCAAATACTTGTGATATACATGATTTATTTTCAACAGCATGCGAAACAAACGAGTTAGATTCAAATCCATGCAAAACACATGATTTAGCTTCAAATCAATGCGAAATAGATGGATTATCTTCGAATCCATGAGAAACAAATTGTTGAACTTCAAATACTTGTGATATACATGATTTAGCTTCAACAGCATGCGAAACAAACGAGTTAGCTTCAAATCCATGCGAAACACATGATTTAGCTTCAAATCAATGCGAAGTAGAAGGCTGATCTTCGAATCCATGCGTAACAAATGGTTTAGCTTCAAATACTTGTGATACACTTGGTTTAGCTTCAACAGCATGCGAAACAAACGAGTTAGCTTCAAATCCATGCGAATCAAATGTTTTATCTTCAAATACTTGTGATATACATGATTTATCTTCAACACCTAGCAAAAAAAACGAGTTAGCTTCAAATCCATGCGAGACACATGATTTAGCTTCAAATCAATGCGAAGTAGATGGATTATCTTCGAACCCATGCGAAACAAATGGTTTAACTTCAAATACTTGTGATATACATGATTCAGCTTCAACTGCATGCGAAACAAACGAGTTAGCTTCAAATCCATGCGAAACACATGATTTAACTTCAAATCAATGCGAAGTAGAAGGGGTATCTTCGTATCGATGCGAAACAAATGGTTTAGCTGCAAATACTTGTGATATACGTGATTTAGCTTCTACTGAATGCGAAACAAACGAGTTAACTTCGAATCCATCCGAAACAAATTGTTTAGCTTCAAATACTTGTGATATACATGATTTAGCTTCAACTGCATGCGAAACAAACGTGTTAGCTTAAAATCCATGCGGAACACATGATTTAGCTTCAAATCAATGCGAAGTAGAAGGCTGATCTTCGAATCCATGCGTAACAAATGGTTTAACTTCAAATACTTGTGATATACATGATTTAGCTTCAACAGCATGCGAAACAAACGAGATAGCTTCAAATCCATGCGAAACACATGATTTAGCTTCAAATCAATGCGAATTAGAAGGGTTGTCTTGGAATCCATGTGAAACGTATGATATAGCTTCAAATACTTGTGATATACATGATTTAGCTTCAACAGCATGCGAAAAAAACGAGTTAGCTTCAAAACCAAGCGAAACACATGATTTAGCCTCAAATCAATGCGAAGTAGAAGGCTTACCTTCGATCCTATGCGAAACAAATGGTTTAGATTCAAATACTTGTGATATATATGATTTAGCTTCAACAGCATGCGAAACGAACGAGATAGCTTCAAATCCATGCGAAACACATGATTTAGCTTCAAATCAATGCGAAGTAGGAGGCTTACCTTCGATCCTATGCGATACAAATGGTTTAGCTTCAAATACTTGTGATATACATGATTTAGCTTCAACAGCATGCGAAACAAACGAGTTATCTTCAAATCCATGCGAAACACATGATTTAGCATCAAATCAATGCGAAGTAGAAGGCTTATCTTCGAATCCATGCGTAACAAATGGTTTAGCTGCAAATACTTGTGATATACATGATTTAGCTTCAACTGCATGCGAAACAAACGAGTTAGCTGCTAATCCATGCGAAACACATGATTTAGATTAAAATCAATGCGAAGTAGAAGGCTTATTTTCGAATCCATGCGAAACAAATGGTTTAGCTTCAAATCCTTGTGATATACATGATTTAGCTTCAACTGCATGCGAAACAAACGAGTTAGCTTAAAATCCATGCGGAACACATGATTTAGCTTCAAATCAATGCGAAGTAGAAAGCTGATCTTCGAATCCATGCGAAGCAAATGGTTTAGCTTCAAATACTTTTGATACAGTTGATTTAGCTTCAACAGCATGCGAAACAAACGAGTTAGCTTCAAATCCATGCGAAACACATGATTTAGCATCAAATCAATGCGATGTGGAAGGCTTATCTTCGAATCCATGCGAAACGAATAGTTTAACTTCAAATACTTGTGATATACATGATTCAGCTTCAACTGCATGCGAAACAAACGAGTTAGCTTCAAATCCATGCGAAACACATGATATAGATTAAAATCAATGCGAAGTAGAAGGCTTATCTTCGAATCCATGCGAAACAATTGGTTTAGCTTCAAATGCTTGTGATATATATGATTTAGCTACAACTGCATGCGAAAAAACGAGTTAGCTTCAAAACCAAGCGAAACACATGATTTAGCCTCAAATCAATGCGAAGTAGAAGGCTTAGCTTCGAATAAATGCGAAACAAATGGTTTAGCTTCAAATACTTGTGATATATATGATTTAGCTTCAACAGCATGCGAAACAAACGAGTTAGCTTCAAATCCATGCGAAACACATGATTTAGCTTCAAATCAATGCGAATTAGAAGAGTTATCTTCGAATCCATGCGAAACATATGATATAGCTTCAAAAACTTGTGATATACATGATTTAGTTCCAACAGCATGCGAAACAAACGAGTTAGAATCAAATCCATTCGAAACAAATGATCTAGCTTCAAATCAATGCGAAGAAGAAGGGTTATCTTCGAATCCATGCGAAACGAATAGTTTAGCTTCAATTACTTGTGATATACATGATTCAGCTTCAACTGCAAGCGAAACAAACGAGTTAGCTTCAAATCCATGCAAAACACATGATTTAGCTTCAAATCAATGCGAATTAGAAGAGTTATCTTCGAATAAATGCGAAACAAATGATATAGCTTCAAATACATGTGATATACATGATTTAGTTCCTACAGCATGCGAAACAAACGAGTTAGAATCAAATCCATGCGAAACAAATGATTTAGCTTCAAATCAATGCGAAGTAGAAGGCTTATCTTCGAATCCATGCGAAACAAATGGATTATCTTCAAATACTTGTGATATACATGATTTAGCTTCAACAGCATGCGAAACAAACGAGTTAGCTTCAAACCCATGCGAAACACATGATTTAGCATCTAATCAATGCGAAGTAGAAGGCTAATCTTCGAATCCATGCGAAACAAATGATATAGCTTCAAATACTTGTGATATACATGATTTATTTTCAACAGCATGCGAAACAAACGAGTTAGATTCAAATCCATGCAAAACACATGATTTAGCTTCAAATCAATGCGAAATAGATGGATTATCTTCGAATCCATGAGAAACAAATGGTTGAACTTCAAATACTTGTGATATACATGATTTAGCTTCAACAGCATGCGAAACAAACGAGTTAGCTTCAAATCCATGCGAAACACATGATTTAGCTTCAAATCAATGCGAAGTAGAAGGCTTATCTTCGAATCCATGCGAAGCAAATGGTTTAGCTTCAAATACTTGTGACATAAATGATTTAGTTTCAACAGCATGCGAAACAAACGAGTTAGATTCAAATTCATGCTAAACACATGATTTAGCTTCAAATCAATGCGAAATAGATGGATTATCTTCGAATCCATGAGAAACAAATGGTTTAACTTCAAATACTTGTGATATACATGATTTAGCTTCAACAGCATGCGAAGCAAACGAGTTATCTTCAAATCCAAGCGAAACACATGATTTATCTTCAAATCAATGCTAAGTAGAAAGCTTAGCTTCAAATCCATGGGAATCAAATGGTTTAGCTTCAAATACTTGTGATATACATGATTCAGCTTCAACTGCATGCGAAACAAACGAGTTAGTTTCAAGTCCAAACGAAAAACATGATTTAGCATCAAGTCAACGCGAAGTTGATAGGCTTAGCTTCAAATCCATGCGAAACGAAAGATTTAGCTTCACATACTTGTGAATATAAGTGATATAGCTTCAAATGCAGGCGAAACAAACGAGTTAGCTTCAAACCCATGCGAAACACATGACTTAGCATCTAATCAATGCGAAGTAGAAGGCTAATCTTCGAATCCATGCGAAACAAATGATATAGCTTCAAATACTTGTGATATACATGATTTAGTTCCAACAGCATGCGAAACAAACGAGTTAGATTCAAATCCATGCAAAACACATGATTTAGCTTCAAATCAATGCGAAATAGATGGATTATCTTCGAATCCATGAGAAACAAATGGTTGAACTTCAAATACTTGTGATATACATGATTTAGCTTCAACAGCATGCGAAACAAACGAGTTAGCTTCAAATCCATGCGAAACACATGATTTAGCTTCAAATCAATGCGAAGTAGAAGGGTTATCTTCGAATCCGTGCGAAACAAATGGTTTAGCTGCAAATATTTGTGATATACATGATTTAGCTTCAACTGCATGCGAAACAAACGAGTTAGCTTCAAATCCATGCGAAACACATGATTTAGCATCTAATCAATGCGAAGTAGAAGGCTGATCTTCGAATCCATGCGAAGCAAATGGTTTAGCTTCAAATACTTGTGATACACTTGATTTAGCTTCAACAGCATGCGAAACAAACGAGTTAGCTTCAAATCCATGCGAAACACATGATTTAGCTTCAAATCAATGCGAAGTAGGAGGCATATCTTCGATTCCTTGCGATTCAAATGGTTTAGCTTCAAATACTTGTGATATACATGATTTAGATTCAACAGCATGCGAAACAAACGAGTTAGCTTCAAATCCATGCGAAACACATGATTTAGCTTCAAATCAATGCGAAGTAGAAGGGTTATCTTCGAATCCATGCGAAACAAATGGTTTAGCTGCAAATACTTGTGATATACATGATTTAGCTTCAACTGCATACGAAAAAAAAGAGTTAGCTTCAAATCCATGCGAAACACATGATTTAGATTAAAATCAATGCGAAGTATAAGGCTTATCTTCGAATAAATGCGAAACAAATGATATAGCTTCAAATACTTGTGATATACATGATTTAGTTCCAACAGCATGCGAAACAAACGAGTTAGAATCAAATCCTTGCGAAACAAATGATTTAGCTTCAAATCAATGCGAAGTAGAAGGCTTACCTTCGAATCCATGCGAAACAAATGGATTATCTTCAAATACTTGTGATATACATGATTTAGCTTCAACAGCATGCGAAACAAACGAGTTAGCTTCAAATCCATGCGAAACACATGATTTAGCTTCAAGTCAATGCGAAGTAGAAGGGTTATCTTCGAATCCATGCGAAACAAATGGTTTAGCTGCAAATATTTGTGATATACATGATTTAGCTACAACTGCATGCGAAACAAACGAGTTAACTTCAAATCCATGCGAAACACATGAGTTAGCTTCAAATCAATGCTAAGTAGAAAGCTTAGCTTCAAATCCATGGGAATCAAATGGTTTAGCTTCAAATATTTGTGATATACATGATTCAGCTTCAACTGCATGCGAAACAAACGAGTTAGTTTCAAGTCCAAACGAAAAACATGATTTAGCATCAAGTCAACGCGAAGTTGGTGGCTTAGCTTCAAATCCATGCGAAACGAAATATTTAGCTTCACATACTTGTGAATATAAGTGATATAGCTTCAAATGCAGGCGAAACAAACGAGTTAGCTTCAAACCCATGCGAAACACATGACTTAGCATCTAATCAATGCGAAGTAGAAGGCTAATCTTCGAATCCATGCGAAACAAATGATATAGCTTCAAATACTTGTGATATACATGATTTATTTTCAACAGCATGCGAAACAAACGAGTTAGATTCAAATCCATGCAAAACACATGATTTAGCTTCAAATCAATGCGAAATAGATGGATTATCTTCGAATGCATGAGAAACAAATGGTTGAACTTCAAATACTTGTGATATACATGATTTAGCTTCAACAGCATGCGAAACAAACGAGTTAGCTTCAAATCCATGCGAAACACATGATTTAGCTTCAAATCAATGCGAAGTAGAAGGCTGATCTTCGAATCCATGCGTAACAAATGGTTTAGCTTCAAATACTTGTGATACACTTGGTTTAGCTTCAACAGCATGCGAAACAAACGAGTTAGCTTCAAATCCATGCGAATCAAATGTTTTATCTTCAAATACTTGTGATATACATGATTTATCTTCAACACCTAGCAAAAAAAACGAGTTAGCTTCAAATCCATGCGAGACACATGATTTAGCTTCAAATCAATGCGAAGTAGATGGATTATCTTCGAACCCATGCGAAACAAATGGTTTAAATTCAAATACTTGTGATATACATGATTCAGCTTCAACTGCATGCGAAACAAACGAGTTAGCTTCAAATCCATGCGAAACACATGATTTAACTTCAAATCAATGCGAAGTAGAAGGGGTATCTTCGTATCGATGCGAAACAAATGGTTTAGCTGCAAATACTTGTGATATACGTGATTTAGCTTCTACTGCATGCGAAACAAACGAGTTAACTTCGAATCCATCCGAAACGAATAGTTTAGCTTCTAATACTTGTGATGTACATGATTCAGCTTCAACTGCATGCGAAACAAACGAGTTAGCTTCAAATCCATACGAAACACATGATTTAGATTAAAATCAATGCGAAGTAGAAGGCTTAACTTCGAATCCATGCGAAACAAATTGTTTAGCTTCAAATACTTGTGATATACATGATTTATCTTCAACTGCATGCGAAACAAACGTGTTAGCTTAAAATCCATGCGGGACACATGATTTAGCTTCAAATCAATGCGAAGTAGAAGGCTGATCTTCGAATCCATGCGTAACAAATGGTTTAACTTCAAATACTTGTGATATACATGATTTAGCTTCAACAGCATGCGAAACAAACGAGATAGCTTCAAATCCATGCGAAACACATGATTTAGCTTCAAATCAATGCGAATTAGAAGGGTTGTCTTGGAATCCATGTGAAACGTATGATATAGCTTCAAATACTTGTGATATACATGATTTAGCTTCAACAGCATGCGAAAAAAACGAGTTAGCTTCAAAACCAAGCGAAACACATGATTTAGCCTCAAATCAATGCGAAGTAGAAGGCTTAGCTTCGAATAAATGCGAAACAAATGGTTTAGCTTCAAATACTTGTGATACACTTGATTTAGCTTCAACAGCATGCGAAACAAACGAGTTAGCTTCAAATCCATGCGAAACACATGATTTAGCTTCAAATCAATGCGAAGTAGGAGGCATATCTTCGATTCCTTGCGATTCAAATGGTTTAGCTTCAAATACTTGTGATATACATGATTTAGATTCAACAGCATGCGAAACAAACGAGTTAGCTTCAAATCCATGCGAAACACATGATTTAGCTTCAAATCAATGCGAAGTAGAAGGGTTATCTTCGAATCCATGCGAAACAAATGGTTTAGCTGCAAATACTTGTGATATACATGATTTAGCTTCAACTGCATACGAAAAAAAAGAGTTAGCTTCAAATCCATGCGAAACACATGATTTAGATTAAAATCAATGCGAAGTAGAAGGCTTATCTTCGAATAAATGCGAAACAAATGATATAGCTTCAAATACTTGTGATATACACGATTTAGTTCCAACAGCATGCGAAAGAAACGAGTTAGAATCAAATCCATTCGAAACACATGATTTAGATTAAAATCAATGCGAAGTAGAAGGCTTATCTTGGAATAAATGCGAAACAAATGATATTGCTTCAAATACTTGTGATATACATGATTTAGTTCCAACAGCATGCGAAACAAACGAGTTAGAATCAAATCCTTGCGAAACAAATGATTTAGCTTCAAATCAATGCGAAGTAGAAGGCTGATCTTCGAATCCATGCGAAGCAAATGGTTTAGCTTCAAATACTTTTGATACACTTGAGTTAGCTTTAACAGCATGCGAAACAAACGAGTTAGCTTCAAATCCTTGCGAAACACATGATTTAGCATCAAATCAATGCGAAGTGGAAGACTTATCTTCGAATCCATGCGAAACGAATAGTTTAGCTTCAAATACTTGTGATATACATGACTCAGCTTCAACTGCATGCGAAACAAACGAGTTAGCTTTAAATCCATGCGAAACACATGATTTAGCTTCAAATCAATGCGAATTAGAAGGGTTATCGTCGAATCCATGCGAAACAAATGATATAGCTTCAAATACTTGTGATATACATGATTTAGCTTCAACAGCATCCGAAACAAACGAGTTAGATTCAAATCCATGCAAAACACATGATTTAGCTTCAAATCAATGCGAAATAGATGGATTATCTTCGAATCCATGAGAAACAAATGGTTGAACTTCAAATACTTGTGATATACATGATTTAGCTTCAACAGCATGCGAAACAAACGAGTTAGCTTCAAATCCATGCGAAACACATGATTTAGCTTCAAATCAATGCGAAGTAGAAGGGTTATCTTCGAATCCATGCGAAACAAATGGTGTAGCTGCAAATATTTGTGATATACATGATTTAGCTTCAACTGCATGCGAAACAAACGAGTTAACTTCAAATCCATGCGAAACACATGAGTTAGCTTCAAATCAATGCGAAGTGCATGGCTTATCTTCGAACCCATGCGAAACAAATGGTTTAACTTCAAATACTTGTGATATACATGATTCAGCTTCAACTGCATGCGAAACAAACGAGTTAGCTTCAAATCCATGCGAAACACATGATTTAGCTTCAAATCCATGCGAAACACATGATTTAACTTCAAATCAATGCGAAGTAGAAGGGGTATCTTCGTATCGATGCGAAACAAATGGTTTAGCTGCAAATACTTGTGATATACGTGATTTAGCTTCTACTGCATGCGAAACAAACGAGTTAACTTCGAATCCATCCGAAACGAATAGTTTAGCTTCTAATACTTGTGATGTACATGATTCAGCTTCAACTGCATGCGAAACAAACGAGTTAGCTTCAAATCCATACGAAACACATGATTTAGATTAAAATCAATGCGAAGTAGAAGGCTTAACTTCGAATCCATGCGAAACAAATTGTTTAGCTTCAAATACTTGTGATATACATGATTTAGCTTCAACTGCATGCGAAACAAACGTGTTAGCTTAAAATCCATGCGGAACACATGATTTAGCTTCAAATCAATGCGAAGTAGAAGGCTTAGCTTCGAATAAATGCGAAACAAATGGTTTAGCTTCAAATACTTGTGATATACACGATTTAGCTTCAACTGCATGCGAAACAAACGAGTTAGCTGCTAATCCATGCGAAACACATGATTTAGATTAAAATCAATGCGAAGTAGAAGGCTTATTTTCGAATCCATGCGAAACAAATGGTTTAGCTTCAAATCCTTGTGATATACATGATTTAGCTTCAACTGCATGCGAAACAAACGAGTTAGCTTAAAATCCATGCGGAACACATGATTTAGCTTCAAATCAATGCGAAGTAGAAAGCTGATCTTCGAATCCATGCGAAGCAAATGGTTTAGCTTCAAATACTTTTGATACAGTTGATTTAGCTTCAACAGCATGCGAAACAAACGAGTTAGCTTCAAATCCATGCGAAACACATGATTTAGCATCAAATCAATGCGATGTGGAAGGCTTATCTTCGAATCCATGCGAAACGAATAGTTTAACTTCAAATACTTGTGATATACATGATTCAGCTTCAACTGCATGCGAAACAAACGAGTTAGCTTCAAAACCAAGCGAAACACATGATTTAGCCTCAAATCAATGCGAAGTAGAAGGCTTAGCTTCGAATAAATGCGAAACAAATGGTTTAGCTTCAAATACTTGTGATATATATGATTTAGCTTCAACAGCATGCGAAACAAACGAGTTAGCTTCAAATCCATGCGAAACACATGATTTAGCTTCAAATCAATGCGGAGTAGGAGGCTTATCTTCGATCCCATGCGATACAAATGGTTTAGCTTCAAATACTTGTGATACACTTGATTTAGCTTCAACAGCATGCGAAACAAACGAGTTAGCTTCAAATCCATGCGAAACACATGATTTAGCTTCAAATCAATGCGAAGTAGGAGGCATATCTTCGATTCCTTGCGATTCAAATGGTTTAGCTTCAAATACTTGTGATATACATGATTTAGATTCAACAGCATGCGAAACAAACGAGTTAGCTTCAAATCCATGCGAAACACATGATTTAGCTTCAAATCAATGCGAAGTAGAAGGGTTATCTTCGAATCCATGCGAAACAAATGGTTTAGCTGCAAATACTTGTGATATACATGATTTAGCTTCAACTGCATACGAAAAAAAAGAGTTAGCTTCAAATCCATGCGAAACACATGATTTAGATTAAAATCAATGCGAAGTAGAAGGCTTATCTTGGAATAAATGCGAAACAAATGATATTGCTTCAAATACTTGTGATATACATGATTTAGTTCCAACAGCATGCGAAACAAACGAGTTACAATCAAATCCTTGCGAAACAAATGATTTAGCTTCAAATCAATGCGAAGTAGAAGGCTGATCTTCGAATCCATGCGAAGCAAATGGTTTAGCTTCAAATACTTTTGATACACTTGAGTTAGCTTTAACAGCATGCGAAACAAACGAGTTAGCTTCAAATCCTTGCGAAACACATGATTTAGCATCAAATCAATGCGAAGTGGAAGACTTATCTTCGAATCCATGCGAAACGAATAGTTTAGCTTCAAATACTTGTGATATACATGATTCAGCTTCAACTGCATGCGAAACAAACGAGTTAGCTTTAAATCCATGCGAAACACATGATTTAGCTTCAAATCAATGCGAATTAGAAGGGTTATCGTCGAATCCATGCGAAACGTATGATATACCTACAAATACTTGTGATATACATGATTTAGCTTCAACAGCATCCGAAACAAACGAGTTAGATTCAAATCCATGCGAAACACATGATTTAGATTAAAATCAATGCGAAGTAGAAGGCTTATCGTCGAATCCATGCGAAACAAATGGTTTAGCTTCAAATACTTGTGTTATACATGATTTAGCTTCAACTGCATGCGATACAAACGAGTTAGCTTAAAATCCATGCGGAACACATGATTTAGCTTCAAATCAATGCGAAGTAGAAGGCTGATCTTCGAATCCATGCGAAGCAAATGGTTTAGCTTCAAATACTTTTGATACACTTGATTTAGCTTCAACAGCATGCGAAACAAACGAGTTAGCTTCAAATCCAAGCGAAACACATGATTTATCTTCAAATCAATGCGAATTAGAAGGGTTATCTTGGAATGCATGCGAAACGTATGATATAGCTTCAAATACTTGTGATATACATGATTTAGCTTCAACAGCATGCGAAACAGACGAGTTAGCTTCAAATCCATGCGAAACACATGATTTAGCATCAAATCAATGCGAAGTAGAAGGCTGATCTTCGAATCCATGCGAAGCAAATGGTTTAGCTTCAAATACTTGTGATATACATGATTTAGCTTCAACTGCATGCGAAACAAACGAGTTAGCTTAAAATCCATGCGGAACACATGATTTAGCATCAAATCAATGCGAAGTGGAAGGCTTATCTTCGAATCCATGCGAAACGAATAGTTTAGCTTCAAATACTTCTGATATACATGATTCAGCTTCAACTGCATGCGAAACAAACGAGTTAGCTTTAAATCCATGCGAAACACATGATTTAGATTAAAATCATTGCGAAGTAGAAGGCTTATCTTCGAATCCATGCGAAGCAAATGGTTTAGCTTCAAATACTTTTGATACACTTGAGTTAGCTTCAACATCATGCGAAACAAACGAGTTAGCTTCAAATCCTTGCGAAACACATGATTTAGCATCAAATCAATGCGAAGTGGAAGACTTATCTTCGAATCCATGCGAAACGAATAGTTTAGCTTCAAATACTTGTGATATACATGATTCAGCTTCAACTGCATGCGGAACAAACGATTTAGCTTTAAATCCATGCGAAACACATGATTTAGCTTCAAATCAATGCGAATTAGAAGGGTTGTCTTGGAATCCATGCGAAACGTATGATATAGCTACAAATACTTGTGATATACATGATTTAGCTTCAACAGCATGCGAAAAAACGAGTTAGCTTCAAATCCATGCGAAACACATGATTTAGCTTCAAATCAATGCGAAGTAGGAGGCTTATCTTCGATCCCATGCGATACAAATGGTTTAGCTTCAAATACTTGTGATATACATGATTTAGCTTCAACAGCATGCGAAACAAACGAGTTAGCTTCAAATCCATTCGAAACACATGATTTAGCATCAAATCAATGCGAAGTAGAAGGCTGATCTTCGAATCCATGCGTAACAAATAGTTTAGCTGCAAATACTTGTGATATACATGATTTAGCTTCAACAGCATGCGAAACAAACGAGTTAGCTTCAAATCCATGCGAAACACATGATTTAGATTCAAATCAATGCGAATTAGAAGGGTTATCTTGGAATCCATGCGAAACGTATGATATAGCTTCAAATACTTGTGATATACATGATTTAGCTTCAACAGCATGCGAAACAAACGAGTTAGCTTCAAATCCATGCGAAACACATGATTTAGATTAAAATCAATGCGAAGTAGAAGGCTTATCTTCGAATCCATGCGAAACAAATGGTTTAGCTTCAAATACTTGTGATATACATGATTTAGCTTCAACTGCATGCGATACAAACGAGTTAGCTTAAAATCCATGCGGAACACATGATTTAGCTTCAAATCAATGCGAAGTAGAAGGCTGATCTTCGAATCCATGCGAAGCAAATGGTTTAGCTTCAAATACTTTTGATACACTTGATTTAGCTTCAACAGCATGCGAAACAAACGAGTTAGCTTCAAATCCAAGCTAAACACATGATTTATCTTCAAATCAATGCGAATTAGAAGGGTTATCTTGGAATGCATGCGAAACGTATGATATAGCTACAAATACTTGTGATATACATGATTTAGCTTCAACAGCATGCGAAAAAACGAGTTAGCTTCAAATCCATGCGAAACACATGATTTAGCTTCAAATCAATGCGAAGTGTGAGGCTTATCTTCGATCCCATGCGATACAAATGGTTTAGCTTCAAATACTTGTGATATACATGATTTAGCTTGAACAGCATGCGAAACAAACGAGTTAGCTTCAAATCCATTCGAAACACATGATTTAGATTCAAATCAATGCGAATTAGAAGGGTTATCTTGGAATCCATGCGAAACGTATGATATAGCTTCAAATACTTGTGATATAAATGATTTAGATTCAACAGCATGCGAAACAAACGAGTTAACTTCAAATCCATGCGAAACACATGATTTAGCTTCAAATCAATGCGAAGTAGAAGGCTGATCTTCGAATCCATGCGAAGCAAATGGTTTAGCTTCAAATACTTTTGATACCCTTGATTTAGCTTCAACAGCATGCGAAACAAACGAGTTAGCTTCAAATCCAAGCGAAACACATGATTTATCTTCAAATCAATGCGAATTAGAAGGGTTATCTTGGAATGCATGCGAAACGTATGATATAGCTTCAAATACTTGTGGTATACATGATTTAGCTTCAACAGCATGCGAAACAGACGAGTTAGCTTCAAATCCATGCGAAACACATGATTTAGCATCAAATCAATGCAAAGTAGAAAGCTGATCTTCGAATCCATGCGAAGCAAATGGTTTAGCTTCTAATACTTGTGATATACATGATTTAGCTTCAACTGCATGCGAAACAAACGAGTTAGCTTAAAATCCATGCGGAACACATGATTTAGCATCAAATCAATGCGAATTAGAAGGGTTATCGTCGAATTCATGCGAAACAAATGATATAGCTTCAAATACTTGTGATATACATGATTTAGCTTCAACAGCATCCGAAACAAACGAGTTAGATTCAAATCCATGCGAAACACATGATTTAGATTAAAATCAATGCGAAGTAGAAGGCTTATCGTCGAATCCATGCGAAACAAATGGTTTAGCTTCAAATACTTGTGTTATACATGATTTAGCTTCAACTGCATGCGATACAAACGAGTTAGCTTAAAATCCATGCGGAACACATGATTTAGCTTCAAATCAATGCGAAGTAGAAGGCTGATCTTCGAATCCATGCGAAGCAAATGGTTTAGCTTCAAATACTTTTGATACACTTGATTTAGCTTCAACAGCATGCGAAACAAACGAGTTAGCTTCAAATCCAAGCGAAACACATGATTTATCTTCAAATCAATGCGAATTAGAAGGGTTATCTTGGAATGCATGCGAAACGTATGATATAGCTTCAAATACTTGTGATATACATGATTTAGCTTCAACAGCATGCGAAACAAACGAGTTAGCTTCAAATCCATTCGAAACACATGATTTAGCATCAAATCAATGCGAAGTAGAAGGCTGATCTTCGAATCCATGCGTAACAAATAGTTTAGCTGCAAATACTTGTGATATACATGATTTAGCTTCAACAGCATGCGAAACACATGATTTAGATTCAAATCAATGCGAATTAGAAGGGTTATCTTGGAATCCATGCGAAACGTATGATATAGCTTCAAATACTTGTGATATACATGATTTAGCTTCAACAGCATGCGAAACAAACGAGTTAGCTTCAAATCCATGCGAAACACATGATTTAGATTAAAATCAATGCGAAGTAGAAGGCTTATCTTCGAATCCATGCGAAACAAATGGTTTAGCTTCAAATACTTGTGATATACATGATTTAGCTTCAACTGCATGCGATACAAACGAGTTAGCTTAAAATCCATGCGGAACACATGATTTAGCTTCAAATCAATGCGAAGTAGAAGGCTGATCTTCGAATCCATGCGAAGCAAATGGTTTAGCTTCAAATACTTTTGATACACTTGATTTAGCTTCAACAGCATGCGAAACAAACGAGTTAGCTTCAAATCCAAGCGAAACACATGATTTATCTTCAAATCAATGCGAATTAGAAGGGTTATCTTGGAATGCATGCGAAACGTATGATATAGCTTCAAATACTTTTGATACACTTGAGTTAGCTTCAACAGCATGCGAAACAAACGAGTTAGCTTCAAATCCTTGCGAAACACATGATTTTGCATCAAATCAATGCGAAGTGGAAGACTTATCTTCGAATCCATGCGAAACGAATAGTTTAGCTTCAAATACTTGTGATATACATGATTCAGCATCAACTGCATGCGAAACAAACGAGTTAGCTTTAAATCTATGCGAAACACATGATTTAGATTAAAATCAATGCGAAGTAGAAGGCTTATCTTCGAATCCATGCGAAACAAATGGTTTAGCTTCAAATACTTGTGATATACATGATTTAGCTACAACTGCATGCGAAAAAAACGAGTTAGCTTTAAAACCAAGCGAAACACATGATTTAGCATCAAATCAATGCGAAGTAGAAGGCTTAGCATCGATTAAATGCGAAACAAATGGTGTAGCTTCAAATACTTGTGATATATATGATTTAGCTTCTACAGCATGCGAAACAAACGAGTTAGCTTCAAATCCATGCGAAACACATGATTTAGCTTCAAATCAATGCGAATTAGAAGGGTTATCTTCGAATCCATGCGAAACAAATGATATAGCTTCAAATACTTGTGATATACATGATTTAGCTACAACTGCATGCGAAAAAAACGAGTTAGCTTATAATCCATGCGAAACACATGATTTAGCTTCAAATCAATGCGAAGAAGTAGGCATATCTTCGAATCCATGCGAAACAAATGGATTAGCTTCTTATACTTGTGATGTACATGATTTAGCTACAACAGCATGCGAAATAAACGAGTTAGCTTCAAATCCATGCGAAACGCATGATTTAGCTTCAAATCAATTCGAATTAGAAGGGTTATCTTGGAATCCATGCGAAACGTATGATATAGCTTCAAATACTTGTGGTATACATGATTTAGCTTCAACAGCATGCGAAACAAACGAGTTAGCTTCAAATACATGCGAAACACATGATTTAGCATCAAATCAATGCGAAATAGAAGGCTGATCTTCGAATCCATGCGAAGCAAATGGTGTAGCTTCAAATACTTGTGATATACATGATTTAGCTTCAACAGCATGCGAAACAAATGAGTTATATTCAAATCCAAGCGAAAGACATGATTTATCTTCAAATCAATGCGAATTAGAAGGGTTATCTTGGAATGCATGCGAAACGTATGATATAGCTTCAAATACTTGTGATATACATGATTTAGCTTCAGCAGCATGCGAAACAAACGAGTTAGCTTCAACTCCATGCGAAACACATGATTTAGCATCAAATCAATGCGAAGTAGAAGGCTGATCTTGGAATCCATGCGAAGCAAATGGTTTAGCTTCAAATACTTGTGATATACATGATTTAGCTTCAAAACCGAGCGAAACACATGATTTAGCCTCAAATCAATGCGAAGTGGAAGGCTTATCTTCGAATCCATGCGTAACAAATGGTTTAGCTTCAAATACTTGTGATATACATGATTTAGCTTCAACAGCATGCGAAACAAACGAGTTAGCTTCAAATCCATGCGAAACACATGATTTAGCACCAAATCAATGCGAAGTAGAAGGCTGATCTTCGAATCCATGCGAAAGAAATGGTTTAGCTTCAAATACTTGTGATACATTTGATTTAGCTTCAACAGCATGCGAAACAAACGAGTTATCTTCAAATACATGCGAAACACATGATTTAGTTTTAAATCAATGCGAAGTAGAAGGCTGATCTTCGATCCCATGCGATACAAATGGTTTAGCTTCAAATACTTGTGATATACATGATTTAGCTTCAACAGCATGCGAAACAAACGAGTTAGCTTCAAATCCATGCGAAACACATGATTTAGCATCAAATCAATGCGAAGTAGGAGGCTTATCTTCGATCCCATGCGATACAAATGGTTTAGCTTCAAATACTTGTGATATTCATGATTTAGATTCAACTGCATGCGAAGCAAACGAGTTAGCTTAAAATCCATGCGGAACACATGATTTAGCTTCAAATCAATGCGAAGTAGAAGGCTGATCTTCGAATCCATGCGAAGCAAATGGTTTAGCTTCAAATACTTTTGATACACTTGAGTTAGCTTCAACAGCATGCGAAACAAACGAGTTAGCTTCAAATCCTTGCGAAACACATGATTTAGCATCAAATCAATGCGAAGTGGAAGACTTATCTTCGAATCCATGCGTAACAAATGGTTTAGTTTCAAATACATGTGATATACATGATTTAGCTTCAACAGCATGCGAAACAAACGAGTTAGCTTCAAATCCATGCGAAACACATGATTTAGCTTCAAATCAATGCGAAGTAGATGGCTTAGCTTCGAATAAATGCGAACCAAATGGTTTAGCTTCAAATACTTGTGGTATGCATGATTTAGCTTCAACTACTAGCGAAAAAAACGAGTTAGCTTCAAATCCAAGCGAAACACATGATTTAGCCTCAAATCAATGCGAATTAGAAGGGTTATCTTCGAATCCATGCGAAACAAATGATATAGCTTCAAATACTTGTGATATACATGATTTAGCTTCAACAGCATCCGAAACAAACGAGTTAGCTTAAATTCCTTGCGAAACACATGATTTAGATTAAAATCAATGCGAAGTAGAAGGCTTATCTTCGAATCCATGCGAAACAAATGGTTTAGCTTCAAATACTTGTGATACACTTGATTTAGCTTCAACTGCTCGCGAATCAAACAAGTTAGCTTCAAATCCAAGCGAAACGCAAGATTTATCTTCAAATCAATGCGAAGTAGAAGGCTTATCTTCGAATCCATGCGAAACAAATGGTTTAGCTTCAAATACTTGTGATATACATGACTTAGCTACAACTGCATGCGAAAAAAACGAGTTAGCTTCAAAACCAAGCGAAACACATGATATAGCCTCAAATCAATGCGAAGTAGAAGGCTTAGCTTCGAATAAATGCGAAACAAATGGTTTAGCTTCAAATACTTGTGATATGCATGATTTAGCTTCAACTACTAGCGAAAAAAACGAGTTAGCTTCAAATCCAAGCGAAACACATGATTTAGCCTCAAATCAATGCGAATTAGAAGAGTTATCTTCGAATCCATGCGAAACAAATGATATAGATTCAAATACTTGTGATATACATGATTTAGCTTCAACAGCATCTGAAACAAACGAGTCAGATTCAAATCCATGCGAAACACATGATTTAGCTTCAAATCAATGCGAAGTAGAAGGCTTACCTTCGAATCCATGCGAAACAAATGGATTAGCTTCAAATACTTGTGATACACTTGATTTAGCTTCAACTGCTCGCGAATCAAACAAGTTAGCTTCAAATCCATGCGAAACACATGATTTAGATTAAAATCAATGCGAAGTAGAAGGCTTATCTTCGAATCTATGCGAAGCAAATGGTTTAGCTTCAAATACTTGCGATATACATGATTTAGCTTCAACAGCATGCGAAACAAACGAGTTAGATTCAAATCCATGCGAAACACATGATTTAGCTTCAAATCAATGCGAAGTAGAAGGCTTATCTTCGTATCCATGCGAAACAAATGGTTTAGCTGCAAATACTTGTGATATACATGATTCACCTTCAACTGCATGCGAAACAAACGAGTTAGCTTCAAAACCAAGCGAAACACATGATTTAGATTAAAATCAATGCGAAGTAGAAGGCTTATCTTCGAATCCATGCGAAACAAATGGTTTAGCTTCAAATACTTGTGACATGCATGATTTAGCTTCAACTACTAGCGAAAAAAACGAGATAGCTTCAAATCCAAGCGAAACACATGATTTAGCCTCAAATCAATGCGAATTAGAAGGGTTATCTTCGAATCCATGCGAAACAAATGATATAGCTTCAAATACTTGTGATATACATGATTTAGCTTCAACAGCATCCGAAACAAACGAGTTAGCTTAAAATCCTTGCGAAACACATGACTTAGCTTCAAATCAATGCGAAGTAGAAGGCTTATCTTCGAATCCATGCGAAACAAATGGTTTAGCTTCAAATACTTGTGATATACATGAATTAGCATCAACTGCATGCGAAACAAACGAGTTAGCTTAAAATCCATGCGGAACACATGATTTAGCTTCAAATCAATGCGAAGTAGAAGGCTGATCTTCGAATCCATACGAAACAAATGGTTTAGCTTCAAATACTTGTTATACACTTGATTTAGCTTCAACTGCTCGCGAATCAAACAAGTTAGTTTCAAATCCATGCGAACACATGATTTAGCTTCAAATCAATGCGAAGTATGAGGCTTATCTTCGATACCATGCGATACAAATGGTTTAGCTTCAAATACATGTGATGTACATGATTTAGCTACAAAAGCATGCGAAACAAACAAGTTAGCTTCAAATCCATGCGAAACACATGATTTAGATTAAAATCAATGCGAAGTAGAAGGCTTATCTTCGAATCTATGCGAAACAAATGGTTTAGCTGCAAATACTTGTGATATACATGATTCACCTTCAACTGCATGCGAAACAAACGAGTTAGCTTCAAAACCAAGCGAAACACATGATTTAGATTAAAATCAATGCGAAGTAGAAGGGTTACCTTCGAATCCATGCGAAACAAATGATATAGCTTCAAATACTTGTGATATACATGATTTAGCTTCAACAGCATCCGAAACAAACGAGTTAGCTTAAAATCCTTGCGAAACACATGACTTAGCTTCAAATCAATGCGAAGTAGAAGGCTTATCTTCGAATCCATGCGAAACAAATGGTTTAGCTTCAAATACTTGTGATATACATGAATTAGCATCAACTGCATGCGAAACAAACGAGTTAGCTTAAAATCCATGCGGAACACATGATTTAGCTTCAAATCAATGCGAAGTAGAAGGCTGATCTTCGAATCCATACGAAACAAATGGTTTAGCTTCAAATACTTGTTATACACTTGATTTAGCTTCAACTGCTCGCGAATCAAACAAGTTAGTTTCAAATCCATGCGAACACATGATTTAGCTTCAAATCAATGCGAAGTATGAGGCTTATCTTCGATTCCATGCGATACAAATGGTTTAGCTTCAAATACATGTGATGTACATGATTTAGCTACAAAAGCATGCGAAACAAACGAGTTAGCTTCAAATCCATGCGAAACACATGATTAAGATTAAAATCAATGCGAAGTAGAAGGCTTATCTTCGAATCCATGCGAAACAAATGGTTTAGCTTCAAATACTTGTGATATACATGATTTAGCTTCAACTGCATGCGAAACAAACGAGTTAGCTTATAATCCATGCGAAACACATGATTTAGCTTCAAATCAATGCGAAGTAGAAGGGTTATCTTCGTATCCATGCGAAACAAATGGTTTAGCTTCAAATACTTGTGATACATTTGATTTAGCTTCAACAGCATGCGAAACAAACGAGTTAGCTTCAAATCCAAGCGAAACACATGATTTAGCTTCAAATCAATGCGAAGTAGGAGGCTTATCTTCGCATCCATGCGAAACAAATGGTTTAGCTGCAAATACTTGTGATATACATGATTTAGCTTCAACTGCATGCGAAACAAACGAGTTAGCTTAAAATCCATGCGGAACACATGATTTAGCTTCAAATCAATGCGAAGTAGGAGGCTTATCTTCGATCCCATGCGATATAAATGGTTTAGCTTCAAATACTTGTGATATACATGATTTAGCTTCAACTGCATGCGAAACAAACGAGTTAGCTTATAATCCATGCGAAACACATGATTTAGCTTCAAATCAATGCGAAGTAGAAGGGTTATCTTCGTATCCATGCGAAACAAATGGTTTAGCTTCAAATACTTGTGATACATTTGATTTAGCTTCAACAGCATGCGAAACAAACGAGTTATCTTCAAATACATGCGAAACACATGATTTAGCTTTAAATCAATGCGAAGTAGAAGGCTGATCTTCGAATCCACGAGAAACAAATGGTTTAGCTGCAAATACTTGTGATATACATGATTTAGCTTCAACTGCATGCGAAACAAACGAGTTAGCTTAAAATCCATGCGGAACACATGATTTAGCTTCAAATCAATGCGAAGTAGGAGGCTTATCTTCGATCCCATGCGAAACAAATGGTTTAGCTTCAAACACTTGTGATATACATGATTTAGCTTCAACTGCATGCGAAACAACGAGTTAGCTTATAATCCATGCGAAACACATGATTTAGCTTCAAATCAATGCGAAGTAGAAGGGTTATCTTCGTATCCATGCGAAACAAATGGTTTAGCTTCAAATACTTGTTATACACTTGATTTAGCTTCAACTGCTCGCGAATCAAACAAGTTAGTTTCAAATCCATGCGAACACATGATTTAGCTTCAAATCAATGCGAAGTATGAGGCTTATCTTCGATTCCATGCGATACAAATGGTTTAGCTTCAAATACATGTGATGTACATGATTTAGCTACAAAAGCATGCGAAACAAACGAGTTAGCTTCAAATCCATGCGAAACACATGATTAAGATTAAAATCAATGCGAAGTAGAAGGCTTATCTTCGAATCCATGCGAAACAAATGGTTTAGCTTCAAATACTTGTGATATACATGATTTAGCTTCAACTGCATGCGAAACAAACGAGTTAGCTTATAATCCATGCGAAACACATGATTTAGCTTCAAATCAATGCGAAGTAGAAGGGTTATCTTCGTATCCATGCGAAACAAATGGTTTAGCTTCAAATACTTGTGATACATTTGATTTAGCTTCAACAGCATGCGAAACAAACGAGTTAGCTTCAAATCCAAGCGAAACACATGATTTAGCTTCAAATCAATGCGAAGTAGGAGGCTTATCTTCGCATCCATGCGAAACAAATGGTTTAGCTGCAAATACTTGTGATATACATGATTTAGCTTCAACTGCATGCGAAACAAACGAGTTAGCTTAAAATCCATGCGGAACACATGATTTAGCTTCAAATCAATGCGAAGTAGGAGGCTTATCTTCGATCCCATGCGATATAAATGGTTTAGCTTCAAATACTTGTGATATACATGATTTAGCTTCAACTGCATGCGAAACAAACGAGTTAGCTTATAATCCATGCGAAACACATGATTTAGCTTCAAATCAATGCGAAGTAGAAGGGTTATCTTCGTATCCATGCGAAACAAATGGTTTAGCTTCAAATACTTGTGATACATTTGATTTAGCTTCAACAGCATGCGAAACAAACGAGTTATCTTCAAATACATGCGAAACACATGATTTAGCTTTAAATCAATGCGAAGTAGAAGGCTGATCTTCGAATCCACGAGAAACAAATGGTTTTGCTTCAAATACTTGTGATATACATGATTTAGCTTCAACTGCATGCGAAACAAACGAGTTAGCTTGAAATCCAAGCGAAACAAAGGTTTTAGATTCAAATCAATGCGAAGTAGAAGACAGATCTTCAAATCCATGCGAAACAAATGGTTTAGCTTCAAATACTTGTGATATACATGATTTAGCTTCAACTGCAAGCGAAACAAACGAGTTAGCTTTAAATCCATGCGAAACACATGATTTAGCCTCAAATCAATGCGAAGTAGGAGGCTTGGCTTCAAATCCGTGCGAATCAAATGGTTTAGCTTCAAATACTTGTGATGTACATGATTTAGCTTCAACAGCATGCGAAACAAACCAGTTAGCTTCAAATCCATGCGAAACGCATGATTTAGCATCAAATCAAAGCGAAGTGTAAGGCTTATCTTCGAATCCATGCGAAACAAATGGATCAGCTTCATATACTTGTGATATACACGATTTAGCTTCAACTGCATGCGGATCAAACGAGTTAGCTTATAATCCATGCGAAACACATGATTTAGCTTCAAATCAATGCGAAGTAGAAGGCTTATCTTCGAATCCATGCGAAACGAATAGTTTAGCTTCAAATACTTGTGATATACATGATTCAGCTTCAACTGCATGCGAAACAAACGAGTTAGCTTCAAATCCATGCGAAACACATGATTTATATTAAAATCAATGCGAAGTAGAAGGCTTATCTTCGAATCCATGCGAAACAAATGGATTAGCTTCTTATACTTGTGATATACATGATTTAGCTTCAACAGCATGCGAAATAAACGAGTTAGATTCAAATCCATGCGAAACACATGATTTAACTTCAAATCAATGCGAAGTAGAAGGCTTATCTTCGTATCCATGCGAAACAAATGGTTTAGCTGCAAATACTTGTGATATACATGATTTAGCTTCAACTGCATGCGAAACAAACGAGTTAGCTTAAAATCCATGCGGAACACATGATTTAGCTTCAAATCAATGCGAAGTAGAATGCTGAGTTTCAAATCCATGCGAATCAAATGTTTTAGCTTCAAATACTTGTGACATACATGATTTAGCTTCAACTGCATGCGAAATAAAAGAGTTATTTTCAAATCCATGCGAAACAATTCGTTTAGCTTCAAATACTTGTGATATACTTGATTTAGATTCAAGTGCGTGCGAAACAAACGAGTTAGCTTCAAATCCAAGCGAAACACATGATTTATCTTCAAATCAATGCGAGGTAGAAGGCTTAGATTCAAATCCATGAGAATCAAACGGTTTAAGTTCAAATACTTGTGATATACATAATTTAGCTTCAACTGCATGCGAAACAAACGAGTTAGCTTCAAATCTATTCAAAACACATGTTTTAGCTTCAAATCGATGCGAAGTAGTAGGCTTATATTCGAATCCATGCGAAACAAATGGTTTAGCGTCAAATATTTGTGATATACATGATTTAGCTTCAAATGCAGGCGAAATAACGAGTTAGCTTTAAATCCATGCGAAACACATGATTTAGCACCAAATCAATGCGAAGTAGAAGGCCTAGATTCAGTTCCATGGGAATCAAATGATTTAGCTTCAAATACTTGTAATATACATGATTTAGCTTCAACTGCATGCGAAACAAACGAGTTAGCAACAAATCCAAAGGAAGCACATCATTTAATATGAAATCAATGCGATGTAGAAGGCTTAGCTCCTAATCAATGCGAAACAAATGGTTTAGCTACAAATACTTGTGGTAAACATGATTTAGTTTCAACTGCATGCGAGACAATCGAGTTAGCTTCAAATCCATGCGAAACACATGATTTAGCTACAAAACAATGCGAAGTAGAAGGGTTATCTTCGAAACCATGCGCAACAAATGGTTTAGCTTCAAATACTTGTGTTATACATGATTTACATTCAAAAGCAAGCGAAACAAACGAGTTAGCTTCAAATCCAAGCGAAACATATGATTTCGCTTCAAATCAATGCGAAGTAGAAGTCTGATCTCCGAATCCACACGAAACAGATTGTTTAGATTCAAATGCTTGTAATATACATGATTTAGGTTCAACAGCATGCGAAACAAACATGTTAGCTTCAAATACATGTGAAACACATGATTTAGCTTCAATTCAATGCGAAGTAGAAGGCTTATCTTCGAATCCATGCGAAACAAATGGTTTAAATTCAAATACTTGTGATATACATGATTTAGCTTCAAATGCAGGCGAAACAAACGAGATAGCTTCAAATCGATGCGAAACACATGATTTAGCTTAAAATCAATGCGAAGCCGATGGCAGATCGTCGAATCCATGCGAAACAAATGGTTTAGCTTCAAATACTTGTGATATACATGATTTAGCTTCAAATGCAGGCGAAATAAACGAGTTAGCTTCTAATCGATGCGAATGAAACGGTTTAACTTCAAATACTTGTGATATACATTATTTAGCTTCAACTGCATGCGAAACAAACAAGTTAGCTTCAAATCCAAGCAAAACACATGATTTAGAATGAAATCAATGCGAAGTAGAAGGCTTAGATTCAAATCCGGCGAAGCGAATGATTTAGCTTCAAATACTTGCGAATATCACTGATATAGCTTCAAATGAAGGCGAAACAAACGCGTTAGCTTTAAATCCATGCAAAAGTCATGATTTACCTTCAAATCAATGCGAAGTAGAAGGCTTAGTATGAAATCCATGCGAATCAAGTTCTTTAGCTTCAAATACTTATGATATACATGATTTAGCTTCAACTGCTTGGGAAGCAAACGAGTTAACTTCACATCCATTCAAAACACATGATTTAGCTTCAAATCCATGCGAAACTCATGACTTAGCATCAAATCAATGCGAAGGAGTAGGCTTACCTTCGAATCCATGCGAAACAAATGGTTTAGCTTCATACACTTGTGATATACATGATTTAGCTTCAACTGCATGCGAATCAAACGAGTTAGCTTCAAATACAAGCGAAACACATGATTCTGCTTCAAATCAATGCGAAGTAGAAGGCTTAGTTTCAAATCCATGCGAAACAAATGGTTTAGCTTCAAATACTTGTAATGTACATGATTTAGGTTCAACAGCATGCGAAACAAACGTGTTAGCTTCAAATCCATTTGAAACACATGATTTAGTATCAAATCAATGCGAAGCAGAAGGCTTAGCGTCAAATCCATGCGAAACGAATGGTTTAGCTTCAAATACTTGCGAATATAAGTGATATAGCTTCAAATGCGGACGACACAAACGAGTTAGCTTCAAATCCATGCGAAACACATGATTTAACTTCCAATCAATGTGAAGTAGAAGGCTTAGCTTCAAATCTATGTGAAACAAATGGTTGAGCTTCAAATACTTGTGATATACATGATTTAACTTCAACAGCATGCGAAACAAACGAGTTAGCTTCAAATCCTAGCGACTCACATGATTTAGCTTCAAAGAAGTGCGAAGTAGATGGCATAGCATCAAATCCATGCGAAATAAATGAGATACCTTCAAATACATGTGATATAAATGGAATAGCTTGAAATGCAAGCGAAGCAATCGAGGTAGCTTCAAACCCAAGCGAAAAACATGATAGAGCATCAAGTCAACGCGAAGTTTAAGGCTTAGCTTCATATCCATGCGAAACAAATCATTTAGCTTTACATACGTGTGAATATAAGTGATATAGCTTGAAATACAGGCGAAACAAACGTGTTAGCTTCAATTCAAAGCGAAACAAATTATTTAGCTTCAAATCAATGCGAAGTAGAAGGCTTAGCTTCAAATCCATGCGAATCAAATGGTTTAGCTTCATCTACTTGTGATATACATGATTTAGCTTCAACAGCATGCGAAACAAACGAGTCAGCTTCAAATCCAAGCGAAAAACATGATTTAGCTTCAAATGAATGCGAAGTAGAAGGGTTACCTTCGAATAAATCCGAAACAAATGGTTTAGCTTCAAAAACTTGTGATATACATGACTTACATTCAACAGCAAGAGAAACAAACGAGTTAGCTTCAAATCCATGCGAAACACATGATTTAGCATCAAATCAATGCGAAGTAGAAGGCTTACATTCGAATCCACACGAAACAGATGGTTTAGCTTCAAATACTTGTGATATTCATGATTTAGCTTCAACTGCATGCGAGAAAACGAGTTAGCTTCAAATCAAAGCGAAAAACGTGATTTAGCATCAAGTCAACGCGAAGTTGAAGGCTTAGCTTCGAATCCATGCGAAACAAATGGTTTAGCTTCAAATACTTGTGATATACATGACTTAGCTTCAACAGCATGCGAAACAAACGAGTCAGCTTCAAATCCAAGCGAAAAACATGATTTAGCATCAAGTCAACGCGATGTTGAAGGCTTAGCTTCAAATCCATCCGAAACACATGATTTAGCTTCAAATAAACGCGAAGCAGATGGCTGATCATCGAATCCATTCGAAACAAACGAGTTTGCTTCAAATACAAGCGAAACACATGATTTAGCTTCAAATCAATGCGAAGTAGAAGGCATAGCTTCAAATCTATCCGAAACAGATGATTTAGCTACAAATCAATGCGAAGTAGAAGACTTAGTTTCAAATCCATGCGAAACAAATGGTTTAGCTTCAAATACTTGTGATATACATGATTTAGCTTCAACTGCATGCGATACAATCGATTAGCTTCGAATCCTTGCAAAACATATGATTTAAGTTCAAATCAATGCGAAGTAGAAGGCTGATCTTTGAATCCACGCGAAACAAATGGATTAGCTTCAAATACTTGTGATATACAAGATTTAGCTTC
This sequence comes from Megalopta genalis, assembly GCF_051020955.1. NCBI lineage: Eukaryota > Metazoa > Arthropoda > Insecta > Hymenoptera > Halictidae > Megalopta > Megalopta genalis. The sequence goes on along the minus strand of NW_027476315.1, from coordinate 219,956 downwards.
AACAGCCTGCGAAACAAACGTGTTAGCTTCAAATCCAAGCGAAAAACATAATATAGCATTAAGTCAACGCGAAGTTGAAGGCTTAGCTTCAAATCCATACGAAACAAATGGTTTAGCTTCAAACACATGTTTTATACATGATTTAGCTTCAACTGCATGCGAAACAGATGGTCCAGCTTCAAATACTTGTGATGAACATGATTTAGCTTCAACTGCATGCGAAACAAACGAGTTAGCTTCAAATCCAAGCGAAACATATGATTTAGCTTCAAATCAATGCGAAGTAGAAGGCTGATCTCCGAATCCACACGAAACTGATTGTTTAGCTTCAAATACTTGTGATATACATGATTTATCTTCAACAGCATACGAAACAAACGTGTTAGCTTCAAATCCACGCAAAAGACATGATTTACCATCAAATCAATGCAAATTAGGAGCCTGATCTTCGAATCCATGCGAAACAAATGGCTCAGGCACAAATATTTGTGTTATACATGATTTAGCTTCAACAGAATGCGAAACAAACGAGTTAGCTTCAAATCCTAGCGATAGACATGATTTAGCTTCAAATCAATGCGAAGTAGAAGGCTTATCTTCGAATCCATGCGAAACAAATGGTTTAGCTTCAATTATATGTGATATACATGATTTAGCTTCAACTGCATGCGAAACAAACGAGTTAGCTTATAATCCATGCGAAACACATGATTTAGCTCCAATTCAATGCGAAGTAGAAGGCTTATCTTCGAATCCATGCGAAACAAATGGTTTAGCTTCAAATACTTGTGATATACATGATTTAGCTTCAAATGTATGCGAAACAAACGAATTAGCTTCAAATCGATGCGAAACACACGATATAGCTTAAAATCAATGCGAAGCCGATGGCTGATCGTCGAATCCATGCGAAACAAATGGTTTAGCTTCAAATACTTGTGATATACATGATTTAGCTTCAACAGCATGCGAAACAAACGAGTTAGCTTCAAATCCAAGCGAAAAACATGATTTAGCATCAAGTCAACGCGAAGTTGAAGAGTTAGCTTCAAATCCATGCGAAACAAATGGTTTATCTTCAAATACTTGTGGTATGCATGACTTATCTTCAACTGCATGCGAAACAAACGAGTTAGCTGTAAATCCATGCGAAACACATGATTTAGCACCAAATCAATGCGAAGTAGGAGGCATAGCTACAAATCCATGAGAATCAAATGGTTTAGCTTCAAATACTTGTGATATACATGATTTAGTTTCAACAGCATGCGAAACAAACGAGTTAGCTTCAAATCCATGCGAAACAAATGATTTAGCTTCAAACCAATGCGAAGTAGAAGGCATAGCTTCAAATCCATGGGAATCAAATGGTTTATCTTCAAATACTTGTGGTATGCATGACTTATCTTCAACTGCATGCGAAACAAACGAGTTAGCTTCAAATCCACGCGAAGCAAATGATTTAAATTCAAATCAATGCGAACTTGATGGGTTATCATCAAATACGTGCCAAACAAATGGTTTTGCTTCAAATACTTGTGATATACTTGATTTAGCTTCAACAGCATGCGAAACAAACGAGTTAGCTTCAGATCCATGCGAAACATATGATTTAACATCAAATCAATGCGAAGTAGAAGCCATACCTTCAGATCCATGGGAATTAAATGGTTTAGCTTCAAATACTTGTGATATACATGATTTAGCTTCAAAAGTATGCGAAACAAACGAGTTAGCTTCAAATCCATGCGCAACACATGATTTAGCTTCAAATCAATGCGAAGTAGAAGGGTTATCTTTGAATCCATGCGAAACAAATGGTTTAGCTTCAAACACTTGTGATATACATGATTTTGCTTCAACTGCATGCTGAACAAACTAGTTAGCTTCAAATCCATGCGAAACACATGATTTAGCTTCAATTTAATGCGAAGTAGAAGGCTTAGCTTCAAATCCATGCCAATCAAACGGTGTAGCTTCAAATACTTGTGATATACATGGTTCAGCTTCAAGTGCATGCGAAATAAACGAGTTAGCTTCAAATCCATGCGAAACACATGATTTATCTTCAAATCAATGCGAGGTAGAAGGCTTAGCTTCAAATCCATGCGAATCAAACGATTTAGCTTCAAATACTTGTGATATACTTGATTTATATTCAAGTGCATGCGAAACAAACGAGATAGCTTCAGATCCATGCGAAACATATGATTTAACATCAAATCAATGCGAAGTAGAAGCCATACCTTCAGATCCATGGGAATTAAATGGTTTAGCTTCAAATACTTGTGATATACATGATTTAGCTTCAAAAGTATGCGAAACAAACGAGTTAGCTTCAAATCCATGCGCAACACATGATTTAGCTTCAAATCAATGCGAAGTAGAAGGGTTATCTTTGAATCCATGCGAAACAAATGGTTTAGCTTCAAACACTTGTGATATACATGATTTTGCTTCAACTGCATGCTGAACAAACGAGTTAGCTTCAAATCCATGCGAAACACATGATTTAGCTTCAAATCAATGCGAAGAAGAGGGGTGATCTTCGAATCCATGCTAATCAAATGGTTCATATTCAAATACTTGTGATATACATGATTTAGCTTCAACAGCATGCGAAACAAACGAGTTAGCTTCAAATCCAAGCGAAACACATGATTTAGCTTCAATTTAATGCGAGGTAGAAGGCTTAGCTTCAAATCCATGCGAATCGAACGATTTAGCTTCAAATACTTGTGATATACTTGATTTATATTCAAGTGCATGCGAAACAAACGAGATAGCTTCAAATCCATGCGAAACATATGATTTAACATCAAATCAATGCGAAGCAGAAGGCTGATGTTCGAATCCATGCGAAACAAATGGTTTAGATTCAAATACTTGTGATATACATGATTTAGCTTCAACTGCATGCGAAACAAACGAGTTAGCTTCAAATCCTTGCGAAACACATGATTATCTTCAAATCAATGCGAAGAAGAGTGGTGATCTTCGAATCCATGCTAATCAAATGGTCCATATTCAAATACTTGTGATATACATGATTTAGCTTCAACAGCATGCGAAACAAACGAGTTAGCTGTAAATCCATGCGAAACACATGATTTAGCTCCAAATCAATGCGAAGTAGAAGGCATAGCTACAAATCCATGGGAATCAAATGGTTTAGCTTCAAATACTTGTGATATACATGATTTAGTTTCAACAGCATGCGAAACAAACGAGTTAGCTTCAAATCCATGCGAAACAAATGATTTAGCTTCAAACCAATGCGAAGTAGAAGGGTTATCTTCGAATCCATGGGAAACAAATGGTTTAGCTTCAAACACTTGTGATATACATGATTTAGCTTCAACAGCATGCGAAACAAACGAGTTAGCTTCAAATCCATGCGAAACACATGATTTATCTTCAAATCAATGCGAGGTAGAAGGCTTAGCTTCAAATCCATGCGAATCGAACGATTTAGCTTCAAATACTTGTGATATACTTGATTTATATTCAAGTGCATGCGAAACAAACGAGATAGCTTCAAATCCATGCGAAACATATGATTTAACATCAAATCAATGCGAAGCAGAAGGCTGATGTTCGAATCCATGCGAAACAAATGGTTTAGATTCAAATACTTGTGATATACATGATTTAGCTTCAACTGCATGCGAAACAAACGAGTTAGCTTCAAATCCTTGCGAAACACATGATTATCTTCAAATCAATGCGAAGAAGAGTGGTGATCTTCGAATCCATGCTAATCAAATGGTCCATATTCAAATACTTGTGATATACATGATTTAGCTTCAACAGCATGCGAAACAAACGAGTTAGCTGTAAATCCATGCGAAACACATGATTTAGCTCCAAATCAATGCGAAGTAGAAGGCATAGCTACAAATCCATGGGAATCAAATGGTTTAGCTTCAAATACTTGTGATATACATGATTTAGTTTCAACAGCATGCGAAACAAACGAGTTAGCTTCAAATCCATGCGAAACAAATGGTTTAGCTTCAAATACTTGTGATATACATGATTTATATTCAACTGCATGCGAAACCAAACAGTTAGCTTCAAATACAAGCGAAACACATGATTTCGCTTCAAATGAATGCGAAGCAGAAGGCTTAGCTTCAAATCCATGCGAAACGAATGGTTTAGCTTCAAATACTTGCGAATATAAGTGATATAGCTTCAAATGCATGCGAAACAAACGTGTTAGCTTCAAATACATGCCAGATACATGATTTAGCTTCTATTCAAAGCGAAGTAGAAGGCTTATCTTCGAATCCATGCGAAACAAATGGTTTAGTTCAAATACTTGTGATATACATGATTTAGCTTCAACTGCATGCGAAACCAAACAGTCATCTTCAAATGCAAGCGAAACACATGATTTAACTTCCAATCAATGTGAAGTAGAAGGCTTAGCTTCAAATCTATGTGAAACAAATGGTTCAGCTTCAAATACTTGTGATATACATGATTTAGATTCAACTTCATGCAAAACCAACGAGTTAGCTTCAAATCCATGCGAAACACATGATTTAGAATCAAATCAATGCGAAGTAGAAGGCTTAGCTTCAAATCCAGCGAAACGAATGATTTAGCTTCAAATACTTGCGAATATCACTGATATAGCTTCAAATGCATGCGAAACAAACTAGTTAGCTTTAAATCCATGCAAAAGACATGATTTACCTTCAAATCAATGCGAAGTAGAAGGCTTAGTTTGAAATCCATGCGTATCAAGTTCTTTAGCTTCAAATACTTATGATATACATGATTTAGCTTCAACTGCTTGGGAAGCAAACGAGATATCTTCAAATCCATTCAAAACACATGATTTAGCTTCAAATCCATGCGAAACTCATGATTTAGCTTCAAATCAATGCGATGTAGAAAGCTCATCTTCGAATCCATGCGAATCGAATGGTTTAGCTTCAAATACTTGTGATATGCGTGATTTTGCTTCAACTGCATGCAAAACCAACGAGATAGCTTCAAATCCAAGCGAAACACATGATTTAGATTCATATCAATGCGAAGTAGAAGGCTTAGCTTCAAATCCAGCGAAACGAATGATTTAGCTTCAAATACGTGCGAATATCTCTGCTATAGCTTCAAATGCAAGTGAAACAAACGAGTTAGCTTTAAATCCATGCAAAAGACATGATTTACCTTCAAATCAATGCAAATTAGGAGACTGATCTTCGAATCCATGCGAAACAAATGGCTCATGCTCAAATACTTGTGTTATACATGATTTAGCTTCAACAGTATGCGAAACAAACGACTTAGCTTCAAATCCTAGCGATAGACATGATTTAGCTTCAAATCAATGCGAAGAAGATGGCGTACCTTCGAATCCATGCGAAACAAATGGTTTAGCTTCAAACACTTGTGATATACATGATTTACATTCATCAGCAAGAGAAACAAACGAGTTAGCTTCAAATCCATGCGAAACACATGATTTAGCTTCAAATCAATGCGAAGTAGAAGGCTTATCTTCGAATCCATGCGAAACAAATGGTTATGCTTCAAATACTTGTGATATACATGATTTAGCTTCAAATGCAGGCGAAACAAACGAATTAGCTTCAAATCGATGCGAAACACACGATATAGCTTAAAATCAATGCGAAGCCGATGGCTGATCGTCGAATCCATGCGAAACAAATGGTTTAGTTCAAATACTTGTGATATACATGATTTAGCTTCAACTGCATGCGAAACCAAACAGTTATCTTCAAATGCAAGCGAAACACGTGATTTAACTTCCAATCAATGTGAAGTAGAAGGCTTAGCTTCAAATCTATGTGAAACAAATGGTTCAGCTTCAAATACTTGTGATATACATGATTTAGATTCGACTTCATGGAAAACCAACGAGTTAGCTTCAAATCCATGCGAAACACATGATTTAGAATCAAATCAATGCGAAGTAGAAGGCTTAGCTTCAAATCCAGCGAAACGAATGATTTAGCTTCAAATACTTGCGAATATCACTGATATAGCTTCAAATGCATGCGAAACAAACTAGTTAGCTTTAAATCCATGCAAAAGACATGATTTACATTCAAATCAATGCGAAGTAGAAGGCTTAGTTTGAAATCCATGCGTATCAAGTTCTTTAGCTTCAAATAATTATGATATACATGATTTAGCTTCAACTGCTTGGGAAGCAAACGAGATATCTTCAAATCCATTCAAAACACATGATTTAGCTTCAAATCCATGCGTAACTCATGATTTAGCATCAAATCAATGCGAAGTAGAAGGCTTATCTTCAAATCCATGCGAAACGAATGATTTATCTTCAAATACTTGCGAATATCTCTGATATAGATTCAAATGCAGGTGAATCAAACGAGTTAGCTTTAAATGCATGCAAAAGGCATGATTTACCTTCAAATCAATGCAAATTAGGAGACTGATCTTCGAATCCATGCGAAACAAATGGATCAGGCTCAGATACTTGTGTTATACATGGTTTAGCTTCAACAGTATGCGAAACAAACGAGTTAGCTTCAAATCCTAGCGATAGACATGATTTAGCTTCAAATCAATGCGAAGTAGAAGGCTTACCTTCGAATCCATGCGAAACAAATGGTTTAGCTTCAAACACTTGTGATATACATGATTTAGCTTCAACATCATGTGAAACAAACGAGTTAGCTTCAAATCCAAGCGAAACACATGATTTATCTTCAAATCAATGCGAGGTAGAAGGCTTAGCTTCAAATCCATGCGATTCAAACGGTTTAGCTTCAAATACTTCTGATATACATGATTTAGCTTCAACAGTATGCGAAACAAACGAGTTAGCTTTAAATCCATGCGAAACACATGATTTAGCTTCAAATCAATGCGAAGTAGAAGGGTTATCTTCGAATCCATGCGAAACAAATGGTTTAGCTTCAAATACTTGTGATATACATGATTTAGCTTCAACAGCATGCGAAACAAACGAGTTAGCTTCAAATCCAAGCGAAACACATGATTTATCTTCAAATCAATGCGAGGTAGAAGGCTTATCTTCAAATCCATGCGAATCAAACGATTTAGCTTCAAATACTTGTGATATACATGATTTAGCTTCAACAGAATGCGAAACAAACCAGTTAGCTTCAAATCTATGCGAAACACATGATTTAGCTTCAAATCAATGCGAAGTAGAAGGGTTATCTTCGAATCCATGCGAAACAAATGGTTTAGCTTCAAATACTTGTGATATACATGATTTAGCTTCAACAGCATGCGAAACAAACGAGTTAGCTTCAAATCCAAGCGAAACACATGATTTATCTTCAAATCAATGCGAGGTAGAAGGCTTATCTTCAAATCCATGCGAATCAAACGGTTTAGCTTCAAATACTTGTGATATACATGATTTAGCTTCAACTGCATGCGAAACAAACCAGTTAGCTTCAAATCTATGCGAAACACATGATTTAGCTTCAAATCAATGCGAAGTAGAAGGGTTATCTTCGAATCCATGCGAAACAAATGGTTTAGCTTCAAATACTTGTGATATACATGATTTAGCTTCAACAGCATGCGAAACAAACGAGTTAGCTTCAAATCCATGCGAAACTCATGATTTAGCTTCAAATCAATGCGAAGTAGAAGGCTGATCTTCGAATCCATGCGAAACAAATGGTTTAGCATCAAACACTTGTGTTATACATGATTTAGCTTCAACTGCATGCGAAACAACGAGTTAGCTTTAAATCCATGCGAAACACATGATTCAGCTCCAAATCAATGCGAAGTAGAAGGCATAGCTTCAAATCCATGGGAATAAAATGGTTTATCTTCAAATACTTGTGGTATGCATGACTTATCTTCAACTGCATGCTAAACAAACGAGTTAGCTGTAAATCCATGCGAAACACATGATTTAGCACCAAATCAATGCGAAGTAGGAGGCATAGCTACAAATCCATGAGAATCAAATGGTTTAGCTTCAAATACTTGTGATATACATGATTTAGTTTCAACAGCATGCGAAACAAACGAGTTAGCTTCAAATCCATGCGAAACAAATGATTTAGCTTCAAACCAATGCGAAGTAGAAGGCATAGCTTCAAATCCATGGGAATCAAATGGTTTATCTTCAAATACTTGTGGTATGCATGACTTATCTTCAACTGCATGCGAAACAAACGAGTTAGCTTCAAATCCACGCGAAGCAAATGATTTAAATTCAAATCAATGCGAACTTGATGGGTTATCATCAAATACGTGCCAAACAAATGGTTTTGCTTCAAATACTTGTGATATACTTGATTTAGCTTCAACAGCATGCGAAACAAACGAGTTAGCTTCAGATCCATGCGAAACATATGATTTAACATCAAATCAATGCGAAGTAGAAGCCATACCTTCAGATCCATGGGAATTTAATGGTTTAGCTTCAAATACTTGTGATATACATGATTTAGCTTCAAAAGTATGCGAAACAAACGAGTTAGCTTCAAATCCATGCGCAACACATGATTTAGCTTCAAATCAATGCGAAGTAGAAGGGTTATCTTTGAATCCATGCGAAACAAATGGTTTAGCTTCAAACACTTGTGATATACATGATTTTGCTTCAACTGCATGCTGAACAAACTAGTTAGCTTCAAATCCATGCGAAACACATGATTTAGCTTCAATTTAATGCGAAGTAGAAGGCTTAGCTTCAAATCCATGCCAATCAAACGGTGTAGCTTCAAATACTTGTGATATACATGGTTCAGCTTCAAGTGCATGCGAAATAAACGAGTTAGCTTCAAATCCATGCGAAACACATGATTTATCTTCAAATCAATGCGAGGTAGAAGGCTTAGCTTCAAATCCATGCGAATCAAACGATTTAGCTTCAAATACTTGTGATATACTTGATTTATATTCAAGTGCATGCGAAACAAACGAGATAGCTTCAGATCCATGCGAAACATATGATTTAACATCAAATCAATGCGAAGTAGAAGCCATACCTTCAGATCCATGGGAATTAAATGGTTTAGCTTCAAATACTTGTGATATACATGATTTAGCTTCAAAAGTATGCGAAACAAACGAGTTAGCTTCAAATCCATGCGCAACACATGATTTAGCTTCAAATCAATGCGAAGTAGAAGGGTTATCTTTGAATCCATGCGAAACAAATGGTTTAGCTTCAAACACTTGTGATATACATGATTTTGCTTCAACTGCATGCTGAACAAACGAGTTAGCTTCAAATCCATGCGAAACACATGATTTAGCTTCAAATCAATGCGAAGAAGAGGGGTGATCTTCGAATCCATGCTAATCAAATGGTTCATATTCAAATACTTGTGATATACATGATTTAGCTTCAACAGCATGCGAAACAAACGAGTTAGCTTCAAATCCAAGCGAAACACATGATTTAGCTTCAATTTAATGCGAGGTAGAAGGCTTAGCTTCAAATCCATGCGAATCGAACGATTTAGCTTCAAATACTTGTGATATACTTGATTTATATTCAAGTGCATGCGAAACAAACGAGATAGCTTCAAATCCATGCGAAACATATGATTTAACATCAAATCAATGCGAAGCAGAAGGCTGATGTTCGAATCCATGCGAAACAAATGGTTTAGATTCAAATACTTGTGATATACATGATTTAGCTTCAACTGCATGCGAAACAAACGAGTTAGCTTCAAATCCTTGCGAAACACATGATTATCTTCAAATCAATGCGAAGAAGAGTGGTGATCTTCGAATCCATGCTAATCAAATGGTCCATATTCAAATACTTGTGATATACATGATTTAGCTTCAACAGCATGCGAAACAAACGAGTTAGCTGTAAATCCATGCGAAACACATGATTTAGCTCCAAATCAATGCGAAGTAGAAGGCATAGCTACAAATCCATGGGAATCAAATGGTTTAGCTTCAAATACTTGTGATATACATGATTTAGTTTCAACAGCATGCGAAACAAACGAGTTAGCTTCAAATCCATGCGAAACAAATGATTTAGCTTCAAACCAATGCGAAGTAGAAGGGTTATCTTCGAATCCATGGGAAACAAATGGTTTAGTTTCAAACACTTGTGATATACATGATTTAGCTTCAACAGCATGCGAAACAAACGAGTTAGCTTCAAATCCATGCGAAACACATGATTTATCTTCAAATCAATGCGAGGTAGAAGGCTTAGCTTCAAATCCATGCGAATCGAACGATTTAGCTTAAAATACTTGTGATATACTTGATTTATATTCAAGTGCATGCGAAACAAACGAGATAGCTTCAGATCCATGCGAAACATATGATTTAACATCAAATCAATGCGAAGTAGAAGTCATACCTTCAGATCCATGGGAATTAAATGGTTTAGCTTCAAATACTTGTGATATACATGATTTAGCTTCAACTGTATGCGAAACAAACGAGTTAGCTTCAAATCCATGCGAAACACATGATTTAGCTTCAAATCAATGCGAAGAAGAGGGGTGATCTTCGAATCCATGCTAATCAAATGGTACATATTCAAATACTTGTGATATACATGATTTAGCTTCAACAGCATGCGAAACAAACGAGTTAGCTTCAAATCCATGCGAAACACATGATTTAGCTCCAAATCAAGCGAAGTAGAAGGCATAGCTTCAAATCCATGGGAATCAAATGCTTTAGCTTCAAATACTTGTGATATACATGATTTAGCTTCAACAGCATGCCAAACAAACGAGTTAGCTTCAAATCCAAGCTAAGCATATGATTTCGTTTCAAATCAGTGCGAAGTAGAAGGCTGATCTCCGAATCCACACGAAACAGATTGTTTAGATTCAAATACTTGTGATATACATGATTTAGCTTCAACAGCATGCGAAACAAACGTGTTAGCTTCAAATCCGTGCGAAACACATGATTTAGCTTCAATTTAATGCGAAGTAGAAGGCTTAGCTTCAAATCCATGCCAATCAAACGGTTTAGCTTCAAATACTTGTGATATACATGGTTCAGCTTCAAGTGCATGCGAAATAAACGAGTTAGCTTCAAATCCATGCGAAACACATGATTTAGGTCCAAATCAATGCGAAGCAGAAGGCTGATTTTCGAATTCATGCGAAACAAAGGTTTTGCTTCAAATACTTGTGATATACATGATTTAGCTTCAACTTGCATGCGAAAGAAACGAGTTAGCTTCAAATCCATGCGAAACACATGATTTAGCTTCAAATCAATGCGAAGTAGAACGATTATCTTCGAATCCATGCAAAACAAATGGTTTAGCTTCAAACACTTGTGATATACATTATTTAGCTTCAGCTGCATGCGAAACAAACTAGTTAGCTTTAAACCCATGCGAAACACATGATTTAACTCCAAATCTATGCGAAGTAGAAGGCTTTGCTTCAAATCCATGCGAAAAACATGATTTAGCTTCAAATCAATGCGAAGTAGAAGGGTTATCTTTGAATCCATGCGAAACAAATGGTTTAGCTTCAAACACTTGTGTTATACATGATTTAGCTTCAACTGCATGCGAAACAACGAGTTAGCTTCAAATCCATGCGAAAAACATGATTTAGCTTCAAATCAATGCGAAGAAGAAGGCATAGCTTCAAATCCATGGGAATCAAATGGTTTATCTTCAAATACTTGTGATATCCATTACTTTTCTTCAACTGCATGCGAAACAAACGAGTTAGCTTCAAATCCATGCGAAACACATGATTATCTTCAAATCAATGCGAAGAAGAGGGGTGATCTTCGAATCCATGCTAATCAAATGGTTCAGCTTCAAACACTTGTGATATACATGATTTAGCTTCAACTGCTTGCGAAACAACGAGTTAGCTTTAAATCCATGCGAAACACATGATTTAACTCCAAATCAATGCGAAGTAGAAGGCTTTGCTTCAAATCCATGCGAAACACATGATTTAGCTTCAAATCAATGCGAAGTAGAAGGGTTATCTTCGAATCCATGCGAAACAAATGGTTTAGCTTCAAACACTTGTGATATACATGATTTAGCTTCAACTGCATGCGAAACAACGAGTTAGCTTTAAATCCATGCGAAACACATGATTTAGCTTCAAATCAATGCGAAGTAGAAGGATTATCTTTGAATCCATGCGAAACAAATGGTTTAGCTTCAAACACTTGTGATATATATGATTTTGCTTCAACTGCATGCTGAACAAACTAGTTAGCTTCAAATCCATGCGAAACACATGATTTAGCTTCAATTTAATGCGAAGTAGAAGGCTTAGCTTCAAATCCATGCCAATCAAACGGTGTAGCTTCAAATACTTGTGATATACATGGTTCAGCTTCAAGTGCATGCGAAATAAACGAGTTAGCTTCAAATCCATGCGAAACACATGATTTATCTTCAAATCAATGCGAGGTAGAAGGCTTAGCTTCAAATCCATGCGAATCAAACGATTTAGCTTCAAATACTTGTGATATACTTGATTTATATTCAAGTGCATGCGAAACAAACGAGATAGCTTCAGATCCATGCGAAACATATGATTTAACATCAAATCAATGCGAAGTAGAAGCCATACCTTCAGATCCATGGGAATTAAATGGTTTAGCTTCAAATACTTGTGATATACATGATTTAGCTTCAAAAGTATGCGAAACAAACGAGTTAGCTTCAAATCCATGCGCAACACATGATTTAGCATCAAATCAATGCGAAGTAGAAGGGTTATCTTTGAATCCATGCGAAACAAATGGTTTAGCTTCAAACACTTGTGATATACATGATCTTGCTTCAACTGCATGCTGAACAAACGAGTTAGCTTCAAATCCATGCGAAACACATGATTTAGCTTCAAATCAATGCGAAGAAGAGGGGTGATCTTCGAATCCATGCTAATCAAATGGTTCATATTCAAATACTTGTGATATACATGATTTAGCTTCAACAGCATGCGAAACAAACGAGTTAGCTTCAAATCCAAGCGAAACACATGATTTAGCTTCAATTTAATGCGAGGTAGAAGGCTTAGCTTCAAATCCATGCGAATCGAACGATTTAGCTTCAAATACTTGTGATATACTTGATTTATATTCAAGTGCATGCGAAACAAACGAGATAGCTTCAAATCCATGCGAAACATATGATTTAACATCAAATCAATGCGAAGCAGAAGGCTGATGTTCGAATCCATGCGAAACAAATGGTTTAGATTCAAATACTTGTGATATACATGATTTAGCTTCAACTGCATGCGAAACAAACGAGTTAGCTTCAAATCCTTGCGAAACACATGATTATCTTCAAATCAATGCGAAGAAGAGTGGTGATCTTCGAATCCATGCTAATCAAATGGTCCATATTCAAATACTTGTGATATACATGATTTAGCTTCAACAGCATGCGAAACAAACGAGTTAGCTTCAAATCCATGCGAAACACATGATTTATCTTCAAATCAATGCGAGGTAGAGGGCTTAGCTTCAAATCCATGCGAATCGAACGATTTAGCTTAAAATACTTGTGATATACTTGATTTATATTCAAGTGCATGCGAAACAAACGAGATAGCTTCAGATCCATGCGAAACATATGATTTAACATCAAATCAATGCGAAGTAGAAGTCATACATTCAGATCGATGGGAATTAAATGGTTTAGCTTCAAATACTTGTGATATACATGATTTAGCTTCAACTGTATGCGAAACAAACGAGTTAGCTTCAAATCCATGCGAAACACTTGATTTAGCTTCAAATCAATGCGAAGAAGAGGGGTGATCTTCGAATCCATGCTAATCAAATGGTACATATTCAAATACTTGTGATATACATGATTTAGCTTCAACAGCATGCGAAACAAACGAGTTAGCTTCAAATCCATGCGAAACACATGATTTAGCTCCAAATCAAGCGAAGTAGAAGGCATAGCTTCAAATCCATGGGAATCAAATGCTTTAGCTTCAAATACTTGTGATATACATAATTTAGCTTCAACAGCATGCCAAACAAACGAGTTAGCTTCAAATCCAAGCTAAGCATATGATTTCGTTTCAAATCAATGCGAAGTAGAAGGCTGATCTCCGAATCCACACGAAACAGATTGTTTAGATTCAAATACTTGTGATATACATGATTTAGCTTCAACAGCATGCGAAACAAACGTGTTAGCTTCAAATCCGTGCGAAACACATGATTTAGCTTCAATTTAATGCGAAGTAGTAGGCTTAGCTTCAAATCCATGCCAATCAAACGGTTTAGCTTCAAATACTTGTGATATACATGGTTCAGCTTCAAGTGCATGCGAAATAAACGAGTTAGCTTCAAATCCATGCGAAACACATGATTTAGGTCCAAATCAATGCGAAGCAGAAGGCTGATTTTCGAATTCATGCGAAACAAAGGTTTTGCTTCAAATACTTGTGATATACATGATTTAGCTTCAACTTGCATGCGAAAGAAACGAGTTAGCTTCAAATCCATGCGAAACACATGATTTAGCTTCAAATCAATGCGAAGTAGAACGATTATCTTCGAATCCATGCAAAACAAATGGTTTAGCTTCAAACACTTGTGATATACATTATTTAGCTTCAGCTGCATGCGAAACAAACTAGTTAGCTTTAAACCCATGCGAAACACATGATTTAACTCCAAATCTATGCGAAGTAGAAGGCTTTGCTTCAAATCCATGCGAAAAACATGATTTAGCTTCAAATCAATGCGAAGTAGAAGGGTTATCTTTGAATCCATGCGAAACAAATGGTTTAGCTTCAAACACTTGTGTTATACATGATTTAGCTTCAACTGCATGCGAAACAACGAGTTAGCTTCAAATCCATGCGAAAAACATGATTTAGCTTCAAATCAATGCGAAGAAGAAGGCATAGCTTCAAATCCATGGGAATCAAATGGTTTATCTTCAAATACTTGTGATATCCATTACTTTTCTTCAACTGCATGCGAAACAAACGAGTTACCTTCAAATCCATGCGAAACACATGATTATCTTCAAATCAATGCGAAGAAGAGGGGTGATCTTCGAATCCATGCTAATCAAATGGTTCAGCTTCAAACACTTGTGATATACATGATTTAGCTTCAACTGCTTGCGAAACAACGAGTTAGCTTTAAATCCATGCGAAACACATGATTTAACTCCAAATCAATGCGAAGTAGAAGGCTTTGCTTCAAATCCATGCGAAACACATGATTTAGCTTCAAATCAATGCGAAGTAGAAGGGTTATCTTCGAATCCATGCGAAACAAATGGTTTAGCTTCAAACACTTGTGATATACATGATTTAGCTTCAACTGCATGCGAAACAACGAGTTAGCTTTAAATCCATGCGAAACACATGATTTAGCTCCAAATCAATGCGAAGTAGAAGGCATAGCTACAAATCCATGGGAATCAAATGGTTTAGCTTCAAGTACTTGTGATATACATGATTTAGTTTCAACAGCATGCGAAACAAACGAGTTAGCTTCAAATCCATGCGAAACAAATGATTTAGCTTCAAACCAATGCGAAGTAGAAGGATTATCTTTGAATCCATGCGAAACAAATGGTTTAGCTTCAAACAATTGTGATATACATGATTTTGCTTCAACTGCATGCTGAACAAACGAGTTAGCTTCAAATCCATGCGAAACACATGATTTAGCTTCAAATCAATGCGAAGAAGAGGGGTGAACTTCGAATCCATGCTAATCAAATGGTACATTTTCAAATACTTGTGATATACATGATTTAGCTTCAACAGCATGCGAAACAAACGAGTTAGCTTCAAATCCATGCGAAACACATGATTTAGCTCCAAATCAAGCGAAGTAGAAGGCATAGCTTCAAATCCATGGGAATCAAATGCTTTAGCTTCAAATACTTGTGATATACATGATTTAGCTTCAACAGCATGCCAAACAAACGAGTTAGCTTCAAATCCAAGCTAAGCATATGATTTCGTTTCAAATCAATGCGAAGTAGAAGGCTGATCTCCGAATCCACACGAAACAGATTGTTTAGATTCAAATACTTGTGATATACATGATTTAGCTTCAACAGCATGCGAAACAAACGTGTTAGCTTCAAATCCGTGCGAAACACATGATTTAGCTTCTATTTAATGCGAAGTAGAAGGCTTAGCTCCAAATCCATGCCAATCAAACGGTTTAGCTTCAAATACTTGTGATATACATGGTTCAGCTTCAAGTGCATGCGAAATAAACGAGTTAGCTTCAAATCCATGCGAAACACATGATTTAGGTCCAAATCAATGCGAAGCAGAAGGCTGATTTTCGAATTCATGCGAAACAAAGGTTTTGCTTCAAATACTTGTGATATACATGATTTAGCTTCAACTGCATGCGAAATAAACGAGTTAGCTTCAAATCCATGCGAAACACATGATTTAGCTTCAAATCAATGCGAAGTAGAACGATTATCTTCGAATCCATGCAAAACAAATGGTTTAGCTTCAAACACTTGTGATATACATTATTTAGCTTCAGCTGCATGCGAAACAAACTAGTTAGCTTTAAACCCATGCGAAACACATGATTTACTCCAAATCTATGCGAAGTAGAAGGCTTTGCTTCAAATCCATGCGAAAAACATGATTTAGCTTCAAATCAATGCGAAGTAGAAGGGTTATCTTCGAATTCATGCGAAACAAATGATTTAGCTTCAAACACTTGTGATATACATGATTTAGCTTCAACAGCATGCGAAACAAACGAGTTAGCTTCAAATCCATGCGAAATACATGATTTAGCTTCAAATCAATGCGAAGAAGAATGCATAGCTTCAAATCCATGGGAATCAAATGGTTTATCTTCAAATACTTGTGATATGCATTACTTATCTTCAACTGCATGCGAAACAAACGAGTTAGCTTCAAATCCAAGCGAAACACATGATTTAGCATCAAATCAATGCGAAGTAGAAGGCATAGCTTGAAATCCATGGGAATCAAATGGTTTATCTTCAAATACTTGTGATATACATGACTTATCTTCAAATGCATGCGAAACAAACGAGTTAGCTTCAATTCCATGCGAAACACATGATTTAAATTCAAATCAATGCGAACTAGAAGGGTTATCATCAAATCCGTGCGAATCAAATGGTTTTGCTTCAAATACTTGTGATATACTTGATTTAGCTTCAACAGCATGCGAAACAAATGAGTTAGCTTCAAATCCATGCGAAACACATGATTTAGCTTCAATTTAATGCGAAGTAGAAGGCTTAGCTTCAAATCCATGCCAATCAAACGGTTTAGCTTCAAATACTTGTGATATACATGGTTCAGCTTCAAGTGCATGCGAAACAAACGAGCTAGCTTCAAATCCAACCGAAAATATGATATAGCATCAAGTCAACGCGAAGATGAAGGCTTAGCTCCAAATCCATGCGAAACAAATGGTTTAGCTTCAAATACTTGTGTTATACATGATTTAGCTTCAACAGCATGCGAAACAAACGAGTTAGCTTCAAATCCAAGCGAAGCATATGATTGCGTTTCAAATCAATGCGAAGTAGAAGTCTGATCTCCGAATCCACACGAAACAGATTGTTTAGTTTCAAATACTTGTGATATACGTGATTTGGGTTCAACAGCATGCGAAACAAACGTGTTAGCTTTAAATCCATGCGAAACACATGATTTAGCTTCAATTTAATGCGAAGTAGAAAGCTTAGCTTCAAATCCATGCGAATCAAACGGTTTAGCTTCAAATACTTGTGATATACTTGATTTATATTCAAGTGCATGCGAAACAAACGAGTCAGCTTTAAATCCATGCGAAACACATGATTTAGCTCCAAATCAATGCGAAGTAGGTGGCTTATCTTCAAATCCATGCGAAACAAATCGTTTAGCTTCAAATATTTGTGATATACATGATTTAGCTTCAACTGCATGCGAAACAAACGAGTTAGCTTCTAATCCATGCGCAACACATGATTTAGCTTCAAATCAATGCGAAGTAGAAGGGTTATCATCGAATCCATGCGAAACAAATGGTTTAGCTTCAAACACTTGTGATATACATGATTTAGCTTCAACTGCATGCGAAACATCGAGTTGGCTTTAAATCCATGCGAATACATGATTTAACTCCAAATCAATGCGAAGTAGAAGGGTTATCATCGAATCCATGCGAAACAAATGGTTTAGCTTCAAACACTTGTGATATACATGATTTAGCTTCAACTGCATGCGAAACAACGAGTTAGCTTTAAACCCATGCGAAACACATGATTTAACTCCAAATCAATGCGAAGTAGAAGGCTTTGCTTCACATCCATGCGAAACACATGATTTAGATTCAAATTCATTCGAAACACATGGTTTAGCTTAATATTCATTCGAAACAAATGGTGCAGCTTCAAATAATTTTGATATACATGATTTAGCTTCAAATGCAGGCGAAACAAACAAGTTAGCTTCAAATCCAAGCGAAACACATAACTTATCTTCTAATCAACGCGAAGCAGAAGGCTTATCTTCAAATCCATGCGAAACAAATGGTTTAGCTTCAAATACTGGTGATATACATGATTTAGATTCAACTGCATGCGAAATAAACGAGTTAGCTTCAAATCCATGCGAATCAAATGGTTTAGCTTCAAATTCTTGTGATATACAAGATTTAGATTCGACAGCATGCGAAACAAACGAGTTAGCTTCAAATCCATGCGCAACACATGATTTTGCTTCAAATCAATGCGAAGTAGAAGGCTTATTTTCGAATCCGTGCAAATGAATTGGTTTAGCTTCAAATACCTGTGATATACATGATTTAGTTCTAAATGCAGGCTAAACAAACGAGTTAGATTCAATTCCATGCGAAATACATGATTTAGATTCAAATCAATGCGAGGTAGAAGACTGATCTTTGAATACATGCGAAACAAATGATTTAGCTTCAAATCAATGCGACGTAGAAGGCTTAGCTTCGAATCCATGCGAAAAAAAAGGTTTAACTTCAAATACTTATGATATACATGATATAGATTCAGCTGCATGCGAAACCAACGAGTTAGCTTCAAATACAAGCGAAACACATGATTCAGCTACAAATCAATTCGAAGTAGAATTCATAGCTTCAAATCAATGCGAATCGAATGGTCCAGCTTCAAATACTTGTGATATACATGATTTAGCTTCAACTGCATGCGAAACAAACGAGTTAGCTTCAAATCCAAGCGAAACACATGATTTAGCATCAAATCAATGCGAAGTAGAAGGCTTAGCTTCAAATCCATGCGAAACGAATTATTTGGCTTCAAATACTTGCGAATATAAGTGATTTAGATTCAACTGCATGCGAAACAAACGTGTTATCTTCAAATCCATGCGTAACACATGATTTCACTTCAAATCAATGCGAAGTAGAAGGCTTAGCTTCAAATCCATGCGAATCAAATGGTGTACCTTCAAATACATGTGATATACGTGATTTATATTCAACTGCATGCGAAACAAACGAGTTATCTTGAAATTCATGCGGAACACATGATTGAGCCACAAATCAATGCGAAGTAGAAA
Source organism: Megalopta genalis (assembly GCF_051020955.1). Classification (NCBI taxonomy): domain Eukaryota; kingdom Metazoa; phylum Arthropoda; class Insecta; order Hymenoptera; family Halictidae; genus Megalopta; species Megalopta genalis. The sequence continues at coordinate 200,427 of NW_027476315.1, read as the reverse complement.
GGTTAGCTTCAAATCCATACGAAAAGAATGATTTGGCTTCAAATACTTGCGATATAACTCATATAGTTTCAAAAGCAGGCGAAACAAACGAGTGAGCTTCAAATCCATGCAAAACACGTGATTTAGCATCAAATCAATGCGAAGCGGAATGCTGATCTTCGAATCCATGCGAATCAAATGTTTTAGCTTCAAATACTTGTGATAAACATGATTTAGATTCAACAGCAAGCGAAATAAACGAGTTAGCTTCAAATCCATGCGAAACACATGATTTTGCTTTAAATCAATGCGAAATAGAAGGCTAACCTTCGAATCCACACGAAACAGATGGTTTAGCTTCAAATACTTGTAATATACATGATTTATCTTCAACAGCATGCGAAACAAACGTGTTAACTTCAAATCAATACGAAACACATGATTTAGCTTCAATTCAATGCGAGGTTGGAGGCTTATCTTGAAATCCATGCGAAACAAATAGTTTAGCTTCAAATACTTGTGATATACATAATTTAACTTCAACTGCATGTGATACAAACGAGTTAGCTTAAAATCCAAGCGGAACACATGATTTATCTTCAAATCAATGCGAAGTGGAATGCTGAGTTTCAAATCCATGCGAATCAAATGTTTTAGCTTCAAATACTTGTGATATACATGATTTAGCTTCAACTGCATGCGATATAAACGAGTTAGCTTCAAATCCATGCGAAACACATGATTTAGCATCAAATCAATGCGAAGTAGGAGGCTTATCTTCAAATCCATGCGAAACAAATCGTTTAGCTTCAAATACTTGTGATATACTTGATTTATATTCAAGTGCATGCGAGACAAACGAGTTAGCTTTAAATCCATGCGTAACACGTGATTTAGCTCCAAATCAATGCGAAGTAGGAAGCTTATCTTCAAATCCATGCGAATCAAATCGTTTAGCTTCAAATACTTGTGATATACATGATTTAGCTTCAACTGCATGCGAAACAACGTGTTAGCTTTAAATCCATGCGAAACACATGATTTAACTCCAAATCAATGCGAAGTGGAAGACTGATCTTTGAATCAATGCGAAACACATGATTTAGCTTCAAATCAATGCGAAGTAGAAGGGTTATCTTCGAATCCATGCGAAACAAATGATTTAGCTTCAAACACTTGTGATATACATGATTTAGCTTCAACTGCATGCGAAACAAACGAGTTGGCTTTAAATCCATGCGAAACACATGATTTAGCTCCAAATAAATGCGAAGTAGAAGGCATATCTTCAAATCCATGGGAATCAAATGGTTTATCTTCAAATACTTGTGATATGCATGACTTATCTTCAACTGCATGCGAAACAAACGAGTTAGCTTCAAATCCATGCGAAACACATGATTTAAATTCAAATCAATGCGAACTAGAAGGGTTATCATCAAATCCGTGCGAATCAAATGGTTTTGCTTCAAATACTTGTGATATACATGATTTAGCTTCAACAGCAAGCGAAACAAACGAGTTAGCTTCAAATCCATGCGAAACACATGATTTAGCATCAAATCTATGCGAAGTAGAAGGCTTATCTTCAAATCCATGCGAAACAAGTGGTTTAGTTTCAAATACTTGTGATATACATGATTTAGCTTCAACTGCATGCGAAACAAACGAGTTAGCTTCAAATCCATGCGAAACACATGATTTTGCTTTAAATCAATGCGAAATAGAAGGCTAACCTTCGAATCCACACGAAACAGATGGTTTAGCTTCAAATACTTGTAATATACATGATTTATCTTCAACAGCATGCGAAACAAACGTGTTAACTTCAAATCCATACGAAACACATGATTTAGCTTCAACTCAATGCGAGGTTGGAGGCTTATCTTCGAATTCATGCGAAACAAATGGTTTAGCTTCAAATACTTGTGATATACATGATTTACATTCAACAGCAAGCGAAACAAACGAGTTAGCCTCAAATTCGAGCGAAACACATGATTTAGCATCAAATCAATGCGAATTAGACGGCTTATCTTCGAATCCATGCGAAACGGATGATTTAGCTTCACATACTAGTGAATATAAGTGATAATGCTTGAAATGCAGATGAAACAAACGAGTTAGCTTCAAATTCATGCGAAACACATGATTTAGATTGAAATCAATGCGGAGTTGAAAGTATAGCATCAAATCCACGAGAATCAAATGATTTAGCTTCAGATACTCGCCGTATACATGATTTAGCTTCAAATGCAGGCGAAACAAACGAGTTAGCTTCAAATCCATGCGAAACACATGATTTTGCTTTAAATCAATGCGAAGTAGAAGGCTTATCTTCGAATCCATGCGAAACAAATGGTTTAGCTACAAATACTTGTGATATGCATCATTTAGCTTCAACTGCATGCGAAACAATCGAGTTAGCTTCAAATCCATGCCAAACACATGATTTAGCTTCAAACCAATGCGAAGTAGAGGCTTATCTTCGAATCCATGCGAAACAAATGGTTTAGCTTCAAATACCTGTGATATACATAATTTAGCTTCAACTGCATGCGAAACAAACGAGTTAGCTTCAAATCCATGTGAAACACTTGATTTAGGTTCAAATCAAAGCGAAGTAGAAGGGTTATCTACGAATCCATGCGAAACAAATGGTTTAGCTTCAAATACTTGTGATATACATAATTTACATTCAACAGCATGCGAACCAAACGAGTTAGCCTCAAATCCAAACGAAACACATGATTTAGCATCAAATCAATGCGAAGTAGAAGGCTTATCTTCGAATCCATGCGAAACAAATGGTTTAGCTCCAAATGCTTGTGATATACATGATTTAGTTTCAACTGCATGCGAAACAAACGAGTTAGCTTCAAATCCATGCGAAACACATGATTTTGCTTTAAATCAATGCGAAATAGAAGGCTAACCTTCGAATCCACACGAAACAGATGGTTTAGCTTCAAATACTTGTAATATACATGATTTATCTTCAACAGCATGCGAAACAAACGAGTTAGCTTCAAATCCATGTGAAACACTTGATTTAGGTTCAAATCAAAGCGAAGTAGAAGGATTATCTACGAATCCATGCGAAACAAATGGTTTAGCTTCAAATACTTGTGCTATACATGATTTACATTCAACAGCATGCGAAACAAACGAGTTACCCTCAAATCCAAACGAAACACATGATTTAGCATCAAATCAATGCGAAGTAGAAGGCTTATCTTCGAATCCATGCGAAACAAATGGTTTAGCTCCAAATGCTTGTGATATACATGATTTAGTTTCAACTCCATGCGAAACAAACGAGTTAGCTCCACATCCATGCGAAACAAATGATTTAGCTTCAAATCAATGCGAAGCAGAAGGCTGATCTTCGAATCCATGCGAATCAAATGTTTTAGCTTCAAATACTTGTGATATACATGATTTAGATTCAACAGCATGCGAAATAAACGAGTTAGCTTCAAATCCATGCGAAACACATGATTTTGCTTCAATTCAATGCGAGGTTGGAGGCTTATCTTCGAATTCATGCGAAACAAAGGGTTTAGCTTCAAATACTTGTGATATACATGATTTACATTCAACAGCAAGCGAAACAAACGAGTTAGCCTCAAATTCAAGCGAAACACGTGATTTAGCATCAAATCAATGCGAATTAGAAGGCTTATCTTCGAATCCATGCGAAACGTATGATTTAGCTTCACATACTTGTGGATATAAGTGATAATGCTTGAAATGCAGATGAAACAAACGAGTTAGCTTCAAATCCATGCGAAACACATGATTTAGCATCAAATCTATGCGAAGTAGAAGGCTTATCTTCGAATCCATGCGAAACAAGTGGTTTAGTTTCAAATACTTGTGATATACATGATTTAGCTTCAACTGCATGCCAAACAAATGAGTTAGCTTTAAATCCAAGCGTAACGCATGATTTAGCTTCAAATCCATCCGAAGTAGAAGGCTTAGCTTCAAATGCATGCGAAAAGAATTATTTATCTTCAAATACTTGCGATATAATTGATTTAGCTTCAAATCCATGCGAAACAAGTGGTCCAGCTTCAAATACTTGTGATATACATGATTTAGCTTCAACAGCATGCGAAACAAACGAGTTAGCTTCAAATCCATGCGAAACACATGATTTAGCTTCAAACCAATGCGAAGAAGGAGGATTATCTTCGAATCCATGCGAAACAAATGGTTTAGCTTCAAACACTTGTGATATACATGATTTAGCTTCAACAGCATGCGAAACAAACGAGTTAGCTTCAAAAACCATGCGAAACACATGATTTAGCTTCAAATCGATGCGAAGTAGAAGGCATAGCTTCAAATCCATGGGAATCAAATGGTTTAGCTTCAAATACTTGTGATATACATGACTTATCATCAACTGCATGCGAAACAAGCGAGTTAACTTCAAATCCATACGAAACACATGATTTAGCTTCAACTCAATGCGAGGTTGGAGGCTTATCTTCGAATTCATGCGAAACAAATGGTTTAGCTTCAAATACTTGTGATATACATGATTTACATTCAACAGCAAGCGAAACAAACGAGTTAGCCTCAAATTCGAGCGAAACACAAGATTTAGCTTCAAATCAATGCGAAGTAGAAGGCTTAGCTTCAAATCCAAGCGAAACACATGATTTAGATTCAAATACTTGCGATATAAATGAAATAGCTTCAAATGCAGACCAAACGAATGAAATATCTTCAAATTCATGCGAAACACATGATTTAGCTTCAAATCAATGCGAAGTTAAAGGCTTAGCTTCAAATCCATGCGAAACAACTGATTTAGCTTCAAATACTTGCGATATAAGTGATACTGCTTCAAATGCAGGCGAAACAAACAGTTAGATTCAAATTCATGCGAAACACATGATTTAGCTTCAAATGAAGGCGAAACAAACGAGTTAGCTACAAATCCATGCGGAACTTATGATTTAGCTTCAAATCATGCGAAGTAGGAGGCTTATTTTCAAATCCATGCGAAACACATGATTTAACTCCAAATCAATGCGAAGTAGAAGGCATAGCTTCAAATCCGTGGGAATCAAATCGTTTACCTTCAAATACTTGTGATATGCATGACTTATCTTCAACTGCATGCGAAACAAACGAGTTAGCTTGAAATCCATGCGCAACACATGATTTAGCTTCAAATCAATGCGAAGTAGAAGGGTTATCTTCGAATCCATGCCAAACAAATGGTTTAGCTTCAAACACTTGTGAGATACATGACTTAGCTTCAACTGCATGCGAAACAACGAGTTAGCTTTAAATCCATGCGAAACACATGATTTAACTCCAAATCAATGCGAAGTAGAAGGCTTTGCATCAAATCCATGCGAAAAACATGATTTAGCTTCAAATCAATGCGAAGTAGAAGGGTTATCTTCGAATCCATGCGAAACAAATGATTTAGCTTCAAACGCTTTTGATATACATGATTTAACTTCAACTGCATGTGATAGAAACGAGTTAGCTTCAAATTCCCAGCGAAATACATGATTTATATTCAAATCAATGCGAGGTAGAAGGCTTAGCTTCAAATCCATGCGAATCAAACGGTTTACCTTCAAATACTTGTGATATACATGATTTAGCTTCTAGTGCATGCGAAACAAACGAGTTAGCTTCAAATCCAAGCGAAACACATGTTTTAGCTACATATCCATGCGATGTAGAAGTTTGAGCTTCAAATTCATGCGAAACACATGGTTTAGCTTAATATTCATGCGATACTAATGGTGCAGCTTCAAATACTTGTGATATACACGATTTAGCTTCAACTGTATGTGAAACAAACGAGTTAGATTCAAATCCATGCGAAACACATGATTTAGCTTAAAATCAATGCGAAGTAGAAGTCTTTTCTTCGAATCCATGCGAATCAAATGGTTTAGCTTCAAATATTTCTAATATACATGATTTAGCTTAAAATGTCGGCGAAACAAACGAGTTAGCTTCATAAATAAGCGAAACACATGATTTATCGACAAATTCATGCGAAACACATGGTTTAGTTTAATATTCATGCGAACCAAATACTTCAATTTCAAATACTTGTGATATATATGATTTAGATTCAAGTGCGTGCGAAACAAACGAGTTAGCTTCAAATCCAAGCGAAACACATGATTTATGTTCAAATCAATGCGAGGTAGAAGGCTTAGCTTCAAATCCATGCGAATCAAACGGTTTAGCTTTAAATACATGTGATATGCATAGTTTAGATTCAAGTGCATGGGAAACAAACGAGTTAGCATCAAATCCAAGCGAAACACATGATTTATCTTCAAATCAATGCGAGGTAGAAGGCTTAGCTTCAGATCCATGCGAATCAAACTGTTTAGCTTCAAACACTTGTGATATACTTGATTTGGATTCAAGTGCGTGCGATACAAACGAGTTAGTTTCAAATCCAAGCGAAACACATTATTTATCTTCAAATCAATGCGAAGTAGAAGGGTTGTCTTCGAATCCATGCGAAACAAATGGGTTTGCTTCAAGTACTTGTGATATACTTGATTTGGATTCAAGTGCGTGCGATACAAACGAGTTAGTTTCAAATCCAAGCGAAACACATTATTTATCTTCAAATCAATGCGAAGTAGAAGGGTTGTCTTCGAATCCATGCGAAACAAATGGTTTTGCTTCAAGTACTTGTGATATACTTGATTTAGCTTCAAGAGCATGCGAAACAAACGAGTTAGCTTCAAATCCATGCGAAACACAGGATTCAGCTTCAAATCAATGCGAAGTAGAAGGCTGATCTTCAAATCCATGCGAAACAAATGGTTTAGCAACAAATACTTGTGATATACATGATTTAGCTTCAACTGCATGCGAAACAAACGTGCTATCTTCAATTCAATGCGAAGTAGAAGGCTTAGCTTCAAATCCATGCGAATCAAACGGTTTAGCTTCAAATACTTGTGATACACTTGATTTATATTCAAGTGCATGCGAAACAAACGAGATAGCTTCAAATCCATTCGAAACATATGATTTAACATCAAATCAATGCGAAGCAGAAGGCTGATCTTCGAATCCATGCGAAACAAATGGTTTAGCTCAAATACTTGGGATATACATGGTTTAGATTCAGCTGCATGCGAAACAAACGAGTTAGCTTCAAATCCATGCGAAACACATCATTTAGATTAATATCAATGCGAAGTAGAAGGCTTATCTTCGAATCCATGCGAGACAAATGGTTTAGCTTCAAATATTTGTGATATACATGATTTAGCTCCAAATGCAGGCGAAATAACGAGTCAGCTCTAAACCCATGCGAAACACATGATTTGGCTTCAAATCAATGCGATGTAGCAGGCTTAGCATCAAATCCATGTGAAACACATGATTTAGCTTCAAATCAATGCCAAGACCAAGGCTTATCTTCGAATCAATGCGAAACAAATGGTTTAGCCTCAAATACTTGTGATATACATCATTTAGCTTCAAATGCATGCGAAACAATCGAGTTAGCTTCAAATCCAGCGAAAAACATGAATTAAGTTCAAATCAACGTGAAGTTGAAGGCTTAGTTTTAAATCCACCCGAAACGAAAGATTTAGCTTCAAATACTTGCCAATATAAGTGATATAGCTTCAAATGCAGGCGAAACAAACGAGTTACCTTCAGATGCATGCGAAACACATGATTTAGCTTCAAATTAATGCGAAGTAGAAGGCTGATATTCGAATCCACACGAAACAGATGGTTTAGCTTCAAATTGTTGTAATATACATGATTTAGCAGCAACAGCATGCGAAAGAAACGAGTTAGCTTCAAATCCATGCGAAACACATGATTTGGCTTCAAATGAATGCGAAGTAGAAGGCTTATATTCGAATCCATGCGAGACAAATGGTTTAGCTTCAAATACTTGGGATATACATGGTTTAGATTCAACTGCATGAGAAACAAACGAGTTAGGTTCAAATCCTAGCGAAACACATGATTTAGCTTCAAATCAATGCGAAGTAGAAGGCTTAGCTTCAAATCCATGCGAATCAAATGGTATAGTTTCAAATACTTTTGATATACATAATTAGATTCAACTGCATGCGAAACAAACGAGGTAGCTTCAAATGAATACGAAACACATGATTTAGCTTAAAATCAATGCGAAGTAGAAGGCTTATCTTCGAATCAATGCGAAACAAATGGTTTAGCTTCAAATATTTCTGATATACATGATTTAGCTTAAAATGCCGGCGAAACAAGCGAGTTAGCTTCATAGATAAGCGAAACACATGATTTATCGACAAATTCATGCGAAACACATGGTTTAGCTTAATATTCATGCGAAACAAATGGTTTAGCTTCAAATACTTCTGATATACATGATTTAGCTTCAACTGCATGCGAAACAAACCAGTTAGCTTCAAATCCAAGCGAAACACATGATTTAGCTTCAGATCAATGCGAAGTAGAACGCCTAGCTTCAAATCCATGCGAATCCAATGGTTTAGCTTCAAATACTTGTGATATACATGACTTAGCTTCAACTGCATGCGAAACAAACGACTTAGCTTCAAATCCATGCGAAACACATGATTTAGCTTCAAATACATGCGATATAAGCGATATAGCTTCAAATGCAGGCGGAACAAACAGTTAGCTTCAAATCCATGCGGAACTTATGATTTAGCTTCAAATCATGCGAAATAGAAGGCTTAGCTTCAAATCCGTGCGAAACACATGATTTAGATTTAAATACTTGCGATATAAATGAAATAAATTCAAATGCAGACGAACGAACGAGTTATCTTCAAATTCATGCAAAACACATGATTTAGCTTCAAATCAGTTCGACGTAGAAGGCTTAGCTTCAAATCCATGCGAAACAAACGAGTCAGCTTCAAATCCATGCGAAACAAATGATTTAGCTTCAAATACTTGCGATATAAGTGATATAGCTTCAAATGCAGGCGGTACAAACAGTTAGCTTCAATTTCATGCGAAACACATGATTTAGATTCAAATACTTGCGATATAAATGAAATAACTTCAAATGCAGACGAACGAACGAGTTATCTTCAAATTAATGCGAAACACATGATTTAGCTTCAAATCAAGCGAAACAAATGGTATAGATTCAAATAATTGTGATAAACATGATTTAGCTTCAAATCAAGCGAAGTAGAAGGTTTATCTTCAAATCCGAGCGAAACACATCATTTAGATTCAAATACTTGCGATATAAATGAAATAGCTTCAAATGCAGACCAAACGAACGAGATATCTTCAAATTCATGCGAAACACATGATTTAGCTTCAAATTAATGCGAAGTTAAAGGCTTATCTTCAAATCCATACGAAACAAACGAATCACCTTCAAATCCATGCGAAACAAATGATTTAGCTTCAAGTACTTGCGATATAAGTGATATAGCTTCAAATGCAGGCGGAACAAACAGTTAGCTTCAAATTCAAGCGAAACAAATGACTTAGCATCAAATCAATGCGAAGTAGAAGGCTGACCTTCGAATCCATGCGAAGCAAATGGTTTAGCTTCAAATACTTGTGATATAAATGATTTAGTTTCAACAGCATGCGAAACAAACGAGTTAGATTCAAACCCATGCAAAACACATGTTTTAGCTTCAAATCAATGCGAAGTAGAAGGCTGACCTTCGAATCCATGCGAAGCAAATGGTTTAGCTTCAAATACTTGTGATATAAATGATTTAGTTTCAACAGCATGCGAAACAAACGAGTTAGATTCAAACCCATGCAAAACACATGTTTTAGCTTCAAATCAATGCGAAATAGATTGATTATCTTCGAATCCATGCGAAACAAATGGTTTAACTTCAAATACTTGTGATATACATGATTTAGCTTCAACAGCATGCGAAGCAAACGAGTTGTCTTCAAATTAAAGCGAAACACATGATTTAGCTTCAAATCAGTGCGATGTAGAAGGCTTAGCTTCAAATCCAAGCGAAACAAATGGTATACATTCACACACTTGTGATAAACATGATTTAGCTCCAACTGCATGCGAAACAGACCAGACAGCTTCAAATCCAAGGGAAACACTTGGTTTAGCATCAAATCAATGTGATGTAGAAGGTTTAGCTTCAAATCCATGCAAAACGAATTATTTAACTTCAAGTGCTTGCGATATAAGTGATATAGCTTCAAATGCAGGCGAAACAAATGAGTTAGCTTCAAATCCATGCGAAACACAAGATTTAGCTTCAAATCAATGCGAAGTAGAAGGCTTAGCTTCAAATCCAAGCGAAACACATGATTTAGATTCAAATACTTGCGATATAAATGAAATAGCTTCAAATGCAGACCAAACGAATGAAATATCTTCAAATTCATGCGAAACACATGATTTAGCTTCAAATCAATGCGAAGTTAAAGGCTTAGCTTCAAATCCATGCGAAACAAATGATTTAGCTTCAAATACTTGCGATATAAGTGATACTGCTTCAAATGCAGGCGAAGCAAACAGTTAGATTCAAATTCATGCGAAACACATGATTTAGCTTCAAATGAAGGCGAAACAAACGAGTTAGCTACAAATCCATGCGGAACTTATGATTTAGCTTCAAATCATGCGAAGTAGGAGGCTTATTTTCAAATCCATGCGAAACACATGATTTAACTCCAAATCAATGCGAAGTAGAAGGCATAGCTTCAAATCCGTGGGAATCAAATCGTTTACCTTCAAATACTTGTGATATGCATGACTTATCTTCAACTGCATGCGAAACAAACGAGTTAGCTTGAAATCCATGCGCAACACATGATTTAGCTTCAAATCAATGCGAAGTAGAAGGGTTATCTTCGAATCCATGCCAAACAAATGGTTTAGCTTCAAACACTTGTGAGATACATGACTTAGCTTCAACTGCATGCGAAACAACGAGTTAGCTTTAAATCCATGCGAAACACATGATTTAACTCCAAATCAATGCGAAGTAGAAGGCTTTGCATCAAATCCATGCGAAAAACATGATTTAGCTTCAAATCAATGCGAAGTAGAAGGGTTATCTTCGAATCCATGCGAAACAAATGATTTAGCTTCAAACGCTTTTGATATACATGATTTAACTTCAACTGCATGTGATAGAAACGAGTTAGCTTCAAATTCCCAGCGAAATACATGATTTATATTCAAATCAATGCGAAGTAGAAGTCTTTTCTTCGAATCCATGCGAATCAAATGGTTTAGCTTCAAATATTTCTAATATACATGATTTAGCTTAAAATGTCCGCGAAACAAACGAGTTAGCTTCATAAATAAGCGAAACACATGATTTATCGACAAATTCATGCGAAACACATGGTTTAGTTTAATATTCATGCGAACCAAATACTTCAATTTCAAATACTTGTGATATATATGATTTAGATTCAAGTGCGTGCGAAACAAACGAGTTAGCTTCAAATCCAAGCGAAACACATGATTTATGTTCAAATCAATGCGAGGTAGAAGGCTTAGCTTCAAATCCATGCGAATCAAACGGTTTAGCTTTAAATACATGTGATATGCATAGTTTAGATTCAAGTGCATGGGAAACAAACGAGTTAGCATCAAATCCAAGCGAAACACATGATTTATCTTCAAATCAATGCGAGGTAGAAGGCTTAGCTTCAGATCCATGCGAATCAAACTGTTTAGCTTCAAACACTTGTGATATACTTGATTTGGATTCAAGTGCGTGCGATACAAACGAGTTAGTTTCAAATCCAAGCGAAACACATTATTTATCTTCAAATCAATGCGAAGTAGAAGGGTTGTCTTCGAATCCATGCGAAACAAATGGGTTTGCTTCAAGTACTTGTGATATACTTGATTTGGATTCAAGTGCGTGCGATACAAACGAGTTAGTTTCAAATCCAAGCGAAACACATTATTTATCTTCAAATCAATGCGAAGTAGAAGGGTTGTCTTCGAATCCATGCGAAACAAATGGTTTTGCTTCAAGTACTTGTGATATACTTGATTTAGCTTCAAGAGCATGCGAAACAAACGAGTTAGCTTCAAATCCATGCGAAACACAGGATTCAGCTTCAAATCAATGCGAAGTAGAAGGCTGATCTTCAAATCCATGCGAAACAAATGGTTTAGCAACAAATACTTGTGATATACATGATTTAGCTTCAACTGCATGCGAAACAAACGAGCTATCTTCAATTCAATGCGAAGTAGAAGGCTTAGCTTCAAATCCATGCGAATCAAACGGTTTAGCTTCAAATACTTGTGATACACTTGATTTATATTCAAGTGCATGCGAAACAAACGAGATAGCTTCAAATCCATTCGAAACATATGATTTAACATCAAATCAATGCGAAGCAGAAGGCTGATCTTCGAATCCATGCGAAACAAATGGTTTAGCTCAAATACTTGGGATATACATGGTTTAGATTCAGCTGCATGCGAAACAAACGAGTTAGCTTCAAATCCATGCGAAACACATCATTTAGATTAATATCAATGCGAAGTAGAAGGCTTATCTTCGAATCCATGCGAGACAAATGGTTTAGCTTCAAATATTTGTGATATACATGATTTAGCTCCAAATGCAGGCGAAATAACGAGTCAGGTCTAAACCCATGCGAAACACATGATTTGGCTTCAAATCAATGCGATGTAGCAGGCTTAGCATCAAATCCATGTGAAACACATGATTTAGCTTCAAATCAATGCCAAGACCAAGGCTTATCTTCGAATCAATGCGAAACAAATGGTTTAGCCTCAAATACTTGTGATATACATCATTTAGCTTCAAATGCATGCGAAACAATCGAGTTAGCTTCAAATCCAGCGAAAAACATGAATTAAGTTCAAATCAACGTGAAGTTGAAGGCTTAGTTTTAAATCCACCCGAAACGAAAGATTTAGCTTCAAATACTTGCCAATATAAGTGATATAGCTTCAAATGCAGGCGAAACAAACGAGTTACCTTCAGATGCATGCGAAACACATGATTTAGCTTCAAATTAATGCGAAGTAGAAGGCTGATATTCGAATCCACACGAAACAGATGGTTTAGCTACAAATTGTTGTAATATACATGATTTAGCAGCAACAGCATGCGAAACAAACGAGTTAGATTCAAACCCATGCAAAACACATGTTTTAGCTTCAAGTCAATGCGAAGTAGAAGGCTGACCTTCGAATCCATGCGAAGCAAATTGTTTAGCTCCAAATACTTGTGATACACTTGATTTAGCTTCAACAGCATGCGAAATAAACGCGTTAGCTTCAAATCCATGCGAAACACATGATTTAGCATCTAATCAATGCGAAGTAGGTGGCTTATCTTCGATTCCATGCGATACAAATGGTTTAGCTTCAAATAAGTGTGATATACATGATTTAGCTTCAACAGCATGCGAAACAAACGAGTTAGCTTCAAATCCATGCGAAACAAATGACTTAGCATCAAATCAATGCTAAGTAGAAGGCTGACCTTCGAATCCATGCGAAGCAAATGGTTTAGCTTCAAATACTTGTGATATAAATGATTTAGTTTCAACAGCATGCGAAACAAACGAGTTAGATTCAAACCCATGCAAAACACATGTTTTAGCTTCAAATCAATGCGAAATAGATGGATTATCTTCGAATCCATGCGAAACAAATGGTTTAACTTCAAATACTTGTGATATACATGATTTAGCTTCAACAGCATGCGAAGCAAACGAGTTATCTTCAAATTAAAGCGAAACACATGATTTAGCTTCAAATCGGTGCGATGTAGAAGGCTTAGCTTCAAATCCAAGCGAAACAAATGGTATACATTCACACACTTGTGATAAACATGATTTAGCTCCAACTGCATGCGAAACAGACGAGACAGCTTCAAATCCAAGGGAAACACTTGGTTTAGCATCAAATCAATGTGATGTAGAAGGTTTAGCTTCAAATCCATGCAAAACGAATTATTTAGCTTCAAGTGCTTGCGATATAAGTGATATAGCTTCAAATGCAGGCGAAACAAATGAGTTAGCTTCAAATCCATGCGAAGCACAAGATTTAGCTTCAAATCAATGCGAAGTAGAAGGCTTAGCTTCAAATCCAAGCGAAACACATGATTTAGATTCAAATACTTGCGATATAAATGAAATAGCTTCAAATGCAGACCAAACGAATGAAATATCTTCAAATTCATGCGAAACACATGATTTAGCTTCAAATCAATGCGAAGTTAAAGGCTTAGCTTCAAATCCATGCGAAACATATGATTTAGCTTCAAATACTTGCGATATAAGTGATACTGCTTCAAATGCAGGCGAAGCAAACAGTTAGATTCAAATTCATGCGAAACACATGATTTAGCTTCAAATGAAGGCGAAACAAACGAGTTAGCTACAAATCCATGCGGAACTTATGATTTAGCTTCAAATCATGCGAAGTAGGAGGCTTATTTTCAAATCCATGCGAAACACATGATTTAACTCCAAATCAATGCGAAGTAGAAGGCATAGCTTCAAATCCGTGGGAATCAAATCGTTTACCTTCAAATACTTGTGATATGCATGACTTATCTTCAACTGCATGCGAAACAAACGAGTTAGCTTGAAATCCATGCGCAACACATGATTGAGCTTCAAATCAATGCGAAGTAGAAGGGTTATCTTCCAATCCATGCCAAACAAATGGTTTAGCTTCAAACACTTGTGAGATACATGACTTAGCTTCAACTGCATGCGAAACAACGAGTTAGCTTTAAATCCATGCGAAACACATGATTTAACTCCAAATCAATGCGAAGTAGAAGGCTTTGCATCAAATCCATGCGAAAAACATGATTTAGCTTCAAATCAATGCGAAGTAGAAGGGTTATCTTCGAATCCATGCGAAACAAATGATTTAGCTTCAAACGCTTTTGATATACATGATTTAACTTCAACTGCATGTGATAGAAACGAGTTAGCTTCAAATTCCCAGCGAAATACATGATTTATCTTCAAATCAATGCGAGGTAGAAGGCTTAGCTTCAAATCCATGCGAATCAAACGGTTTACCTTCAAATACTTGTGATATACATGATTTAGCTTCTAGTGCATGCGAAACAAACGAGTTAGCTTCAAATCCAAGCGAAACACATGTTTTAGCTACATATCCATGCGATGTAGAAGTTTGAGCTTCAAATTCATGCGAAACACATGGTTTAGCTTAATATTCATGCGATACGAATGGTGCAGCTTCAAATACTTGTGATATACACGATTTAGCTTCAACTGTATGTGAAACAAACGAGTTAGATTCAAATCCATGCGAAACACATGATTTAGCTTAAAATCAATGCGAAGTAGAAGTCTTTTCTTCGAATCCATGCGAATCAAATGGTTTAGCTTCAAATATTTCTAATATACATGATTTAGCTTAAAATGTCGGCGAAACAAACGAGTTAGCTTCATAAATAAGCGAAACACATGATTTATCGACAAATTCATGCGAAACACATGGTTTAGTTTAATATTCATGCGAACCAAATACTTCAATTTCAAATACTTGTGATATATATGATTTAGATTCAAGTGCGTGCGAAACAAACGAGTTAGCTTCAAATCCAAGCGAAACACATGATTTATGTTCAAATCAATGCGAGGTAGAAGGCTTAGCTTCAAATCCATGCGAATCAAACGGTTTAGCTTTAAATACATGTGATATGCATAGTTTAGATTCAAGTGCATGGGAAACAAACGAGTTAGCATCAAATCCAAGCGAAACACATGATTTATCTTCAAATCAATGCGAGGTAGAAGGCTTAGCTTCAGATCCATGCGAATCAAACTGTTTAGCTTCAAACACTTGTGATATACTTGATTTGGATTCAAGTGCGTGCGATACAAACGAGTTAGTTTCAAATCCAAGCGAAACACATTATTTATCTTCAAATCAATGCGAAGTAGAAGGGTTGTCTTCGAATCCATGCGAAACAAATGGTTTTGCTTCAAGTACTTGTGATATACTTGATTTGGATTCAAGTGCGTGCGATACAAACGAGTTAGTTTCAAATCCAAGCGAAACACATTATTTATCTTCAAATCAATGCGAAGTAGAAGGGTTGTCTTCGAATCCATGCGAAACAAATGGTTTTGCTTCAAGTACTTGTGATATACTTGATTTAGCTTCAAGAGCATGCGAAACAAACGAGTTAGCTTCAAATCCATGCGAAACACAGGATTCAGCTTCAAATCAATGCGAAGTAGAAGGCTGATCTTCAAATCCATGCGAAACAAATGGTTTAGCAACAAATACTTGTGATATACATGATTTAGCTTCAACTGCATGCGAAACAAACGAGCTATCTTCAATTCAATGCGAAGTAGAAGGCTTAGCTTCAAATCCATGCGAATCAAACGGTTTAGCTTCAAATACTTGTGATATACTTGATTTATATTCAAGTGCATGCGAAACAAACGAGATAGCTTCAAATCCATTCGAAACATATGATTTAACATCAAATCAATGCGAAGCAGAAGGCTGATCTTCGAATCCATGCGAAACAAATGGTTTAGCTCAAATACTTGGGATATACATGGTTTAGATTCAGCTGCATGCGAAACAAACGAGTTAGCTTCAAATCCATGCGAAACACATCATTTAGATTAATATCAATGCGAAGTAGAAGGCTTATCTTCGAATCCATGCGAGACAAATGGTTTAGCTTCAAAAATTTGTGATATACATGATTTAGCTCCAAATGCAGGCGAAATAACGAGTTAGCTCTAAACCCATGCGAAACACATGATTTGGCTTCAAATCAATGCGATGTAGCAGGCTTAGCATCAAATCCATATGAAACACATGATTTAGCTTCAAATCAATGCCAAGACCAAGGCTTATCTTCGAATCAATGCGAAACAAATGGTTTAGCCTCAAATACTTGTGATATACATCATTTAGCTTCAAATGCATGCGAAACAATCGAGTTAGCTTCAAATCCAGCGAAAAACATGAATTAAGTTCAAATCAACGTGAAGTAGAAGGCTTAGTTTTAAATCCACCCGAAACGAAAGATTTAGCTTCAAATACTTGCCAATATAAGTGATATAGCTTCAAATGCAGGCGAAACAATCGAGTTACCTTCAGATGCATGCGAAACACATGATTTAGCTTCAAATTAATGCGAAGTAGAAGGCTGATATTCGAATCCACACGAAACAGATGGTTTAGCTTCAAATTGTTGTAATATACATGATTTAGCAGCAACAGCATGCGAAAGAAACGAGTTAGCTTCAAATCCATGCGAAACACATGATTTGGCTTCAAATGAATGCGAAGTAGAAGGCTTATATTCGAATCCATGCGAGACAAATGGTTTAGCTTCAAATACTTGGGATATACATGGTTTAGATTCAACTGCATGAGAAACAAATGAGTTAGGTTCAAAACCTAGCGAAACACATGATTTAGCTTCAAATCAATGCGAAGTAGAAGGCTTAGCTTCAAATCCATGCGAATCAAATGGTATAGTTTCAAATACTTTTGATATACATAATTAGATTCAACTGCATGCGAAACAAACGAGGTAGCTTCAAATGAATACGAAACACATGATTTAGCTTAAAATCAATGCGAAGTAGAAGGCTTATCTTCGAATCAATGCGAAACAAATGGTTTAGCTTCAAATATTTCTGATATACGTGATTTAGCTTAAAATGCCGGCGAAACAAGCGAGTTAGCTTCATAGATAAGCGAAACACATGATTTATCGACAAATTCATGCGAAACACATGGTTTAGCTTAATATTCATGCGAAACAAATGGTTTAGCTTCAAATACTTGTGATATACATGATTTAGCTTCAACTGCATGCGAAACACACGCGTTAGCTTCAAATCCATGCGAAACACATGATTTAGCTTCAAATCAATGCGAAGTAGAAGGCTGATCTTCGAATCCACACGAAACAGATGGTTTAGCTTCAAATAGTTGTTATATACATGATTTAGCAGCAACAGCATGCGAAACAAACGAGTTAGCTTCAAATCCATGCGAAACGCATGATTTAGCTTCAAATCAATGCGAAGTAGAAGGCTTATCTTCGACTCCATGCGAAACCAATGGAATAGCTTCAAATACTTGGGATTACATGATTCAGATTCAACTGCATGCGAAACAAACGAGCTGGCTTCAAATTTCAGCGAATCAAATGAGTTAGCTTCAAATCAATGCGAAGTAGAAGGCTGATCTTCGAATCCACACGAAACAGATGGTTTAGATTCAAATACTTGTAATATACATGATTTAGGTTCAACAGCATGCGAAACAAACGAGTTAGCTTCAAATCCATGCGAAACACATGATTTAGCTTCAAATGAATGCGAAGTAGAAGGCTTATATTCGAAACCATGCTAAACAAATGGTTTAGCTCAAATACTTGGGATATACATGGTTTAGATTCAACTGCATGCGAAACAAACGAGTTAGCTTCAAATCCATGCGAAACACATCATTTAGATTAATATCAATATTTTATTTAGATTAATATCAGATTAATATCAATGCGAAGTAGAAGGCTTATCTTCGAATCCATGCGAGACAAATGGTTTAGCTTCAAATATTTGTGATATACATGATTTAGCTCCAAATGCAGGCGAAATAACGAGTTAGCTCTAAACCCATGCGAAACACATGATGTGGCTTCAAATCAATGCAATGTAGCAGGCTTAGCTTCAAATCCATGCGAAACACATGATTTAAATCCAAATCAATGCGAAGTAGAAGGCATAGCTTTAAATCCATGGGAATCAAATGGTTTAGCTTCAAATAATTGCGATACACATGATTTAGATTCAAGTGCATGCGAAACAAACGAGTTAGCTTCAAATCCATGCGAAACACAGGATTCAGCTTCAAATCAATGCGAAGTAGAAGGCTAATCTTCGAAACCATGCGAAACAAATCATTTAGATTCAAATACTTGTGATATACATGATTTAGCTTCAAATGCATGCGAAACAAACGAGTTAATTTCAAATCCATGCGTATCACATGATTTACCTTCAAATCAATGCGAAGTAGAAGGATTAGCTTCAAATCCAAGCGACTCACATGATTTAGCTTCAAACAATTGTGATATACATGATTCAGCTTCAACTGCATGTGAAACAAACGTGTTAGCTACGAATTCAAGCGATAGACATGATTCAGCTTCCAATCAATGCGATGTAGAAGGCTCAGCTTCAAATCCATGCGAAAAAAATGATTTAGCTTCAAATACTTGTGATAAACATAAATTAGCTTCAAATGCAAGCGAAACAATCGAGTTAGGTACAAATCCATGCGAAACACATGGTTTAGCTTCAAATCAATGCGAAGTAGAAGGCTTATCTTCGAATCCATGCAAAACAAATGGTTTAGCTTCAAACACTTGTGATATACATGATTTAGCTTCAACTGCATGTGAAACAAACGAGTTAGCTTAAAATCCAAGCGAAACACATGATTTGTCTTCAAATCAATGCGAAGTAGAAGGGTTATCTTCGAATCCATGCGAAACAAATGGTTTTGCTTCAAGTACTTGTGATATACTTGATTTAGCTTCAAGAGCATGCGAAACAAACGAGTTAGCTTCAAATCCATGCGAAACACAGGATTCAGCTTCAAATCAATGCGAAGTAGAAGGCTGATCTTCAAATCCATGCGAAATAAATGGTTTAGCTACAAATACTTGTGATATACATGATTTAGCTTCAACTGCATGCGAAACAAACCAGTTAGCTTCAAATCCATGCGAAACACATGACTTAGCTTCTAATCAATGTGAAGTAGAAGGCTTAGCTTCAAATCCATGCAAAACAAATTGTTTAGCTTCAAACACTTGTGATATACATGATTTAGCTTCAACTGCATGTGAAACAAACGAGTTAGCTTAAAATCCAAGCGAAACACATGATTTGTCTTCAAATCAATGCGAAGTAGAAGGGTTATCTTCGAATCCATGCGAAACAAATGGTTTTGCTTCAAGTACTTGTGATATACTTGATTTAGCTTCAACAGCATGCGAAACAAACGAGTTAGCTTCAAATCCATGCGAAACACAGGATTCAGCTTCAGATCAATGCGAAGTAGAAGGCTGATCTTCAAATCCATGCGAAACAAATGGTTTAGCTTCAAATACTTGTGATATACATGATTTAGCTTCAACTGCAGGCGAAACAAACGAGTTAGCTTCATAGCCAAGCGAAACACATGATTTAACAACAAATTCATGCGAAACACATGGTTTAGATTTATATTCATGCCAAACAAATGGTTTAGCTTTAAATACTTGTGATATACATGATTTAGCTTCAACTGCACGCGAAACAAACCAGTCAGCTTCAAATCAATGCGAAACACATGATTTAGCTTCAAATCAATGCGAAGTAGAAGGCTGATCTTCGAATCCATGCGAAACAAATGGTTTAGCTTCAAATATTTCTGATATACATGATTTAGCTTAAAATGCCGGCGAAACAATCGAGTTAGCTTCATAGATAAGCGAAACACATGATTTATCGACAAATTCATGCGAAACACATGGTTTAGCTTAATATTCATGCGAAACAAATGGTTTAGCTTCAAATACTTCTGATATACATGATTTAGCTTCAACTGCATGCGAAACAATCCAGTTAGCTTCAAATCCAAGCGAAACACATGATTTAGCTTCAGATCAATGCGAAGTAGAAGGCTTAGCTTCAAATCCATGCGAATCAAACGGTTTAGCTCAAATACTTGTGATATACATGATTTAGCTTCAACTGCATGCGAAACAAACGATTTAGGTTCAAATCCATGCGGAACACATGATTTAGCTTCAAATTCATTCGAAATACATGGTTTAGCATAATATTCTTGCGAAACAAATGGTTTAGCTTCAAATACTTGTGATATGCATGATTTAGCCTCAATTGCATGCGAAACAAACGACTTAGCTTCAAATCCATGCGAAACACATGATTTAGCTGCAAATTAATGCGAAGTAGAGGGCATACCATCAAATCCATGAGAAACAAATGGTTTAGCTTCAAATGCTTGTGATATACATAATTTAGCTTCAACTGCATGCGAAACAAACGAGTTAGCTTCAAATCCATGCGAAACACATGATTTAGCATCAAAGCAATGCGAAGTAGGAGGCTTATCTTCGAATCCATGCGAAACAAATGGTTTAGCTCAAATACTTGTGATATACATGATTTAGCATCAACAGCATGCGAAACAAGCGAGTTAGCTTCAAATCCATGCGAAACACATGATTTAGCTTCAAATCAATGAGAAGTAGAAAGGTTATCTTCAAATCCATGCGAAACAAATGGTTTAGCTTCAAATACTTGTGATATACATGATTTAGATTCAAGTGCATGCGAAACAAACGAGTTAGCTTCAAATCCATGCGAAACATATGATTTAACATCAAGTAAAAGCTAAGTAGAAGCCTGATCTTCGAATCCATGCGAAACAAATGGTTTAGCCTCAAATATTTGTGTTATACATGATTTAGCTTCAATAGTATGCGAAACACACGAGTTAGCTTCAAATCCTTGCGATAGACATGATTTAGCTTCAAATCAATGCGAAGTAGAAGGCTTATCTTCGAACCCATGCGAAACAAATGTTTCTGCTTCAAATACTTGTGATATACATGATTTAGCATCAACTGCATGCGTAACACACGCGTAAGCTTCAAATCCATGCGAAACACATGATTTAGCTTTAAATCAATGCGAAGAAGAATCTTCGAATCCATGCTAATCAAATGGTTCCGATTCGAATACTTGTGATATACATGATTTAGATTCTACAGCATGCGAAACAAACGAGTTAGCTTCAAATACATGCGAATCAAATGGTTTAGCTTCAAAGACCTGTGATATACATGATTTAGCTTCAACTGCATGCGAAACAAACGAGTTAGCTTTAAATCCATGCGAAACGTATGATTTAGCTTCATATCAATGCGAAGTAGAAGGATTATCTTCGAATCCATGCAGAACAAATGGTTTAGCTTCAAACACTTGTGATATACATGATTTAGCTTCAACTGCATGTGAAACAAACGAGTTAGCTTAACATCCATACGAAGCACATGATTTAGCTGCAAATTAATGCGAAGTAGAGGGCATACCATCAAATCCATGAGAAACAAATGGTTTAGCTTCAAATGCTTGTGATATACATAATTTAGCTTCAACTGCATGCGAAACAAACGAGTTAGCTTCAAATCCATGCGAAACACATGATTTAGCATTAAAGCAATGCGAAGTAGGAGGGTTATCTTCGAATCCATGCGAAACAAATGGTTTAGCTTCAAATGCTTGAGAATATATGTGACATAGCTTCAAATGCAGGCGAAATAAACGACTTGCCACAAATCCATGCGAAACACACGATTCAGCTTAAAATCAATGCTAAGTAGAAGGCTTAGCTACAAATCCATGCGAAACAAATGGTTCAGCTTCAAATACTTGTGATATGCCTGATTTAGCTTCAACTGCATGCGAAACAAACGAGTTAGCTTTAAATCCATTCAAAACACATCATTTAGCTTCATTTTCATTCGAAACACATGGTTTAGCTTAATATTCGTGCGAAACATATGGTTCAGCTTCAAATACTTGTAATATACATGATTTGGCTTCAACTGCATGTGAAACAGACGTATTAGCTTCGAATTCAAGCGAAACACATGATTCAACTTCAAATCAATGCGAAGTAGAAGGCTTGGCTGCAAAACCATGCGCAACAAATGGTTCAGCTGCAAATACTTGTGATATATATGACTCAGCTTGAACTGTATGCGCAACAAACGTGTTAGCATCAAATCCAAGCGAAACACATGATTTAGCTACAGATTCGTGCGAAATGGAACGTATGGCTTCAAATCCATGCGAAACGAATGGTTTTGATTCAAATACTTGCGAATATAAGTGATATAACTTCAATTGCCGGCGAAACAAACGAGTTAGATTCAAATCCATGCGAAACACATGATTCAGCTTCAAATCAATGCGAAGCAGAATGCTGATCTTCTAATCCATGCGAAACAAATGGTTTAACTTCAAGTACATGTGATATACAAGATTTAGCTTCAACTGCATGCGAAACAAACGAGTTAGCTGCAAATCAATGCGAAACACATGATTTAGCTTCAAATCAATGCGAAGCAGAAGGCTGATCGTTGAATTCACGCGAAACAATTGGTTTAGCTTCAAATACTTGTTTTATACATGATTTAGCTTGAACTGCATGCGAAACAAACGAGTTAGCTTCGAATCCATGCGAAACACATGATTTAGCTTCAATTCAATGCGAAGTAGAAGGCTTAACTTCTAATCAATGCAAAACAATTGACTGAGCTTCAAATACTTGCGAACATAAGTGATATAGCTTCAAATGCATTCACAACAAACGAGTTAGCTTCAAATCCATGCGAAACACATGATTTAGCTTCAAATCAATGCGAATTGGAAGGCTTAGCTTCAAATCCATTCGACACAAATGATTTAGCTTTAAATACTTGCGATATAAGTGATATAGCTTCAACCGCATGCGAAACAATCGAGTTAGCTTCAAATCCATGCGAAACACATGATTTAGCTTCAAATCAATGCGAAGTAGAAGGCTTGGCATCTCATCCATGCGAACCGAATGATTCGGATTCAAATACTTGTGATATACATGATTTAGCTTCAACTGCATGCGAAACAAACGAGTTATCTTGAAATTCATGCGGAACACATGATTTAGCCACAAATCAATGCGAAACACATGATTCAGCGTCAAATCAATGCGAAGCAGAAGGATTAGCTTCGAATCCATGCGAATCAGATGGTTTAGCTTCAAATACTTGTGATACACACGATTTATATTCAACTGCATGCGACACAAACGAGATAGCTACAAATCCAAGCGAAATACATGATTTAGCTTCAAATCAATACGAAGTAGGAAGCCTAGCTTCAAATGCATGCGAAACCAATGATTTATCTTCAAATACTGGCGAATATAAGTGATATACCTTCAAATGCAGGCGAAACAAACGAGTGAGCTTCAAATCCAAGCGTAATACATGATTTAGCTTCAAATCAATGCGAAACAGAAGGCTGATCTTCAAATCCATTCGAAACAAATGGTTTAGCTTCAAATACTTGTGAAATACATGATTTAGCTTCAACCGCATGCGAAACAAACGAGTTAGCTTCAAATCCATGCGAAACACATGATTTAGCTTCAATTCAATTCGAAGTAGAAGGCTTATCTTCGAATCCAAGCGAAGCAAATGGTTTAGCTTCAAATACTTCTGATATACATGATTTAGCTTCAAATGCAGGGGAAACAAACGAGTTAGCTTAACATCCATACGAAGCACATGATTTAGCTGCAAATTAATGCGAAGTAGAGGGCATACCATCAAATCCATGCGAAACAAATCGTTTAGCTTCAAATACTTGTGATATACATGATTTAACTTCAACTGCATGTGATACAAACGAGTTAGCTTAAAATCCAAGCGGAACACATGATATAGCTTCAAATCAATGCGAAGTAGAATGTTGAGTTTCAAATCCATGAGAAACAAATGGTTTACCTTCAAATGCTTGTGATGTACATAATTTAACTTCAACTGCATGCGAAACAAACGAGTTAGCTTCAAATCCATGCGAAACACATGATTTAGCATCAAATCAATGCGAAGTAGGAGGCTTATCTTCAAATCCATGCGAAACAAATCGTTTAGCTTCAAATACTTGTGATATTCATGATTTATCTTCAACTGCATGTGAAACAAACGAGCTAGCTTAAAATCCAAGCGAAACACATTATTTAGCTTCAAATCAATGCGAAGTAGAAGGCTGAGCTTCAAATCCAAGCGAAACACATGATTTATCTTCAAATCAATGCGAAGTAGAAGGCTTAGCTTCAAATCCATGCGAATCAAACGGTTTAGCTCAAATACTTGTGATATACATGATTTAGATTCAACAGCATGCGAAACAAACGAGTTAGCTTAAAATCCAAGCGAAACACATGATTTGTCTTCAAATCAATGCGAAGTAGAAGGCTTAGCTTCAAATCCATGCGAATCAAACGGTTTAGCTTCAAATACTTCTGATATGCTTGATTTATATTGAAGTGCATGCGAAACAAACGAGATAAATTCAAATCCATGCGAAACATATGATTTAACATCA
This sequence comes from Megalopta genalis, assembly GCF_051020955.1. Classification (NCBI taxonomy): domain Eukaryota; kingdom Metazoa; phylum Arthropoda; class Insecta; order Hymenoptera; family Halictidae; genus Megalopta; species Megalopta genalis. The sequence goes on along the minus strand of NW_027476315.1, from coordinate 175,242 downwards.
AATCAATGCGACGCAGAATGATGATCTTCGAATCCATGCGAAACAAATGGTTTAGCCTCAAATATTTGTGTTATACATGATTTAGCTTCAATAGTATGCGAAACACACGAGTTAGCTTCAAATCCTTGCGATAGACATGATTTAGCTTCAAATCAATGCGAAGTAGAAGGCTTATCTTCGAACCCATGCGAAACAAATGTTTCTGCTTCAAATACTTGTGATATACATGATTTAGATTCTACAGCATGCGAAACAAACGAGTTAGCTTCAAATACATGCGAATCAAATGGTTTAGCTTCAAAGACCTGTGATATACATGATTTAGCTTCAACTGCATGCGAAACAAACGAGTTAGCTTTAAATCCATGCGAAACGTATGATTTAGCTTCAAATCAATGCGAAGTAGAAGGATTATCTTCGAATCCATGCAGAACAAATGGTTTAGCTTCAAACACTTGTGATATACATGATTTAGCTTCAACTGCATGTGAAACAAACGAGTTAGCTTAACATCCATACGAAGCACATGATTTAGCTGCAAATTAATGCGAAGTAGAGGGCATACCATCAAATCCATGAGAAACAAATGGTTTAGCTTCAAATGCTTGTGATATACATAATTTAGCTTCAACTGCATGCGAAACAAACGAGTTAGCTTCAAATCCATGCGAAACACATGATTTAGCATCAAAGCAATGCGAAGTAGGAGGCTTATCTTCGAATCCATGCGAAACAAATGGTTTAGCTTCAAATGCTTGAGAATATATGTGACATAGCTTCAAATGCACGCGAAATAAACGACTTGCCACAAATCCATGCGAAACACACGATTCAGCTTAAAATCAATGCTAAGTAGAAGGCTTAGCTTCAAATCCATGCGAAACAAATGGTTCAGCTTCAAATACTTGTGATATGCCTGATTTAGCTTCAACTGCATGCGAAACAAACGAGTTAGCTTTAAATCCATTCAAAACACATGATTTAGCTTCATTTTCATTCGAAACACATGGTTTAGCTTAATATTCGTGCGAAACATATGGTTCAGCTTCAAATACTTGTAATATACATGATTTGGCTTCAACTGCATGTGAAACAGACGTATTAGCTTCGAATTCAAGCGAAACACATGATTCAACTTCAAATCAATGCGAAGTAGAAGGCTTGGCTGCAAAACCATGCGCAACAAATGGTTCAGCTGCAAATACTTGTGATATATATGACTCAGCTTGAACTGTATGCGCAACAAACGTGTTAGCATCAAATCCAAGCGAAACACATGCTTTAGCTACAGATTCGTGCGAAATGGAACGTATGGCTTCAAATCCATGCGAAACGAATGGTTTTGATTCAAATACTTGCGAATATAAGTGATATAACTTCAATTGCCGGCGAAACAAACGAGTTGGCTTCAAATCCATGCGAATCGCATGATTCAGCTTCAAATCAAAGCGAATTAGATGGCTTAGCTTCAAATCCAAGCGAAACACATTATTTAACTTCAAATCAATTCGAAGTAGAAGGCTTAGTTTCAAATCCATGCGAAACAAATGGTTTAGATTTAAAGTCATGCGAGAGACATGCTTTAGCTTCAAATTCATGCGAAACACATGGTTTAGATACATATACTTGTGGTATACATGATTTAGCTTCAACTGCATGCGAAACAAACGAGCTAGATTCAAATCCATACAAAACATATGATTTGGATCCAAATTCATGCGAAACACATGGTTTAGCTTATTATTCATACGAAACAAATGGTTCAGCTTCAAATACTTGTGATATACATGATTTAGCTTCAACTGCATGTGAAACAAACGAGTTAGCTTAACATCCATACGAAGCACATGATTTAGCTGCAAATTAATGAGAAGTAGAGGGCATACCATCAAATCCATGCGAAACAAATGGTTCAGCTTCAAATACTTGTGATATACATGATTTAGCTTCAACTGCATGTGAAACAAACGAGTTAGCTTAACATCCATACGAAGCACATGATTTAGCTGCAAATTAATGCGAAGTAGAGGGCATACCATCAAATCCATGCGAAACAAATCGTTTAGCTTCAAATACTTGTGATATACATGATTTAACTTCAACTGCATGTGATACAAACGAGTTAGCTTAAAATCCAAGCGGAACACATGATATAGCTTCAAATCAATGCGAAGTAGAATGTTGAGTTTCAAATCCATGAGAAACAAATGGTTTACCTTCAAATGCTTGTGATGTACATAATTTAACTTCAACTGCATGCGAAACAAACGAGTTAGCTTCAAATCCATGCGAAACACATGATTTAGCATCAAATCAATGCGAAGTAGGAGGCTTATCTTCAAATCCATGCGAAAGAAATCGTTTAGCTTCAAATACTTGTGATATTCATGATTTATCTTCAACTGCATGTGAAACAAACGAGCTAGCTTAAAATCCAAGCGAAACACATTATTTAGCTTCAAATCAATGCGAAGTAGAAGGCTGAGCTTCAAATCCAAGCGAAACACATGATTTATCTTCAAATCAATGCGAAGTAGAAGGCTTAGCTTCAAATCCATGCGAATCAAACGGTTTAGCTCAAATACTTGTGATATACATGATTTAGATTCAACAGCATGCGAAACAAACGAGTTAGCTTAAAATCCAAGCGGAACACATGATTTGTCTTCAAATCAATGCGAAGTAGAAGGCTTAGCTTCAAATCCATGCGAATCAAACGGTTTAGCTTCAAATACTTGTGATATGCTTGATTTATATTGAAGTGCATGCGAAACAAACGAGATAAATTAAAATCCATGCGAAACATATGATTTAACATCAAATCAATGCGACGCAGAATGATGATCTTCGAATCCATGCGAAACAAATGGTTTAGCTTCAAATACTTGTGATATACATGATTTAGCATCAAGAACATGCGAAACAAGCGAGTTAGCTTCAAATCCATGCGAAACACATGATTTAGCTTCAAATCAATGCGAAGTAGAAAGGTTACCTTCAAATCCATGCAAAACAAATGGTTTAGCTTCAAATACTTGTGATTTACATGATTTAGATTCAAGTTCATGCGAAACAAACGAGTTAGCTTCAAATCCATGCGGAACATATGATTTAACATCAAATCAATGCGACGCAGAATGCTGATCTTCGAATCCATGCGAAACAAATGGTTTAGCTTCAAATACTTGTGATATACATGATTTAGCTTCAACTGCAGGCGAAACAAACGAGTTATCTTGAAATTCATGCGGAACACATGATTTAGCCACAAATCAATGCGAAACACATGATTCAGCGTCAAATCAATGCGAAGCAGAAGGATTAGCTTCGAATCCATGCGAATCAGATGGTTTAGCTTCAAATACTTGTGATACACACGATTTATATTCAACTGCATGCGACACAAACGAGATAGCTACAAATCCAAGCGAAATACATGATTTAGCTTCAAATCAATACGAAGTAGGAAGCCTAGCTTCAAATGCATGCGAAATGAATGATTTATCTTCAAATACTGGCGAATATAAGTGATATACCTTCAAATGCAGGCGAAACAAACGAGTGAGCTTCAAATCCAAGCGTAATACATGATTTAACTTCAAATCAATGCGAAGTAGAAGGATTAGCTTCAAATCCATGCGCATCAAATGGTTTAGCTTCAAATACTTGTGATATACATGATTTATCTTCAAACGCAGACGAAACAAACGAGTTAGCTTCAAATCCATGCGAAACACATGATTTAGCTTCAAATCAATGCGAAGCAGAAGGCTGATCGTTGAATTCACGCGAAACAATTGGTTTAGCTTCAAATACTTGTTTTATACATGATTTAGCTTGAACTGCATGCGAAACAAACGAGTTAGCTTCGAATCCATGCGAAACACATGATTTAGCTTCAATTCAATGCGAAGTAGAAGGCTTAACTTCTAATCAATGCAAAACAATTGACTGAGCTTCAAATACTTGCGAACATAAGTGATATAGCTTCAAATGCATTCACAACAAACGAGTTAGCTTCAAATCCATGCGAAACACATGATTTAGCTTCAAATCAATGCGAATTAGAAGGCTTAGCTTCAAATCCATTCGACACAAATGATTTAGCTTTAAATACTTGCGATATAAGTGATATAGCTTCAACCGCATGCGAAACAATCGAGTTAGCTTCAAATCCATGCGAAACACATGATTTAGCTTCAAATCAATGCGAAGTAGAAGGCTTGGCATCTCATCCATGCGAACCGAATGATTCGGATTCAAATACTTGTGATATACATGATTTAGCTTCAACTGCATGCGAAACAAACGAGTTATCTTGAAATTCATGCGGAACACATGATTTAGCCACAAATCAATGCGAAACACATGATTCAGCGTCAAATCAATGCGAAGCAGAAGGATTAGCTTCGAATCCATGCGAATCAGATGGTTTAGCTTCAAATACTTGTGATACACACGATTTATATTCAACTGCATGCGACACAAACGAGATAGCTACAAATCCAAGCGAAATACATGATTTAGCTTCAAATCAATACGAAGTAGGAAGCCTAGCTTCAAATGCATGCGAAACGAATGATTTATCTTCAAATACTGGCGAATATAAGTGATATACCTTCAAATGCAGGCGAAACAAACGAGTGAGCTTCAAATCCAAGCGTAATACATGATTTAACTTCAAATCAATGCGAAGTAGAAGGATTAGCTTCAAATCCATGCGCATCAAATGGTTTAGCTTCAAATACTTGTGATATACATGATTTATCTTCAAACGCAGACGAAACAAACGAGTTAGCTTCAAATCCATGCGAAACACATGATTTAGCTTCAAATCAATGCGAAACAGAAGGCTGATCTTCAAATCCATTCGAAACAAATGGTTTAGCTTCAAATACTTGTGACATACATGATTTAGCTTCAACCGCATGCGAAACAAACGAGTTAGCTTCAAATCCATGCGAAACACATGATTTAGCTTCAATTCAATTCGAAGTAGAAGGCTTATCTTCGAATCCAAGCGAAGCAAATGGTTTAGCTTCAAATACTTCTGATATACATGATTTAGCTTCAAATGCAGGGGAAACAAACGAGTTAGCTTAACATCCATACGAAGCACATGATTTAGCTGCAAATTAATGCGAAGTAGAGGGCATACCATCAAATCCATGCGAAACAAATCGTTTAGCTTCAAATACTTGTGATATACATGATTTAACTTCAACTGCATGTGATACAAACGAGTTAGCTTAAAATCCAAGCGGAACACATGATATAGCTTCAAATCAATGCGAAGTAGAATGTTGAGTTTCAAATCCATGAGAAACAAATGGTTTACCTTCAAATGCTTGTGATGTACATAATTTAACTTCAACTGCATGCGAAACAAACGAGTTAGCTTCAAATCCATGCGAAACACATGATTTAGCATCAAATCAATGCGAAGTAGGAGGCTTATCTTCAAATCCATGCGAAACAAATCGTTTAGCTTCAAATACTTGTGATATTCATGATTTATCTTCAACTGCATGTGAAACAAACGAGCTAGCTTAAAATCCAAGCGAAACACATTATTTAGCTTCAAATCAATGCGAAGTAGAAGGCTGAGCTTCAAATCCAAGCGAAACACATGATTTAACTTCAAATCAATGCGAAGTGGAAGGGTTTCCTTCGAATCCATGCGAAACAAATGGTTTAGCTTCAAACACTTGTGATGTACATGATTTAGCTTCAACTGCATGTGAAACAAACGAGTTAGTTTAAAATCCAAGCGAAACACATGATTTGTCTTCAAATCAATGTGAAGTAGAAGGCTTAGCTTCAAATCCAAGCGAACCAAATTATTTAGCTTCAAATCAATGCGAAATAGAAGGCGTGGTTTCAAATCCATGAGAAAAAATGGTTTAGCTTCAGATGCTTGTGATATACATGATTTAGCCTCAACCGCATGCAAAGCAAACGAGTTAGCTTCAAATCCATGCGAAACACATGATTCAGCTTCAAATTCATGCGAAACACATGGTGTAGCTTCAAATACTTGTGATATACACGATTTAGCTTGAAATGCATGCGGAACAAACGAGTTATCTTCAAATCCTTGCGATAGACATGATTTAGCTTCAAGTAAAAGCGAAGTAGAAGGCTGATCTTCGAATCCATGCGAAACAAATGGTTTAGCTTCAAATACTTGTGATATACACGATTTAGCTTGAAATGCATGCGGAACAAACGAGTTATCTTCAAGTCCTTGCGATAGACATGATTTAGCTTCAAATCAATGCGAAGTAGAAGGCTTATCTTCGAATCCATGCGAAACAAGTGGTTTAGCTTCAAATACTTGTGAAATACACGATTTAGCTTCAAATGCATGCGGAACAAACGAGTTATCTTCGAATCCAAGCCAAACACATGATTTAGCTTCAAATCAATGCGAAGTAGAAGGCTTAGCTTCAAATCCATGCGAATCAAATGGTGTAGCTTCAAATACTTTTGATATACATAATTAGATTCAACTGCATGCGAAACAAACGAGTCAGCTTCAAATCCATGCGAATCACATGATTTAGCTTCAAATTCATTCGAAATACATGGTTTAGCATAATATTCTTGCGAAACAAATGGTTTAGCTTCAAATACTTGTGATATGCATGATTTAGCCTCAATTGCATGCGAAACAAACGACTTAGCTTCAAATCCATGCGAAACACATGATTTAGCTTCAAGTAAAAGCGAAGTAGAAGCCTGATCTTCGAATCCATGCGAAACAAATGGTTTAGCCTCAAATATTTGTGTTATACATGATTTAGCTTCAATAGTATGCGAAACACACGAGTTAGCTTCAAATCCTTGCGATAGACATGATTTAGCTTCTAATCAATGCGAAGTAGAAGGCTTATCTTCGAACCCATGCGAAACAAATGTTTCTGCTTCAAATACTTGTGATATACAAGATTTAGCATCAACTGCATGCGAAACACACGCGTAAGCTTCAAATCCATGCGAAACACATGATTTAGCTTTAAATCAATGCGAAGAAGAATGGTGATCTTCGAATCCATGCTAATCAAATGGTTCCGATTCGAATAATTGTGATATACATGATTTAGATTGTACAGCATGCGAAACAAACGAGTTAGCTTCAAATACATGCGAATCAATTGGTTTAGCTTCAAAGACCTGTGATATACATGATTTAGCTTCAACTGCATGCGAAACAAACGAGTTAGCTTTAAATCCATGCGAAACGTATGATTTAGCTTCAAATCAATGCGAAGTAGAAGGATTATCTTCAAATCCATGCGAAACAAATCGTTTAGCTTCAAATACTTGTGATATTCATGATTTAACTTCAACTGCATGTGAAACAAACGAGCTAGCTTAAAATCCAAGCGAAACACATTATTTAGCTTCAAATCAATGCGAAGTAGAAGGCTGAGCTTCAAATCCAAGTGAAACACATGATTTATCTTCAAATCAATGCGAAGTAGAAGGCTTAGCTTCAAATCCATGCGAATCAAACGGTTTAGCTCAAATACTTGTGATATACATGATTTAGATTCAACAGCATGCGAAACAAACGAGTTAGCTTAAAATCCAAGCGGAACACATGATTTGTCTTCAAATCAATGCGAAGTAGAAGGCTTAGCTTCAAATCCATGCGAATCAAACGGTTTAGCTTCAAATACTTGTGATATGCTTGATTTATATTGAAGTGCATGCGAAACAAACGAGATAAATTCAAATCCATGCGAAACATATGATTTAACATCAAATCAATGCGACGCAGAATGATGATCTTCGAATCCATGCGAAACAAATGGTTTAGCTTCAAATACTTGTGATATACATGATTTAGCATCAAGAACATGCAAAACAAGCGAGTTAGCTTCAAATCCATGCGAAACACATGATTTAGCTTCAAATCAATGCGAAGTAGAAAGGTTATCTTCAAATCCATGCGAAACAAATGGTTTAGCTTCAAATACTTGTGATTTACATGATTTAGATTCAAGTGCATGTGAAACAAACGAGTTAGTTTAAAATCCAAGCGAAACACATGATTTGTCTTCAAACCAATGCGAAGTAGGAGGCTTATCTTCAAATTCATGCGAAACAAATCGTTTAGCTTCAAATACTTGTGATATTCATGATTTAACTTCAACTGAATGTGATACAAACGAGTTAGCTTAAAATCCAAGCGAAACACATTATTTAGCTTCAAATCAGTGCGAAGTAGAATGCTGAGCTTCAAATCCAAGCGAAACACATGATTTGTCTTCAAATCAATGCGAGGTAGAAGGCTTAGCTTCAAATCCATGCAAATCAAAAGGTTTTGTTTCAAATACTTGTGATATGCTTGATTTATATTCAAGTGCATGCGAAACGAACGAGATAGATTCAAATCCATGCGCAACACATGATTTAACTCCAAATCATGCGAAGTAGAAGGCATAGCTTTAAATCCATGGGAATCAAATGGTTTAGCTTCAAATACTTGTGATATACATGATTTAGATTCAAGTGCATGCGAAACAAACGAGATAGCTTCAAATCCATGCGAATCAAATGGTTTAGCTTCAAAGACCTTTGATATACATGATTTAGCTTCAACTGCATGCGAAACAAACGAGTTAGCTTTAAATCCATGCGAAACGTATGATTTAGCTTCAAATCAATGCGAAGTAGAAGGTTTATCTTCGAATCCATGCAGAACAAATGGTTTAGCTTCAAACACTTGTGATATACCTGATTTAGCTTCAACTGCATGCGAAACAAACGAGCTAGCCTCAAATCCATGCGAAACACGTGATTTAGCATCAAGTCAACGCGAAGTTGAAGGCTTAGCGTCAAATCCAAGCGAAACGAATGATTTAGCTTCACATACTTGTGAATAGAAGTGATATAGCTTGAAATGCAGGCGAAACAAACGAGTTAGCTTCAAATCCATGCGAAACACATGATTTAGCTTCAAATCAATGCGAAGTAGAAGGCCTAGCTTCACATCCACGCGAATCAAATGGTTTAGCTTCAAATACTTGTGATACACATGATTTAGATTCAAGTGCATGCGTAACAAACGAGATAGCTTCAAATCCATGCGAACCACATGATTTAGCTTCAAATCAATGCGACGCAGAATGCTGATCTTCGAATCCATGCGAAACAAATGGTTTAGCTTCAAATACTTGTGATATACATGATTTAGCTTCAACTGCAGGCGAAACAAACGAGTTAGCTTAAAATTCATGCGAAACTCATGATTTAACTTCAAATCAATGCGACGCAGAATGCTGATCTTCGAATCCATGCGAAACAAATGGTTTAGCTTCAAATACTTGTGATATACATGATTTAGCTTCAACTGCAGGCGAAATAATCGAGTTAGCTTCAAATCCATGCGAAACACATGATTGCTAAACGAATGATTTAGCTTCAAATGCTTGAGAATATATGTGACATAGCTTCAAATGCAGGCGAAATAAACGACTTGCCACAAATCCATGCGAAACACACGATTCAGCTTAAAATCAATGCTAAGTAGAAGGCTTAGCTTCAAATCCATGCGAAACAAATGGTTCAGCTTCAAATACTTGTGATATGCCTGATTTAGCTTCAACTGCATGCGAAACAAACGAGTTAGCTTTAAATCCAAGCGAAACACATGATTTAGCTTCAAATCAATGCGAAGTAGAAGGCTTAGCTTCAAATCCATGCCAATCAAACGGTTTAGCTTCAAATACCTGTGATATACATGATTTAGCTTCAAATGCATGCGACATAAGCTAGTTAGCTTCAAATCGAAGCAAAACACATGATTCAGCTTCATATCAGTGCGAGGTCGAAGGCTTAGTTTCAAAATCATGCGAAACACATGATTCAGCTTCAAATCAATGCGACGAAGAATGTTTAGCTTCAAACCCATGCGAAACAAAATGTTTAGCTTCTAATACTTGTGATATACATGATTTAGCTTCAAGTGCATGCTAAACAAACGAGTTAGCTTCAAATCGAAGCGAAACACATGTTTTAGCTACATATCCGTGCGATGTAGAAGTTTGAGCTTCAAATACATGCGAAACACATGGTTTAGCTTAATATTCATGCGATACGAATGGTGCAGCTTCAAATACTTGTGATATACACGATTTAGCTTCAACTGTATGTGAAACAAACGAGTTAGATTCAAATCCATGCGAAACACATCATTTAGGTTCAAAATCATGCGAAACACATGGTTTAGCTTCAAATCAATGCGAAGTAGAAGGCTGATCTTCGAAATCACGCGAAACAAATGGTTTAGCTTCAAATACTTGTGATATACATGATTTAGCTTCATATCAATGCGAAACACATGATTCAGTTTCAAATCAATGCGAAGACGAAGGCTTATCTTCGTATCCATGCGAAACAAATGGTTTATCTTCAAATCCATGCGAAACAGATGGTAGCAACAAATACTTGTGATATACATGATTTAGCTTCAACTGCATGCGAAACAAACGAGTTAGCTTCAAATCGAAGCGAAACACATGTTTTAGCTACATATCCGTGCGATGTAGAAGTTTGAGCTTCAAATTCATGCGAAACACATGGTTTAGCTTAATATTCATGCGATACGAATGGTGCAGCTTCAAATACTTGTGATATACACGATTTAGCTTCAACTGTATGTGAAACAAACGAGTTAGATTCAAATCCATGCGAAACACATCATTTAGGTTCAAAATCATGCGAAACACATGATTTAGCTTCAAATCAATTCGAAGTAGAAGGCTGATCTTCAAATCCATCCGAAACAAATGGTTTAGCTTCAAATACTTGTGATATACATGATTTAGTTTCAACTGCATGCGAAACAAACGAGTTAGCTTCAAATCCAAGCGAAACACAAGATTTAGCATCAAATCAATGCGAAGTAGAAGGCTTAGCTTCTAATCAATGCGAAACAATTGACTGAGCTTCAAATACTTGCGAATATAAGTGATATAGCTTCAAATGCAGGCAAAACAAACGAGTTAGCTTCAAAGCCATGCAAAACACATGATTTAGCTTCAAATCAATGCGAATTAGAAGGCTTAGCTCCAAATCCATTCGACGCAAATGATTTAGCTTCAAATACTTGCGATATAAGTGATATAGCTTCAACTGCATGCGAAACAATCGAGTTAGCTTCAAATCCATGCGAAACACATGATTTAGCTTCAAATCAATGCGAAGCAGAAGGCTGATCTTCAAATCAATTCGAAACAAATGGTTTAGCTTCAAATACTTGTTTTATACATGATTTAACTTCAACTGCATGCGAATCAAACGAGTTAGATTCAAATCCATGCGAAACACATGATTTAGCTTCAAATCAATGCGAAACAGAAGGCTGATCTTCAAATCAATTCGAAACAAATGGTTTAGCTTCAAATACTTCTGATATACATGACTTAGCTTCAACTGCATGCGAATCCAACGAGTTAGCTTCAAATCCATGCGAAAACATGATTTAGGTTCAAAATCATGCGAAACACATGGTTTAGCTTCAAATCAATGCGATGTAGAAGGCTTAGCTACAAATACATGAGAAACAAATGATTTATCTTCAGATAATAGCGATATAAGTGATATAGCTTCAAGTGCAGGCGAAACAATCGAGTTAGCTAAATATCAATGCGAAGTAGAAGGATTATCTTCAAATCCATGCGAAACAAATGGTATAGCTTCAAATACTTGTGATATACATGATTTAGTTTCAAATGCAGGTGAAACGAACGAGTGAGGTTCAAATCCATGCGAGTCACATGATTTAGCTTCAAATCAATGCGAAGTAGAAGGCTTAGCTTCAAATCCATGCCAATCAAACGGTTTAGCTTCAAATACCTGTGATATACATGATTTAGCTTCAAATGCATGCGACGTAAGCTAGTTAGCTTCAAATCGAAGCAAAACACATGATTCAGCTTCATATCAGTGCGAGGTCGAAGGCTTAGTTTCAAAATCAAGCGAAACACATGATTCAGCTTCAAATCAATGCGACGAAGAATGTTTAGCTTCAAACCCAGGCGAAACAAAATGTTTAGCTTCTATTACTTGTGATATACATGATTTAGCTTCAAGTGCATGCTAAACAAACGAGTTAGCTTCAAATCGAAGCAAAACATATGTTCTAGCTACATATCCATGCGATGTAGAAGTTTGAGCTTCAAATTCATGCGAAACACATGGTTTAGCTTAATATTCATGCGATACCAATGGTGCAGCTTCAAATACTTGTGATATACACGATTTAGCTTCAACTGTATGTGAAACAAACGAGTTAGATTCAAATTCATGCGAAACACATGGTTTAGATACATATACTTGTGGTATACATGATTTAGCTTCAACTGCATGCGAAACAAACTAGTTAGCTTCAAATCGAAACGAAACACATGATTTAGCTTCATATCAATGCGAGGTAGAAGGCTTTGCTTCAAATTCAAGCGAAACACATGATTCAGCTTCGAATCAATGCGAAGTAGAAGGCTTAGCATCAAATCCATGCGACACCATCTATTTAGCTTCTTATATTTGTGATATAAGTGATATAGCTTCAAATGCAGGCGAAACAAACGAGTTAGCTTCAAATCCAAGCGAAAGACATGATTTAGCTTCATATCCATGCGAAATAGAAGGCTTAGTTTCAAATCCATGTGAAAAAAATGGTTTAGGTTCAAATACTTGTGATATACATGAATTAGCTTCAAATTCAGGCGAAACAAACGAGTTAACTACAAATCCTTTCGAAACACATGATTTAGCTTCAAATCAATGCGAAGTTAACGGCTTAGCTTCAAATCCATGCGAAACAAACGAGTCAGCTTCAAATCTATGCGAAACAAATGATTTAGCTTCAAATACTTGCAATATATGTGATATAGCTTCAAATGCAGGCGGAACAAACAGTTAGCTTCAAATCCGTGCGGAACATATGATTTAGCATCAAATCAATGGGAAGTAGAAGGCTCAGCTTTAAATCCGAGCGAAACACATGATTTAGATTCAAATACTTGCGATATAAATGTAATAACTTCAAATGCAGACGACCGAACGAGTTATCATCAAATTAATGCGAAACACATGATTTAGCTTCAAATCAATACAAAGATAATGGCTTAGCTTCAAATCCAAGCGAAACAAGTGGTATAGATTCAGATAATTGTGATAAACATGATTTAGCTTGAAATCAATGCGAGACACATGATTTAGATTCAAATCAAAGCGAAGTAGATGGCTTATCTTCAAATCCTAGCGGAACACTTGATTTAGCTTCGAAACAATGCGAAGTAGAAGGCTTAGCTTCAGATCCATGCGAAACAAATGGTTTAGCTTCAAATACTTGTGATATACATGAATTAGCTTCAAATTCAGGCGAAACAAACGAGTTAACTACAAATCCTTTCGAAACACATGATTTAGCTTCAAATCAATGCGAAGTAGAAGGATTAGCATAAAATCCGTGCGAAACACATGAATTAGCTTCAATTCATTGCGAAGTATAAGGCTTATCTTCGAATCCAGGCGAAACAAATGGTTTAGCTTCAAATACTTGTGATATACATGATTTAGCTTCAACTGCATGCGATACAAACGAGTTAGCTTAAAATCCATGCGGAACACATGATTTAACTTCAAATCAATGCGAAGTAGAAGGCTGATCTTCGAATCCATGCGAAGCAAATGGTTTAGCTTCAAATACTTTTGATACACTTGATTTAGCTTCAACAGCATGCGAAACAAACGAGTTAGCTTCAAATCCAAGCGAAACACATGATTTATCTTCAAATCAATGCGAATTAGAAGGGTTATCTTGGAATGCATGCGAAACGTATGATATAGCTTCAAATACTTTTGATACACTTGAGTTAGCTTCAACAGCATGCGAAACAAACGAGTTAGCTTCAAATCCATGCGAAACACATGATTTTGCATCAAATCAATGCGAAGTGGAAGACTTATCTTCGAATCCATGCGAAACGAATAGTTTAGCTTCAAATACTTGTGAAATACATGATTCAGCATCAACTGCATGCGAAACAAACGAGTTAGCTTTAAATCCATGCGAAACACATGATTTAGATTAAAATCAATGCGAAGTAGAAGGCTTATCTTCGAATCCATGCGAAACAAATGGTTTAGCTTCAAATACTTGTGATATACATGATTTAGCTACAACTGCATGCGAAAAAAACGAGTTAGCTTTAAAACCAAGCGAAACACATGATTTAGCCTCAAATCAATGCGAAGTAGAAGGCTTAGCATCGATTAAATGCGAAACAAATGGTTTAGCTTCGAATACTTGTGATATACATGATTTAGTTTCAACTGCATGCGAGACAATCGAGTTAGCATCAAATCCATGCGAAAAACAAGATTTAGATTCAAATCAATGCGAAGTAGAAGGATTATCTTCGTATCCATGCAAAACAAATGGTTTAGATTCAAATACTTGTGATATACATCATTTAGCTTCAACTGCATGCGAAACAAACGAGTTTGTTTCGAATCCAGGCGAAACACATGATTTAGATTCAATTCAATGCGAAGTTGAAGGCTTAGCATCAAATGCATGCGACACAAATTATTTAGCTTCATATAATTGCGATATAAGCGATATAGCTTCAAATGCAGGCGAAACAAACGAGTGAGCTTCAAATCCAAGCGTAACACATGATTTAACGTCAAATCCACGCGAAGTTGAAGGCTTAGATTCAAATCCATGCGAAACAAATGGTTTAGCTTCAAATAATTGTTTAATTCATGATTTAGCTTCAACTGCATGCGAAACAAACGAGTTATCTTCAAATCTATGCGAAACACATGATTTAGCTCCAAATCAATGCGAAGTGGAAGGCTTATCTTCAAATCCATGCGAAACAAGTGGTTCAGCTACAAATACTTGTGATGTGCATGATTTAGTTTCAAATGCAAACGAAACGAACGAGTTAGCTTCAAATCCATGCGAAACACATGATTTAGCTTCAAATACTTGTTTGATACATGAATTGCGAAACAAACTAGTTAGTTTCAAATCCAAGCGAAACACATGACTTAGCTTCTTATCAATGCGAAGTAGAAGGCTGATCTTCGAATCCTTGCGAAACAAATGGTTTAGCTTCAAATACTTGTGATATACATGATTTAGCTTCAACAGCATGCAAAACTAATGAGTTAGCTTCTAATCCATGCGAAACACATGATTTAGCTTCCAAACACATGGTTTAGCGTGATATTCGTGCGAAACAAATGGTTCAGCTTCAAATCCTTTTGATATACATGATTTAGCTTCAACTGCATGTGAAACGAACGTGTTGGCTTCAAAAACAAGAGAAACACATGATTCAGTTTCAAATAAAAGCGATGTAGATGGCATAGCATCAAATCCATGCGAATAAAATGGTTTAGCTTCAACTACTTGTGATATACATGATTTAGCTTCAACTGCATGCGATACAAACGAGTTAGCTTCAAATCCATGCGAAACACGTGATTTAGCTTCAAATCAATGCGAAGTATAAGTCTTAGCTTCAAATCCATGCGAATCAAATGGTTTAGCTACAAATTCTTGCGATATACATGATTTAGATTCAACAGCATGCGAAAGAAACGAGTTAGCTTCAAATCCATGCGAAACACATTATTCAGCTTCAAATGAATGCGAAGTAGAAGGCTGATCTTCGAATCCATGCGAAACGAATGGTTTAGCTTCAAATACTTGCGAATATAAGTGATATAGCTTCAAATGCAAGCGACACAAACGAGTTAGCTTCAAATCCAAGCGAAACACATGATTTAGATTCAAATCAATGCGAAGTAGAAGGCTTAGCTTCAAATCCAGCGAAACGAATGATTTAGCTTCAAATACTTGCGAATATCTCTGATATAGCTTCAAATGCAGGTGAAACAAACGAGTTAGCTTTAAATCCAAGCAAAAGACATGATTTACCTTCAAATCAATGCGAATTAGGAGGCTGATCTTCGAATCCATGCGAAACAAATGGTTTAGATTCAAATACTTGTGACATACTTGATTTAGCTTCAACAGCAAGAGAAACAAACGAGTTAGCTTCAAATCCATGCGAAACACATGATTTAACATCGAATCAATGCAAAGTAGAAGGCTTACCTACGAATCCACACGAAACAGATGGTTTAGCTTCAATTATATGTGATATGCATGATTTAGCTTCAAATGCATGCGAAACAAACGAGTTAGCATCAAATCCGTTCAAAACACATGATTTAGCATCAAATTCATTCGAAAGACACGGTTTAGCGTACTATTCATGGGAATCAAATGGTTCAGATTCAAATACTTGTAATATACATCATGTAGCTTCAAATGCAGGCGAAACAAACGAGTCAGCTTCAAATCCATGCGAAACACATGATTTATCTTCAATTCAATACGAAGTAGAAGGCTTACCTTCGAATCCATGCGAAACAAATGGTTTAGCTTCAAATACTTGTGATGTACATGATTTAGCTGCAAATGCAGGCGAAACAAACGAGTTAGCTTCAAATCGATGCGAAACACATGATATAGCTTAAAATCAATGCGAAGCCGATGGCTGATCGTCGAATCCATGCGAAACAAATGGTTTAGCTTCTACTACTTGTGATATATATGATTTAGCTGCAACTGCATGCGAAACAAACGAGTTAGCTTCAAATACAAGCGAAACACATGATTCGGGTTCAAATCAATGCGAAGTAGAAGGCTTAGTTTCAAATCCATGCGAATCAATTGTTTTAGCACCAAATACTTGTGATATACATGATTTTGCTTCAAATGCAGGCGAAACGAACGAGTAAGCTTCAAATCCATGCGAAACACATGATTTAGATTCAAATCAATGCGAAGAAGAAGGCTTAGCATCAAATCCATGCGAAACAAATGGTTTAGCTTGAAATACTTGTGATATACACGATTTAGCTTCAACTGCATGCGGAGCAAACGAGTTAGCTTCAAATCCAAGGGAAACAAATGATTTAACTTCAAATCAATGCGAAGTAGAAGGCTTATCTTCGAATCCATGCGAAACTAATGTTTAGCTTCAGATACCTGTGATATACATGATATAGCTTCAACTGCATGCGAAACAAACGAGTTAGCTTCAAATCCATGTGAAACACATGATTTTGCTTTAAATCAATGCGAAGTAGAAGGATTATCTTCGAATCCATGCGGAACAAATGGTTTAGCTTCAAATACTTGTGATATACATGATTTAGTTTCAACTGCATGCGAAACAAACGAGTTAGCTTCAAATCCATGTGAAACACTTGATTTAGCTTCAAATCAAAGCGAAGTAGAAGGGTTATCTACGAATCCATGCGAAACAAATGGTTTAGCTTCAAATACTTGTGAAATACATGATTTACATTCAACAGCATGCGGAACAAATGAGTTAGCCTCAAATCCAAACGAAACACATGATTTAGCATCAAGTCAATGCGAAGTAGAAGGCTTATCTTCGATTCCATGCGAATCAAATGGTTTAGCTTCAAATGATTGTGATATACATGATTTAGTTTCAACTGCATGCGAAACAAACGAGTTAGCTTCAAATCAATGCTAAACACATGATTTAGCTTCAAATCAATGCGAAGCAGAAGGCTGATCTTCGAATCCATGCGAATGAAATGTTTTAGCTTCAAATACTTGTGATATACATGATTTAGCTTCAACTGCATGCGAAATAAACGAGTTAGATTCAAATACATGCCAAACACATGATTCAGCTTCAAATCAATGCGAAGTAGAAGGCTTATCTTCGAATCCATGCGAAACTAATGGTTTAGCTTCAAATACCTGTGATATACATGATTTATCTTCAACTGCATGGGAAACAAACGAGTTAGCTTCAAATCCATGCCAAACACATGATTTAGCTTCAAATCAATGCGAAGTAGAAGGCTTATCTCCGAATAAATGCGAAACTAATTGTTTAGCTTCAAATACCTGTGATATACATGCTTTAGCTTCAACTGCATGCGAAACAGACGAGTTAGCTTCAAATCCAAGCGAAACACATGATTTAGCTTCAAGTCAATGCGAAGTTGAAGGCTTAGCTGCAAATCCATGCGAAGCAAATGGTTCAGCTCCAAATATTTGCGACATACATGATTTAGATTCAAATGCAGGCGAAACAAACGAGTTAGCTTTAAATCCATGCGGATCACATGATTTAGGTCCAAATCAAGGCGAAGTAGAAGGCTTAGCTCCGAATCAAATGGTTCATCTTCAAATACTTGTGATATACATGATTTAGCTTCAAATGCATGCGAAACATACGAGTTCGCTTCAAATCCATGCGAAACACATGATTTAGCTTCAAATTCATTCGAAACACATGGTTTAGCTTAATATTCGTGCGAAACAAATGGTTCAGCTTCAAATACTTGTGATATACATGATTAAGTTTCAACTGCAAGCGAAACAAACGAGTTAGTTTTAAATCCAAGCGAAACGCATGATTTAGTTTCAAATCCATCCGAACCAGAAGGCTTAGCTTCAAATGCATGCGAAACAAATGATTTATCTTCAAATACGTGCCGTATAATTGATTTAGCTTCAAATGCATGCGAAACAAGTGGTCCAGCTTCAAATACTTGTGATATACATGATTTAGATTCAACTGCATGCGAAACAAACGAGTTAGCTTCAAATCAATGCTAAACACATGATTTAGCTTCAAATCAATGCGAAGCAGAAGGCTGATCTTCGAATCCATGCGAATGAAATGTTTTAGCTTCAAATACTTGTGATATACATGATTTAGCTTCAACTGCATGCGAAACAAACGAGTTAGCTTCAAATCCATGTGAAACACATGATTTTGCTTTAAATCAATGCGAAGTAGAAGGATTATCTTCGAATCCATGCGGACCAAATGGTTTAGCTTCAAATACTTGTGATATACATGATTTAGTTTCAACTGCATGCGAAACAAACGAGTTAGCTTCAAATCCATGTGAAACACTTGATTTAGCTTCAAATCAAAGCGAAGAAGAAGGGTTATCTACGAATCCATGCGAAACAAATGGTTTAGCTTCAAATACTTGTGAAATACATGATTTACATTCAACAGCATGCGGAACAAATGAGTTAGCCTCAAATCCAAACGAAACACATGATTTAGCATCAAATCAATGCGAAGTAGAAGGCTGATCTACGAATCCATGCGAATGAAATGTTTTAGCTTCAAATACTTGTGATATACATGATTTAGCTTCAACTGCATGCGAAATAAACGAGTTAGATTCAAATACATGCCAAACACATGATTCAGCTTCAAATCAATGCGAAGTAGAAGGCTTATCTTCGAATCCATGCGAAACTAATGGTTTAGCTTCAAATACCGGTGATATACATGATTTAGCTTCAACTGCATGCGAAGCAAACGAACTAGCTTCAAATACAAGCGAAACAATTGATTTAGCTACAAATCTATGCGATGTAGATGGTTTAGCTTCAAATTCATGCGAAACAAATGGTTTAGCATCAAATAATTGTGATGTACATGATTTACCTTCAACTGCATGCGAAACATTCGAGTTAGCTTCAAAAGCATGTGAAACACATGATTTAGCTTGAAATCAATGCGAAGTAGAAGGCTTATCTTCAAATACATGCGAAACACATGATTTAGCTTCAAATACTTGCGATAGAAGTGATATAGCTTCAAATGAATGTTAAACAAACGAGTTAGCTTCTAATCTATGCGAAACACGTGATTTAGCTTCAAATCAATGCGATGTAGAAGGCTTAGCTTCAAATCCATGCTAAACGATCGATTTATCTTCAAATGCTTGCGATATAAGTGATATAGTTTCAAATGCAGGCGAAACAAACGAGTTAGCTTCAAATCCAAGGGAAACACATGATTTAGCTTCAAAACAAATGGTTTATCTTCAAATACTTGTGATGTACATGATTAAGCTTCAAATGCAGGCGAAACAAATGAGTGAGCTTCAAATCCAAGCGTAACACATGATTTAACTTCAAATCAATGCGAAGAAGAAGGCTTAGCTGCAAATCCATGCGAAGCAAATGGTTCAGCTCCAAATATTTGCGATATACATGATTTAGATTCAAATGCAGGCGAAACAAACGAGTTAGCTTTAAATCCATGCGGATCACATGATTTAGGTCCAAATCAAGGCGAAGTAGAAGGCTTAGCTCCGAATCAAATGGTTCATCTTCAAATACTTGTGATATACATGATTTAGCTTCAAATGCATGCGAAACATACGAGTTCGCTTCAAATCCATGCGAAACACATGATTTAGCTTCAAATTCATTCGAAACACATGGTTTAGCTTAATATTCGTGCGAAACAAATGGTTCAGCTTCAAATACTTGTGATATACATGATTAAGTTTCAACTGCAAGCGAAACAAACGAGTTAGTTTTAAATCCAAGCGAAACGCATGATTTAGTTTCAAATCCATCCGAACCAGAAGGCTTAGCTTCAAATGCATGCGAAACGAATGATTTATCTTCAAATACGTGCCGTATAATTGATTTAGCTTCAAATACTTGCGATAGAAGTGATATAGCTTCAAATGAATGTTAAACAAACGAGTTAGCTTCTAATCTATGCGAAACACGTGATTTAGCTTCAAATCAATGCGAACTAGAAGGCATTTCTTCGAATCCATGCGAAACAAATGGTTTAGTTTCAAATACTTGTGATATGCGTAATTTTGCTTCAACAGCAAGCGAATCAAACGAGTTAGCTTCGAATCCATGCGAAATGCATGATTTAGATTCAAATCAATGCGATGTAGAAGGCTTAGCTTCAAATCCATGCTAAACGATCGATTTATCTTCAAATGCTTGCGATATAAGTGATATAGTTTCAAATGCAGGCGAAACAAACGAGTTAGCTTCAAATCCAAGGGAAACACATGATTTAGCTTCAAAACAAATGGTTTATCTTCAAATACTTGTGATGTACATGATTAAGCTTCAAATGCAGGCGAAACAAACGAGTGAGCTTCAAATCCAAGTGTAACACATGATTTAACTTCAAATCAATGCGAAGAAGAAGGCTTAGCATCAAATCCATGCGAAACAAATGGTTTAGCTTGAAATACTTGTGATATACACGATTTAGCTTCAACTGCATGCGGAGCAAACGAGTTAGCTTCAAATCCAAGGGAAACAAATGATTTAATTTCAAATCAATGCGAAGTAGAAGGCTTATCTTCGAATCCATGCGAAACTAATGTTTAGCTTCAGATACCTGTGATATACATGATATAGCTTCAACTGCATGCGAAACAAACGAGTTAGCTTCAAATCCATGTGAAACACATGATTTTGCTTTAAATCAATGCGAAGTAGAAGGATTATCTTCGAATCCATGCGGAACAAATGGTTTAGCTTCAAATACTTGTGATATACATGATTTAGTTTCAACTGCATGCGAAACAAACGAGTTAGCTTCAAATCCATGTGAAACACTTGATTTAGCTTCAAATCAAAGCGAAGTAGAAGGGTTATCTACGAATCCATGCGAAACAAATGGTTTAGCTTCAAATACATGTGAAATACATGATTTACATTCAACAGCATGCGGAACAAATGAGTTAGCCTCAAATCCAAACGAAACACATGATTTAGCATCAAATCAATGCGAAGTAGAAGGCTTATCTTCGATTCCATGCGAATCAAATGGTTTAGCTTCAAATGATTGTGATATACATGATTTAATTTCAACTGCATGCGAAACAAATGAGTTAGCTTCAAATCAATGCTAAACACATGATTTAGCTTCAAATCAATGCGAAGTTGAAGGCTTAGCTGCAAATCCATGCGAAGCAAATGGTTCAGCTCCAAATATTTGCGATATACATGATTTAGATTCAAATGCAGGCGAAACAAACGAGTTAGCTTTAAATCCATGCGGATCACATGATTTAGGTCCAAATCAAGGCGAAGTAGAAGGCTTAGCTCCGAATCAAATGGTTCATCTTCAAATACTTGTGATATACATGATTTAGCTTCAAATGCATGCGAAACATACGAGTTAGCTTCAAATCCATGCGAAACACATGATTTAGCTTCAAATTCATTCGAAACACATGGTTTAGCTTAATATTCGTGCGAAACAAATGGTTCAGCTTCAAATACTTGTGATATACATGATTAAGTTTCAACTGCAAGCGAAACAAACGAGTTAGTTTTAAATCCAAGCGAAACGCATGATTTAGTTTCAAATCCATCCGAACTAGAAGGCTTAGCTTCAAATGCATGCGAAACGAATGATTTATCTTCAAATACGTGCCGTATAATTGATTTAGCTTCAAATGCATGCGAAACAAGTGGTCCAGCTTCAAATACTTGTGATATACATGATTTAGATTCAACTGCATGCGAAACAATCGAGTTAGCTTCAAATCCAAGTGAAACACATGATTTAGCTTCAAATTCATTCGAAACACATGGTTCAGCTTAATATTCATGCGAAACAAATGGTTTTGCTTCAAATACTTGTGATATACATGATTTAGTTTCAACTGCATGCGAAACAAACAAGTTAGTTTTAAATCCAAGCGAAACGCATGATTTAGCTTCAAATCCATCCGAAGTAGAAGGCTTAGCTTCAAACCCATGCGACACAAATGATTTAGCTTCAAACACTTGCCATATAAGTGATATAGCTTCAAATGCAGGCGAATCAAACGACTTAGCTACAAATCCATGCGAAACACATGATTTAGCTTCAAAACAATCCGAAGTAGAAGGATTAGCTTCGAATCGATGCGAAACGATTGATTGAACTTCAAATACTTGCGAATATAAGTGATATAGCTTGAAATCCATGCGAAACGCATGATTTAGGTTCAAATGAATGCGAAGTAGAAGGATTAGCTTCAAATCCATGCGAAACGAATGATTGACCTTCAAATACTTGCGAATATAAGTGATATAGCTTCAAATGCAGGCGAAACAAACGAGTTAGCTTCAAATCCATGCGAAACGAATGATTGACCTTCAAATACTGGCGAATATAAGTGATATAGCTCCAAATGCAGGCGAAAAAAACGAGTTAGCTTCAAATCCATGCGAAATGCATGTTTCAGCTTCAACTCAATGCGAAGCAGAAGGCTTCGTCTCAAATCCATGCGAATCAAATGGAATAGCTTCAAATAATCGTGATATACACGATTTAGCGTCAACTGCGTGCGAAACAAACGAGTTAGCTACAAATCCATGCGAAACACATGATTTAGCTTCAAAACAATCCAAAGTAGTAGGCTTAGCTTCAAATCCATTTGAATCAAATGGTTTAACTTCAAATACTTGTGAAATACATGATTTAGCTTCAACTGCACGCGAAACATACGAGTTAGCTTCAAATCCAAGAGAAACATATGGTTTAGCATCAAATACATGTGTATACATGATTTAGCTTCAACTGTATGTGAAACAAGCGAGTTAGCTTCAAATCCAGGGGAAGCACATGATTTAGATTCAAATCAATGCGAAGTAGAAGGCATAGCTTCAAATCCGTGCGAAACACATGGCTTAGATTAATATTCATGCGTAGCAAATGGTTCAGCTGAAAATACTTGTGATATACATGATTAAGCTTCAACTGCATGTGAAACACATGATTCAGCTTCAAATCATTGCGAAGTAGAAGGCTTAGTTACAAATGCATGCGAAACAATTGGTTCAGCTTCAAATATTTGTGATATACATGATTTAGATTCAAATCCAGGCGAAACAACCGAGTTAGTTTCAAATCCGTGCGTAACACGTGATTTACCTTAATAATCATGCGAAGCAAATGGTTTAGCTTCAAATACTTGTGATATACATAATTTAGTTTCCACTGCATGCGAAGCAAGCGAGTTAGCTTCAAATCCATGCGAAACAAATGGTTTAGCTTCAAATACTTGTGATATACATAATTTAGCTTCAACTGCATGCGTTGCAATCGAGTTAGCTGCAAATCGAAGCGAAACACATGATTTAGCTTCAAATCAATGCCAAGTAGATGGCTTATCTTCAAATCCAGGCGAAGAAAATGATATTCCTTCAAATACTTGCGGTTTAAATGAAATAGCTTCAAATGCAGTCGAAACAAACGAGTTAGCTTTAAATCCATGCGAAAAACATGATTTAGCTTCAAATCAATGCGAGACACATGATTTAGATTAATATCAAAGCGAAGTAGATGGCTTATCTTCAAATCCTAGCGGAACACTTGGTTTAGCTTCAAATCAATGCGAAGTAGAAGGCTTCGCATCAAATCCATGCGAAACAAATGGTTTAGCTTCAAATACTTGTGATATACATGATTTAGCTTCAAATGCAGGCGAGACAAACGAGTTAGCTTCAAATCCATGCGAAACACATGATTTAGCTTCAAATTAGAGCGAATCACATGATTTATCTTCAAATCAATGCGAAGTAGAAGGCTTTGCTTCAAATACATGAGAAATAAATGGTTCAGCTTCAAATACTTGTGATATACATGATTTAGCTTCAAATGCATGCGAAACACATGATTTAGCTTCAAGTCCATGCGAAGTTGAAGGCTTATCTTCAAATCCATGCGAAACAGATGATTTAACTTCAAATCAATGCGGAATAGAAGATATAGCTTCAAATGCATGCGAAACACATGATTTAGCTTCAAATCAATGCGAAGTAGAAGGTTTAGCTTGGAATCTATGCGAAACAAATGATTTAGCTTCTAATACTTGCAAAATAAATGATTTAGCTTCAACTGCATGCGAAGCAAACGAGTTAGATTGAAATCCATACGAATCACATGACTTAGCTTCAAATCAATGCGAAGTAGAAGGTTTAGCTTCGAATCCATGCGAAACAAATGATTTAGCTCCAAATACTTGCGATATATATGATTTAGCTGCAACTGGAAGCGAAACAAGCGAGTTAGCTTCAAATCCATGCGAAACCCATGATTTCTCTTCGAATCAATGCGAAGTGGAAGGTTTAGCTTCGAATCCATTCGAAACAAATGATTTAGCTTCTAATACTTACGATATAAATGATTTAGCTTCTACTGTAAGCGAAACAAGCGAGTTAGCTTCAAATCCATGCGAAACACACGATTTAACTTCAAATCAATGCGAAGTAGAAGCTTCAAATACATGAGCAACGAATGGTTCAGCTTCAAATACTTGTGACATACATGATTTAGCTTCAACAGCATGCGAAACAAGAGATTTAGCTTCAAGTCAATGCGAAGTAGAAGGTTTAGCTTCAAATCCATGCGAAACAAATGATTTAGCTCCAAATACTTGCGATATATATGATTTAGCTGCAACTGGAAGCGAAACAAGCGAGTTAGCTTCAAACCCATGCGAAACCCATGATTTCTCTTCGAATCACTGCGGAATAGAAGATATAGCTTCAAATGCATGCGAAACACCTGATTTAGCTTCAAATCAATGCGAAGTGGAAGGTTTAGCTTCGAATCCATTCGAAACAAATGATTTTGCTTCTACTACTTACGATATAAATGATTTAGCTTCTACTGGTAGCGAAACAAGCGAGTTAGCTTCAAATCCATGCGAAACACATGTCTTATATTGAAATCAATGCGAGGTAGAAGGTTTAGCTTCAAATCCATGCGAAACAAATGATTTAGCTTCAAATATTTACGAAATAAATGATTTAGCTTCAGCTGGAAGCGAAGCAAACGAGTTAGGTTCAAATCCATGCGAAACAAACGATTTAGTTTGAAATACTTGCGACATAAACGATATAGCTTCAAATGCAGGCGAAACAAACGAGTGAGGTTCAAATCCATGCGAATCACATGATTTAGCTTCAAATCAATGCGAAGTAGAAGCTTCAAATACATGAGCAACAAATGGTTAAGCTTCAAATACTTATGATATACATAATTCAGCTTCAACTGCATGCGAAAAAAACGAGTTAGCTTCAAATCCTTGCGAAACTCATGATTTAGCTTTAAATGAATTCGACGTATAAGGCTTAGCTTCAAATCAATGCGAAACAAATGGTTTAGATTAAAATACTTGTGATATACATGATTTAGCTTCAACTGCATGCGAAACAAACTAGTTAGCTTCAAATCCAAGCGAAACACATGATTTAGCTTCAGATCAATGCGAAGTAGAAGGCTTAGCTTCAAATCCATGCGAAACACATGATTTAGCTTCAAATTCAAGCGAAACACATGGTTTAGCTTAATATTCATGCGAGACCCATTTTTTAGCTTAATATTCATGCGAAACAAATGGTTCAGCTTCAAATACTTGTGATATACATGATTTAGCTTCAACTGCATGCGAAACATACGAGTTAGCTTCAAATATAAGCGAAACACATGATTTAGCTTCAAATCAATGCGAATTAGAAGGCTTAGCTTTATATCCATGCGAAACGAATTATTTGGCTTCAGATACTTGCGAATATAAGTGATATAGATTCAACTGCATGTCAAACAATCGAGTTATCTTCAAATCCATGCGAATCACATGATTTACCTTCAAATCAATGCGAAGTAGAAGGATTAGCATCAAATCTATGCGAAACGCATGATTTAGCTTCAAATTCATGCGAAACACATGGCTTAGCTTAATATTCATGCGAAAGAGATGGTTTAGATACAGACACTTGTGATAAACATGATTTAGCTTCAACTGCATGAGAAACAAACGAGTTAGCTATAAATACAAGCGAAACACATGATATAGCATCATATTAATGCGAAGGAGGAGGCTTAGCTTCAAATCCATGCGAACCGAATGATTTGGCTTCAGTGCTTGCGAATATTAGTAATTTAGCTTCAACTGCATGCGAAACAGACGAGTTATCTTCAAATCCATGCGAAACACATGATTTAGCTTCAAATCAATGCGAATTAGAAGGCGTAGCTTCAAATCCATGCGAAACGAATTATTTGGCTTCAAATACTTGCGAATATAAGTGATATAGATTCAAGTGAATGAAATAACTTCAAATGCAGACGAACGATCGAGTTATCATCAAATTCATGCGAAACACATGATTTAGCTTCAAATCAGTTCGACGTAGAAGGCACAGCTTCAAATCCAAGCAAAACAAATGGTTTAGATTCAGAAACTTGTGATAAACATGATTTAGCTTCAAATCAATGCGAAGTTGAAGGCTTAGCTGTAAATCAATGCGAATCAAATGGTTTAGCTTCAAAAACTTGTGATATACATGATTTAGCTTGAACTGCATGCGAAACAGACGAGTCAGCTTCAAATCCAAGCGACAAACTTGGTTTAGCTTCAAATCAATGTGATATAGAAGGTTTAGCTTCAAATCCATGCAAAACGAATGATTTAGCTTCAAATGCTTGCGAATATAAGTGATATAGCTTCAAATGCAGCCGAAACAAACGAGTTAGCTTCAAATCCATGCGAAACGAATGATTTAGTTTCAAATACTTGCGAATATAAGTGATATAACTTCAGATGCAGGCGAAACAAACGAGTTAGCTTTAAAGCCATGCGAAACACATGCTTTGGCTTCAAATCATAGCGAAGTAGAAGGATTAGCTTCAAATCCGTGCGAAACAAATGACTTAGCTTCAAATAAATACGATATAAGTGATATCTCTTCGAATGCTGGCGAAACAAACGAGTTAGAAGCAAATCCATTCGAAGCACATGATTTAGATTGAAATCAATGCGAAGTAGATGGTTTAGCTTCAAATCCAAGCAAATCAAATGGTTTTGTTTCAAATACTTGTGATATACATGATTTAGCTTCAAATGCAGGCGAAACAAACGAGTTAGCTTCAAATCCATGCGAAACACATGATTTAGCTTCAAATTCAAGCGAAACCCATGGTTCAGCTTAATATACATGTGAAACACATGGTTTAGCTTAATATTCTTGCAAAACAAATGGTTCAGCTTCAAATACTTGTGATATACATGATTTAGCTTCAAATGCAGGTGAAACAAACGAGTTAGCTTCCAATCCAAGGGAAACACATAATTCAACTTCAAATCAATGCGAAGTGGAAGGCGTAGCTTCAAATCCATACGAAACGAATGATTGAGCTTCAAATACTAGCGAAAGTAATTGACATAGCTTCGAATACAGGCGTAACAAACGAGATAGATTCAAATCCATGCGAAACACATGATTTAGATTCAAATCAACGCGAAGTACAAGGTTTAGTTTCAAATCCAAGCGAATCAAATGTTTTAGCTTCAAATATTTGTGATATACATGATTTAGCTGCAACTGCATGCGAAACAAACGAGTTGGCATCAAATCCAAGCGAAACACATGATTTAGCTTCAGATCAATGCGAACTAGAAGGCTTAGCTTCAAATCCATGCGAAACACATGATTTAGCTTCAAATTCAAGCGAAACACATGGTTTAGCTTAATATTCATGCGAGACCCATTTTTTAGCTTAATATTCATGCGAAACAAATGGTTCAGCTTCAAATACTTGTGATATACATGATTTAGCTTCAACTGCATGCGAAACATACGAGTTAGCTTCAAATATAAGCGAAACACATGATTTAGCTTCAAATCAATGCGAATTAGAAGGCTTAGCTTTATATCCATGCGAAACGAATTATTTGGATTCAGATACTTGCGAATATAAGTGATATAGATTCAACTGCATGTCAAACAATCGAGTTATCTTCAAATCCATGCGAATCACATGATTTACCTTCAAATCAATGCGAAGTAGAAGGATTAGCATCAAATCAATGCGAAACAAATTGTTTAGCTACAAATACTTGTGATAAACATGATTTTGCTTCAACTGAATGCGAATCAAACGAGTTAGCTTCAAATCCAAGGGAAACACATGATTTAACATCAAATCAATGCGAAGTAGAAGGCTTAGCTTCAAATCCATGCGAAACAAATGATTTACCTTCAAATACCTGCGATATAAGTGATATAGCTTCAAATGCATGCGAATCAAACAGTTCGATTCAAATTCATACGAAACACATGATTTAGCTTCAAATCAATGCGAAGTTGAAGGCTTAGCTTCAAATCCATGCGAAACAAACGAGTTAGCTTCAAATCCTTGCGAAACTCATGATTTAGCTTTAAATGAATTCGACGTATAAGGCTTAGCTTCAAATCAATGCGAAACAAATGGTTTAGATTAAAATACTTGTGATATACATGATTTAGCTTCAACTGCATGCGAAACAAACTAGTTAGCTTCAAATCCAAGCGAAACACATGATTTAGCTTCAGATCAATGCGAAGTAGAAGGCTTAGCTTCAAATCCATGCGAAACACATGATTTAGCTTCAAATTCAAGCGAAACACATGGTTTAGCTTAATATTCATGCGAGACCCATTTTTTAGCTTAATATTCATGCGAAACAAATGGTTCAGCTTCAAATACTTGTGATATACATGATTTAGCTTCAACTGCATGCGAAACATACGAGTTAGCTTCAAATATAAGCGAAACACATGATTTAGCTTCAAATCAATGCGAATTAGAAGGCTTAGCTTTATATCCATGCGAAACGAATTATTTGGCTTCAGATACTTGCGAATATAAGTGATATAGATTCAACTGCATGTCAAACAATCGAGTTATCTTCAAATCCATGCGAATCACATGATTTACCTTCAAATCAATGCGAAGTAGAAGGATTAGCATCAAATCTATGCGAAACGCATGATTTAGCTTCAAATTCATGCGAAACACATGGCTTAGCTTAATATTCATGCGAAAGAGATGGTTTAGATACAGACACTTGTGATAAACATGATTTAGCTTCAACTGCATGAGAAACAAACGAGTTAGCTATAAATACAAGCGAAACACATGATATAGCATCATATTAATGCGAAGGAGGAGGCTTAGCTTCAAATCCATGCGAACCGAATGATTTGGCTTCAGTGCTTGCGAATATTAGTAATTTAGCTTCAACTGCATGCGAAACAGACGAGTTATCTTCAAATCCATGCGAAACACATGATTTAGCTTCAAATCAATGCGAATTAGAAGGCGTAGCTTCAAATCCATGCGAAACGAATTATTTGGCTTCAAATACTTGCGAATATAAGTGATATAGATTCAAGTGAATGAAATAACTTCAAATGCAGACGAACGATCGAGTTATCTTCAAATTCATGCGAAACACATGATTTAGCTTCAAATCAGTTCGACGTAGAAGGCACAGCTTCAAATCCAAGCAAAACAAATGGTTTAGATTCAGAAACTTGTGATAAACATGATTTAGCTTCAAATCAATGCGAAGTTGAAGGCTTAGCTGTAAATCAATGCGAATCAAATGGTTTAGCTTCAAAAACTTGTGATATACATGATTTAGCTTGAACTGCATGCGAAACAGACGAGTCAGCTTCAAATCCAAGCGACAAACTTGGTTTAGCTTCAAATCAATGTGATATAGAAGGTTTAGCTTCAAATCCATGCAAAACGAATGATTTAGCTTCAAATGCTTGCGAATATAAGTGATATAGCTTCAAATGCAGCCGAAACAAACGAGTTAGCTTCAAATCCATGCGAAACGAATGATTTAGTTTCAAATACTTGCGAATATAAGTGATATAACTTCAGATGCAGGCGAAACAAACGAGTTAGCTTTAAAGCCATGCGAAACACATGCTTTGGCTTCAAATCATAGCGAAGTAGAAGGATTAGCTTCAAATCCGTGCGAAACAAATGACTTAGCTTCAAATAAATACGATATAAGTGATATCTCTTCGAATGCTGGCGAAACAAACGAGTTAGAAGCAAATCCATTCGAAGCACATGATTTAGATTGAAATCAATGCGAAGTAGATGGTTTAGCTTCAAATCCAAGCAAATCAAATGGTTTTGTTTCAAATACTTGTGATATACATGATTTAGCTTCAAATGCAGGCGAAACAAACGAGTTAGCTTCAAATCCATGCGAAACACATGATTTAGCTTCAAATTCAAGCGAAACCCATGGTTCAGCTTAATATACATGTGAAACACATGGTTTAGCTTAATATTCTTGCAAAACAAATGGTTCAGCTTCAAATACTTGTGATATACATGATTTAGCTTCAAATGCAGGTGAAACAAACGAGTTAGCTTCCAATCCAAGGGAAACACATAATTCAACTTCAAATCAATGCGAAGAGGAAGGCGTAGCTTCAAATCCATACGAAACGAATGATTGAGCTTCAAATACTAGCGAAAGTAATTGACATAGCTTCGAATACAGGCGTAACAAACGAGATAGATTCAAATCCATGCGAAACACATGATTTAGATTCAAATCAACGCGAAGTACAAGGTTTAGTTTCAAATCCAAGCGAATCAAATGTTTTAGCTTCAAATATTTGTGATATACATGATTTAGCTGCAACTGCATGCGAAACAAACGAGTTGGCATCAAATCCAAGCGAAACACATGATTTAGCTTCAGATCAATGCGAACTAGAAGGCTTAGCTTCAAATCCATGCGAAACACATGATTTAGCTTCAAATTCAAGCGAAACACATGGTTTAGCTTAATATTCATGCGAGACCCATTCTTTAGCTTAATATTCATGCGAAACAAATGGTTCAGCTTCAAATACTTGTGATATACATGATTTAGCTTCAACTGCATGCGAAACATACGAGTTAGCTTCAAATATAAGCGAAACACATGATTTAGCTTCAAATCAATGCGAATTAGAAGGCTTAGCTTTATATCCATGCGAAACGAATTATTTGGATTCAGATACTTGCGAATATAAGTGATATAGATTCAACTGCATGTCAAACAATCGAGTTATCTTCAAATCCATGCGAATCACATGATTTACCTTCAAATCAATGCGAAGTAGAAGGATTAGCATCAAATCAATGCGAAACAAATTGTTTAGCTACAAATACTTGTGATAAACATGATTTTGCTTCAACTGAATGCGAATCAAACGAGTTAGCTTCAAATCCAAGGGAAACACATGATTTAACATCAAATCAATGCGAAGTAGAAGGCTTAGCTTCAAATCCATGCGAAACAAATGATTTACCTTCAAATACCTGCGATATAAGTGATATAGCTTCAAATGCATGCGAATCAAACAGTTCGATTCAAATTCATACGAAACACATGATTTAGCTTCAAATCAATGCGAAGTTGAAGGCTTAGCTTCAAATCCATGCGAAACAAACGAGTTAGCTTCAAATCCATGCGGAACATTTGATTTAGCTTCAAATCATGCTAAGTAGAAGGCTCAGCTTCAAATCCGAGCGAAACACATGATTTAGCTTCAAATCAATTCGAAGTAGAAGGCTTAGCTTCAAATCCATGCGAAAAGAATAGTTTAGCTTGAAATACTTGTTTTATACATGTTTTACCTTCAACTCCATGCGAAACATACGAGTTAGCTTCAAATCCAAGCGAAACACATGAGTTTGCTTCAAATCAATGTGATGTAGAAGGTTTAGCTTCAAATCCATGCAAAACGAATGATTTAGCTTCAAATACTTGCGATATAAGTCATATAGCTTCAAATGCAGGCGGAACAAACAGTTAGCTTCAAATTCATGCGAAACACATGATTTAGATTCAAATACTTGCGATATAAATGAAATAACTTCAAATGCAGACGAACGAACGAGAAAAATATTTAAATTCATGCGAAACACATGATTTAGCTTCAAATCAATGCGAAGTTAGAGGCTTAGCTTCAAATCCATGCGAAACAAATGATCTAGCTTCAAATACTTGCGATATAAGTGATATAGCTTCAAATGCAGGCGGAACAAACAGTTAGCTTCAAATTCATGCGAAACATATGATTTAGATTCAAATACTTGCGATATAAATGAAATAACTTCAAATGCAGACGAACGAACGAGTTATCTTCAAATTAATGCGAAACACATGATTTAGCTTCAAATCAGTGCGACGTAGAAGGCTTAGCTTCAAATCCAACCAAACAAATGGTATAGATTCAGATAATTGTGATAAACATGATTTAGCTTCAAATCATGCGAAGTAGAAGGTTTATCTTCAAATCCGAGGGAAACACATGATTTAGATTCAAATACTTGCGATATAAATGAAATAACTTCAAATGCAGACCAAACGAACGAGTTATCTTCAAATCCATGCGAAATACATGATTTAGCTTCAAATCAGTGCGACGTAGAAGGCTTAGCTTCAAATCCAAGCGAAACAAATGGTATAGATTCAGATAATAGTGATAAACTTGATTTAGCTTCAAATCATGCGAAGTAGAAGGTTTATCTTCAAATCCGAGCGAAACACATGATTTAGATTCAAATACTTGCGATATAAATGAAATAGCTTCAAATGCAGACCAAACGAACGAGTTATCTTCAAATTCATGCGAAACACATGATTTAGCTTCAAATCAATGCGAAGTTAAAGGCTTAGCTTCAAATCCATGCCAAACAAACGACTCAGCTTCAAATCCATGCGAAACAATTGATTTAGCCTCAAATACTTGTGATATAAGTGATATAGCTTCAAATGCAGGCGGAACAAACAGTTAGCTTCAAATTCATGCGAAACACATGATTTAGCTTCAAATCAATGCGACGTTAAAGGCTTAGCTTCAACTCCATGCGAAACAAACGAGTCAGCTTCAAATCCATGCGGAACATATGATTTAGATTCAAATCATGCGAAATAGAAGGCTTAGCTTCAAATCCGAGCGAAACACATGATTTAGATTCAAATATTTGCGATATAAATGAAATAACTTCAAATGCAGACGAACGAACGAGTTATCTTCAAATTAATGCGAAACACATGATTTAGCTTCAAATCAGTGCGGCGTAGAAGGCTTAGCTACAAATGCATGCAAAACGAATGATTAAGCTTCAAATGCTTGCGATATAAGTGATATAGCTACAAATGCAGGCGAAACAAATGAGTTAGCTTCAAATCCATGCGAAACAAATGGTTCAGCTTCAGATACTTGCGATATAAGTGATATAGATTCAAAAGCAGGCGAAACAGACGAGTTAGTTTCAAATCCATGCGAAACACATGATTTAGCTTCACTTCAATGCGAAGTGGAATGCTTATCTTCGAATGCATGCGAAACAAATGGTTTAGCTTCAAATGCTTGAAATATAAATGATTTAGCTTCAACAGCATGCGAAACAAACGAGTTAGAATCAAATCCATGCGAAACACATGATTTAGCTTCAAATCAATGCGAGGTGGAAGGCTTAGCTTCAAATACATGAGTAACAAAAAGTTTAGCTTCAAATACTTGTGAAATACATGATTTAGCTCCAACTGCATGCGAAACAAACGAGTTAGCTTCAAATCCAAGCGAAACACGTGATTTAGCTTCAAATCAATGAGAAGTGTAATGCTTAGCTTCAAATACATGCGAATCAAATGGTTTAGCTTCAAATACTTGTGATATACATGATATAGTTTCAACTGCATGCGAAACAAACGAATTATCTTCAAATCCGAGCGAAACACATGATTAAGTTTCAAATCAATGCGAAGTAGAAGGCTTAGCTACAAATCCATGTGAAACACGTGATTTAGCTTCAAAACAAATGGTTTACCTTCAAATACTTGTGATATACATGATTAAGCTTCAAATGCAGGCGAAACAAACGAGTGAGCTTCAAATCCAAGCGTAACACATGATTTAACTTCAAATCAATGCGAAGTAGAAGGCTTAGCTTCAAATCCATGCGAACTGAATGATTAAGTTTCAAATACTTGTGATATACGTAATTTAGCTTCAACTGCATGCGAAACACATAATTTAGCATCAAATCAATGCGAAGTAGAAGGCTTAGCTTCAAATCCTTGCAAACCGAATGATTCGGCTTCAAATGCTTGCGAATATAAGTGATATAGATTCAACTGCATGTCAAACAATCGAGTTATCTTCAAATCCATGCGAATCACATGATTTACCTTCAAATCAATGCGAAGTAGAAGGCTTATCATCAAATCCATGCGAATCAAACGGGTTAGCTTCAAACACTTGTGATATACATGATTTACCTTCAAATCAATGCGAAGTAGAAGGCTTATCATCAAATCCATGCGAATCAAACGGGTTAGCTTCAAACACTTGTGATATACATGATTTAGCTTCAACTGCATGCAAAACAAACGAGTAAGCTTCAAATCCATGCGAAACACATGATTTAGCTTCACATCAATGCGAAGCAGAAGTCTGATCTTCGAATCCATGCGAAACAAACGGTTCAGATTAAAATACTTGTGATATACATGATTTAGCTTCAACAGCATGCGAAACAAACGAGTTAGCTTCAAATCCATGCTAAACACATGATTTAGCTGCAAATCAATCCGAAGCAGAAGGCTGATCTTCGAATCCATGCCAAACAAATGTTTTAGATTCAAATACTTGTGATATACATGATTTAGCTTCAACTGCATGCGAAACAAACGAGTTAGCTTCAAATCCATGAGAAACACATGATTTAGCTTCAAATCAATGCGAAGTAGAAGGCTTAGCTTCAAGTTAATAAGAAACAAATCAATAATCTTCAGATAATTGCGATATAAGTGGTATAGCTTCAAATGCAGGCGAAGCAAACGAGTTAGAAGCAAATCCATTCGAAGCACATGATTTAGATTGAAATCAATGCGAAGTAGATGGTTTAGCTTCAAATCCAAGCAAATCAAATGGTTTTGTTTCAAATACTTGTGATATACATGATTTAGCTTCAAATGCAGGCGAAACAAACGAGTTAGCTTCAAATCCATGCGAAACACATGATTTAGCTTCAAATTCAAGCGAAACCCATGGTTTAGCTTAATATACATGCGAAACACATGGTTTAGCTTAATATTCTTGCAAAACAAATGGTTCAGCTTCAAATACTTGTGATATACATGATTTAGCTTCAAATGCAGGTGAAACAAACGAGTTAGCTTCCAATCCAAGGGAAACACATAATTCAACTTCAAATCAATGCGAAGTGGAAGGCGTAGCTTCAAATCCATACGAAACGAATGATTGAGCTTCAAATACTAGCGAAAGTAATTGACATAGCTTCGAATACAGGCGTAACAAACGAGATAGATTCAAATCCATGCGAAACACATGATTTAGATTCAAATCAACGCGAAGTACAAGGTTTAGTTTCAAATCCAAGCGAATCAAATGTTTTAGCTTCAAATATTTGTGATATACATGATTTAGCTGCAACTGCATGCGAAACAAACGAGTTGGCATCAAATCCAAGCGAAACACATGATTTAGCTTCAGATCAATGCGAACTAGAAGGCTTAGCTTCAAATCGATGCGAAACACATGATTTAGCTTCAAATTCAAGCGAAACACATGGTTTAGCTTAATATTCATGCGAGACCCATTTTTTAGCTTAATATTCATGCGAAACAAATGGTTCAGCTTCAAATACTTGTGATATACATGATTTAGCTTCAACTGCATGCGAAACATACGAGTTAGCTTCAAATATAAGCGAAACACATGATTTAGCTTCAAATCAATGCGAATTAGAAGGCTTAGCTTTATATCCATGCGAAACGAATTATTTGGATTCAGATACTTGCGAATATAAGTGATATAGATTCAACTGCATGTCAAACAATCGAGTTATCTTCAAATCCATGCGAATCACATGATTTACCTTCAAATCAATGCGAAGTAGAAGGATTAGCATCAAATCAATGCGAAACAAATTGTTTAGCTACAAATACTTGTGATAAACATGATTTTGCTTCAACTGAATGCGAATCAAACGAGTTAGCTTCAAATCCAAGGGAAACACATGATTTAACATCAAATCAATGCGAAGTAGAAGGCTTAGCTTCAAATCCATGCGAAACAAATGATTTACCTTCAAATACCTGCGGTTTATATAAAATAGCTTTAAATGCAGGCGAAACAAACGAGTTAGCTTCAAATCCATGCGAAACACATGATTTAGATTCAAATCAATGCGAAGTATTAGGCTTAGCTTCAAATCAATGCGAAACAATTGGTTTGGATTCAGATACTTGTGATAAACATGATTTAGCTTCAACTGCATGCGAATCAAACGAGTTAGCTTCAAATCCAAGAGATACACATGATTTAACTTCAAATCAATGCGAAGTAGTGGCTTAGCTTCAAATCAATGCGAAACAAATGGTTTAGCTTCAAATGCTTGTGATAAACATGATTTGGCTTCAACTGCATTCGAATCAAACGAGTTAGCGTCAAATCCAAGCGATACATTTGATTTAGCTTCACATCAATGCCATGTAGATGGTTTAGCTTCAAATCCTTGAGAAACAAATGATTTAGCTTCAGATACTTGCGATATAAGTGATATAGCTTCAAATGCAGGTGACATAAACGAGTTAGCTCCAAATCCATGAGAAACACATGATTTAGCTTCAAATCAGTGCGACGTAGAATGCTTAACTTCAAATCCATGCAAAACAAATGGTTTATGTTCAAATATTTGTGATAAACATGATTTAGCTTCAACTGCATGCGAATCAAGCGAGTTGGCATCAGATCCAAGAGAAACACATGATTTAACTTCAAATCAATGCGAAGTAGATGGCTTAACTTCAAACAAATGCGAAACAAGTGGTTTAGCTTCAAATACTTGTGATGAACACGATTTAGAGTCAACTGCATGCGAATCAAACGAGTTAGCTACAAATCCAAGCGATACAATTGATTTAGCTTCAAATCAATGCAATGTAGATGGTTTAGCTTCAAATCATTGAAAAACAAATGATTTAGCGTCAGATACTTGCGATATAAGTGATATAGCTTCAAATGCAGATGACATAAACGAGTTAGCTCCAAATCCATGCGAAACAAATGGTTTAGCTTCAAAGACTTGTGATAAACATGATTTTGCTTCAACTGCATGCGAATCAAGCGAGTTAGCTTCAGATCCAAGAGAAACACATGATTTAACTTCGAATCAATGCGAAGTAGTAGTCTTAGCTTCAAATCAATGCGGAAAAAATGGTATAGCTTCAAATACTTGCGGTTTAAATGAAATAGCTTCAAATCCATGCGAAACACATGATTCAGCTTCAAATCAATGCGAAGTAGAAGCTTCAAATACGTGAGCAACAAATGGTTAAGCTTCAAATACTTATGATATACATAATTCAGCTTCAACTGCATGCGAAAAAAACGAGTTAGCTTCAAATCCTTGCGAAACTCATGATTTAGCTTTAAATGAATTCGACGTATAAGGCTTAGCTTCAAATCAATGCGAAACAAATGGTTTAGATTAAAATACTTGTGATATACATGATTTAGCTTCAAATGCAGGCGAAACAAACGAGTTAGCTTCCAATCCAAGGGAAACACATAATTCAACTTCAAATCAATGCGAAGTGGAAGGCGTAGCTTCAAATCCATACGAAACGAATGATTGAGCTTCAAATACTAGCGAAAGTAATTGACATAGCTTCGAATACAGGCGTAACAAACGAGATAGATTCAAATCCATGCGAAACACATGATTTAGATTCAAATCAACGCGAAGTACAAGGTTTAGTTTCAAATCCAAGCGAATCAAATGTTTTAGCTTCAAATATTTGTGATATACATGATTTAGCTGAACTGCATGCGAAACAAACGAGTTGGCATCAAATCCAAGCGAAACACATGATTTAGCTTCAGATCAATGCGAACTAGAAGGCTTAGCTTCAAATCCATGCGAAACACATGATTTAGCTTCAAATTCAAGCGAAACACATGGTTTAGCTTAATATTCATGCGAGACCCATTTTTTAGCTTAATATTCATGCGAAACAAATGGTTCAGCTTCAAATACTTGTGATATACATGATTTAGCTTCAACTGCATGCGAAACATACGAGTTAGCTTCAAATATAAGCGAAACACATGATTTAGCTTCAAATCAATGCGAATTAGAAGGCTTAGCTTTATATCCATGCGAAACGAATTAATTGGATTCAGATACTTGCGAATATAAGTGATATAGATTCAACTGCATGCCAAACAATCGAGTTATCTTCAAATCCATGCGAATCACATGATTTACCTTCAAATCAATGCGAAGTAGAAGGATTAGCATCAAATCAATGCGAAACAAATTGTTTAGCTACAAATACTTGTGATAAACATGATTTTGCTTCCACTGAATGCGAATCAAACGAGTTAGCTTCAAATCCAAGGGAAACACATGATTTAACATCAAATCAATGCGAAGTAGAAGGCTTAGCTTCAAATCCATGCGAAACAAATGATTTACCTTCAAATACCTGCGGTTTATATAAAATAGCTTTAAATGCAGGCGAAACAAGCGAGTTAGCTTCAAATCCATGCGAAACACATGATTTACATTCAAATCAATGCGAAGTATTAGGCTTAGCTTCAAATCAATGCGAAACAATTGGTTTGGATTCAGATACTTGTGATAAACATGATTTAGCTTCAACTGCATGCGAATCAAACGAGTTAGCTTCAAATCCAAGAGATACACATGATTTAACTTCAAATCAATGCGAAGTAGTAGGCTTAGCTTCAAATCAATGCGAAACAAATGGTTTAGCTTCAAATGCTTGTGATAAACATGATTTGGCTTCAACTGCATTCGAATCAAACGAGTTAGCGTCAAATCCAAGCGATACAATTGATTTAGCTTCACATCAATGCCATGTAGATGCTTTAGCTTCAAATCCTTGAGAAACAAATGATTTAGCTTCAGATACTTGCGATATAAGTGATATAGCTTCAAATGCAGGTGACATAAACGAGTTAGCTTCAAATCCATGAGAAACACATGATTTCGCTTCAAATCAGTGCGACGTAGAATGCTTAACTTCAAATCCATGCAAAACAAATGGTTTGTGTTCAAATACTTGTGATAAACATGATTTAGCTTCAACTGCATGCGAATCAAGCGAGTTGGCATCAGATCCAAGAGAAACACATGATTTAACTTCAAATCAATGCGAAGTAGTAGGCTTAGCTTCAAAACAATGCGAAACAATTGGTTTGGATGCAGATACTTGTGATAAACATGATTTAGCTTCAACTGCGTGCGAATAAGGCTAGTTAGCTTCAAATCCCATGGAGACACATGATTTAACATCAAATCAATGCGAAGTAGAAGGCTTAACTTCAAACAAATGCGAAACAAGTGGTTTAGCTTCAAATACTTGTGATGAACACGATTTAGAGTCTACTGCATGCGAATCAAACGAGTTAGCTTCAGATCCAAGAGAAACACATGATTTAACTTCAAATCAATGCGAAGTAGTAGGCTTAGCTTCAAAACAATGCGAAACAATTCGTTTGGATTCAGATACTTGTGATAAACATGATTTAGCTTCAACTGCATGTGAATAAGGCGAGTTAGCTTCAAATCTAAGGGAAACGCATGATTTAACTTCGAATCAATGCGAAGTAGTAGTCTTAGCTTCAAATCAATGCGGAACAAATGGTATAGCTTCAAATACTTGCGGTTTAAATGAAATAGCTTCAAATCCATGCGAAACACATGATTCAGCTTCAAATCAATGCGAAGTAGTAGTCTTAGCTTCAAATCAATGCGGAACAAATGGTATAGCTTCAAATACTTGCGGTTTAAATGAAATAGCTTCAAATCCATGCGAAACACATGATTTAGCTTCAAATCAATGCGAAGTTAAAGGCTTAGCTTCAAATACATGCGAAACAAATGATTTAGCTTCAAATACTTGCGATATAAGTGATATAGCTTCAAATGCAGGCGGAACAAACAGTTAGCTTCAAATCCATGCGAAACGAATGATTTAGTTTCAAATACTTGCGAATATAAGTGATATAACTTCAGATGCAGGCGAAACAAACGAGTTAGCTTTAAAGCCATGCGAAACACATGCTTTGGCTTCAAATCATAGCGAAGTAGAAGGATTAGCTTCAAATCCGTGCGAAACAAATGACTTAGCTTCAAATAAATACGATATAAGTGATATATCTTCGAATACCTGGCGAAACAAACGAGTTAGAAGCAAATCCATTCGAAGCACATGATTTAGATTGAAATCAATGCGAAGTAGATGGTTTAGCTTCAAATCCAAGCAAATCAAATGGTTTTGTTTCAAATACTTGTGATATACATGATTTAGCTTCAAATGCAGGCGAAACAAACGAGTTAGCTTCAAATCCATGCGAAACACATGATTTAGCTTCAAATTCAAGCGAAACCCATGGTTTAGCTTAATATACATGCGAAACACATGGTTTAGCTTAATATTCTTGCAAAACAAATGGTTCAACTTCAAATACTTGTGATATACATGATTTAGCTTCAAATGCAGGCGAAACAAACGAGTTAGCTTCCAATCCAAGGGAAACACATAATTCAACTTCAAATCAATGCGAAGTGGAAGGCGTAGCTTCAAATCCATACGAAACGAATGATTGAGCTTCAAATACTAGCGAAAGTAATTGACATAGCTTCGAATACAGGCGTAACAAACGAGATAGATTCAAATCCATGCGAAACACATGATTTAGATTCAAATCAACGCGAAGTACAAGGTTTAGTTTCAAATCCAAGCGAATCAAATGTTTTAGCTTCAAATATTTGTGATATACATGATTTAGCTGCAACTGCATGCGAAACAAACGAGTTGGCATCAAATCCAAGCGAAACACATGATTTAGCTTCAGATCAATGCGAACTAGAAGGCTTAGCTTCAAATCCATGCGAAACACATGATTTAGCTTCAAATTCAAGCGAAACACATGGTTTAGCTTAATATTCATGCGAGACCCATTTTTTAGCTT
Source organism: Megalopta genalis (assembly GCF_051020955.1). Classification (NCBI taxonomy): domain Eukaryota; kingdom Metazoa; phylum Arthropoda; class Insecta; order Hymenoptera; family Halictidae; genus Megalopta; species Megalopta genalis. The sequence goes on along the minus strand of NW_027476315.1, from coordinate 133,472 downwards.
AATATTCATGCGAAACAAATGGTTCAGCTTCAAATACTTGTGATATACATGATTTAGCTTCAACTGCATGCGAAACATACGAGTTAGCTTCAAATATAAGCGAAACACATGATTTAGCTTCAAATCAATGCGAATTAGAAGGCTTAGCTTTATATCCATGCGAAACGAATTATTTGGATTCAGATACTTGCGAATATAAGTGATATAGATTCAACTGCATGTCAAACAATCGAGTTATCTTCAAATCCATGCGAATCACATGATTTACCTTCAAATCAATGCGAAGTAGAAGGATTAGCATCAAATCAATGCGAAACAAATTGTTTAGCTACAAATACTTGTGATAAACATGATTTTGCTTCAACTGAATGCGAATCAAACGAGTTAGCTTCAAATCCAAGGGAAACACATGATTTAACATCAAATCAATGCGAAGTAGAAGGCTTAGCTTCAAATCCATGCGAAACAAATGATTTACCTTCAAATACCTGCGATATAAGTGATATAGCTTCAAATGCATGCGAATCAAACAGTTCGATTCAAATTCATACGAAACACATGATTTAGCTTCAAATCAATGCGAAGTTGAAGGCTTAGCTTCAAATCCATGCGAAACAAACGAGTTAGCTTCAAATCCATGCGGAACATTTGATTTATCTTCAAATCATGCGAAGTAGAAGGCTCAGCTTCAAATCCGAGCGAAACACATGATTTAGCTTCAAATCAATGCGAAGTTAAAGGCTTAGCTTCAAATCCATGCCAAACAAACGACTCAGCTTCAAACCCATGCGAAACAATTGATTTAGCCTCAAATACTTGTGATATAAGTGATATAGCTTCAAATGCAGGCGGAACAAACAGTTAGCTTCAAATTCATGCGAAACACATGATTTAGCTTCAAATCAATGCGACGTTAAAGGCTTAGCTTCAACTCCATGCGAAACAAACGAGTCAGCTTCAAATCCATGCGGAACATATGATTTAGATTCAAATCATGCGAAATAGAAGGCTTAGCTTCAAATCCGAGCGAAACACATGATTTAGATTCAAATATTTGCGATATAAATGAAATAACTTCAAATGCAGACGAACGAACGAGTTATCTTCAAATTAATGCGAAACACATGATTTAGCTTCAAATCAGTGCGGCGTAGAAGGCTTAGCTACAAATCCATGCGAAAAGAATAGTTTAGCTTGAAATACTTGTTTTATACATGTTTTACCTTCAACTCCATGCGAAACATACGAGTTAGCTTCAAATCCAAGCGAAACACATGATTTAGCTTCAAATCAATGAGAAGTGGAATGCTTAGCTTCAAATACATGCGAATCAAATAGTTTAGCTTCAAATACTTGTGATATACATGATATAGTTTCAACTGCATGCGAAACAAACGAATTATCTTCAAATCCAAGCGAAACACATGATTAAGTTTCAAATCAATGCGAAGAAGAAGGCTTAGCTTCAAATCCATGTGAAACACGTGATTTAGCTTCAAAACAAATGGTTTACCTTCAAATACTTGTGATATACATGATTAAGCTTCAAATGCAGGCGAAACAAACGAGTGAGCTTCAAATCCAAGCGTAACACATGATTTAACTTCAAATCAATGCGAAGTAGAAGGCTTAGCTTCAAATCCATGCGAACTGAATGATTAAGTTTCAAATACTTGTGATATACGTAATTTAGCTTCAACTGCATGCGAAACACATAATTTAGCATCAAATCAATGCGAAGTAGAAGGCTTAGCTTCAAATCCTTGCAAACCGAATGATTCGGCTTCAAATGCTTGCGAATATAAGTGATATAGATTCAACTGCATGTCAAACAATCGAGTTATCTTCAAATCCATGCGAATCACATGATTTACCTTCAAATCAATGCGAAGTAGAAGGATTAGCATCAAATCCATGCGAAACGCATGATTTAGCTTCAAATTCATGCGAAACACATGGCTTAGCTTAATATTCATGCGCAACAGATGGTTTAGATACAGACACTTGTGATAAACATGATTTAGCTTCAACTGCATGAGAAACAAACGAGTTAGCTACAAATACAAGCGAAACACATGATATAGCATCATATTAATGCGAAGGAGGAGGCTTAGCTTCAAATCCATGCGAACCGAATGATTTGGCTTCAGTGCTTGCGAATATAAGTAATTTAGCTTCAACTGCATGCGAAACAGACGAGTTATCTTCAAATCCATGCGAAACACATGATTTAGCTTCAAACCAATGCGAATTAGAAGGCTTAGCTTCAAATCCATGCGAAACGAATTATTTGGCTTCAAATACTTGCGAATATAAGTGATATAGATTCAACTGCATGTCAAACAATCGAGTTATCTTCAAATCCATGCGAATCACATGATTTACCTTCAAATCCATGCGAAGTAGAAGGATTAGCATCAAATCCATGCGAAACGCATGATTTAGCTTCAAATTCATGCGAAACACATGGCTTTGTTTAATATTCATGCGAAACAGATGGTTTAGATACAGACACTTGTGATAAACATGATTTAGCTTCATCTGCATGAGAAACAAACGAGTTAGCTACAAATACAAGCGAAACACATGATATAGCATCATATTAATGCGAAGGAGGAGGCTTAGCTTCAAATCCATGCGAACCGAATGATTTGGCTTCAGTGCTTGCGAATATAAGTAATTTAGCTTCAACTGCATGCGAAACAGACGAGTTATCTTCAAATCCATGCGAAACACATGATTTAGCTTCAAATCAATGCGAATTAGAAGGCTTAGCGTCAAATCCATGCGAAACGAATTATTTGGCTTCAAATACTTGCGAATATAAGTGATATAGATTCAAGTGAATGAAATAACTTCAAATGCAGACGAACGATCGAGTTATCTGCAAATTCATGCGAAACACATGATTTAGCTTCAAATCAGTTCGACGTAGAAGGCACAGCTTCAAATCCAAGCGAAACAAATGGTTTAGATTCAGAAACTTGTGATAAACATGATTTAGCTTCAACTGCATGCGAAACAAACGAGCTAGCTTCATATCCAAGGGAAACACATGATTTAGCTTCAAATCATTCGAAGTAGAAGGCTTAGCTTCAAATACTTGTGATATATGTGATTTAGCTTCAACTGCATGCGAAACATACGAGTTAACTTCAAATCCATGCGAAGTAGTAGGATTATCTTCAAATACATGCGAAAAGAATAGTTTAGCTTGAAATACTTGTTTTATACATGTTTTACCTTCAACTCCATGCGAAACATACGAGTTAGCTTCAAATCCAAGCGAAACACATGATTTTGCTTCAAATCAATGTGATGTAGATGGTTTAGCTTCAAATTCAAGCAAAACCAATGATTTAGCTTCAAATGCTTGCGATATAAGTGATATAGATTCAAATGCAGGCGAAACAAATGAGTTAGCTTCAAATCCATGCGAAACAAATGGTTCAGCTTCAGATACTTGCGATATAAGTGATATAGATTCAAATGCAGGCGAAACAGACGAGTTAGTTTCAAATCCATGCGAAACACATGATTTAGCTTCAAATCAATGCGAAGTGGAATGCTTATCTTCAAATCCATGCGGAACAAAGGATTTAGCTTCAGATACTTGCGATATAAGTGATATAGATTCAAATGCTGGCGAAACACACGAGTTAGTTTCAAATCCATGCGAAACACATGATTTAGCTTCAAATCAATGCGAAGTAGAAGGATTAGCATCAAATCCATGCGAAACACATGATTTAGCTTCAAATCAATGCGAGGTGGAAGGCTTAGCTTCAAATACATGAGTAACAAAAAGTTTAGCTTCAAATACTTGTGAAATACATGATTTAGCTCCAACTGCATGCGAAACAAACGAGTTAGCTTCAAATCCAAGCGAAACACGTGATTTAGCTTCAAATCAATGAGAAGTGGAATGCTTAGCTTCAAATACATGCGAATCAAATGGTTTAGCTTCAAATACTTGTGATATACATGATATAGTTTCAACTGCATGCGAAACAAACGAATTATCTTCAAATCCAAGCGAAACACATGATTAAGTTTCAAATCAATGCGAAGAAGAAGGCTTAGCTTCAAATCCATGTGTAACACGTGATTTAGCTTCAAAACAAATGGTTTACCTTCAAATACTTGTGATATACATGATTAAGCTTCAAATGCAGGCGAAACAAACGAGTGAGCTTCAAATCCAAGCGTAACACATGATTTAACTTCAAATCAATGCGAAGTAGAAGGCTTAGCTTCAAATCCATGCGAACTGAATGATTCGGCTTCAAATGCTTGCGAATATAAGTGATATAGATTCAACTGCATGTCAAACAATCGAGTTATCTTCAAATCCATGCGAATCACATGATTTACCTTCAAATCAATGCGAAGTAGAAGGATTAGCATCAAATCCATGCGAAACGCATGATTTAGCTTCAAATTCATGCGAAACACATGGCTTAGCTTAATATTCATGCGAAACAGATGGTTTAGATACAGACACTTGTGATAAACATGATTTAGCTTCAACTGCATGAGAAACAAACGAGTTAGCTACAAATACAAGCGAAACACATGATATAGCATCATATTAATGCGAAGGAGGAGGCTTAGCTTCAAATCCATGCGAACCGAATGATTTGGCTTCAGTGCTTGCGAATATAAGTAATTTAGCTTCAACTGCATGCGAAACAGACGAGTTATCTTCAAATCCATGCGAAACACATGATTTAGCTTCAAATCAATGCGAATTAGAAGGCTTAGCTTCAAATCCATGCGAAACTAATTATTTGGCTTCAAATACTTGCGAATATAAGTGATATAGATTCAAGTGAATGAAATAACTTCAAATGCAGACGAACGATCGAGTTATAATCAAATTCATGAGAAACACATGATTTAGCTTCAAATCAGTTCGACGTAGAAGGCACAGCTTCAAATCCAAGCGAAACAAATGGTTTATATTCAGAAACTTGTGACATACATGATTTAGCTTCAACTGCATGTGAAACGAACGTGTTAGTTTCAAATTCAAGAGAAACACATGATTCAGTTTCAAATAAAAGCGAAGTAGATGGCATAGCATCAAATCCATGCGAATCGAATGGTTTAGCTTCAAATACTTGTGATATACATGATTTAGCTTCAACTGCATGCGATACAAACGATTGGCTTCAAATCCATGCGAAACATATGATTTAACTTCAAATCAATGCGAAGTAGAAGGCTGATCTTCGAATCCACGCGAAACAAATGGATTAGCTTCAAATACTTGTGATATACATAATTTATCTTCAACTGCATGCGAAACAAACGAGATAGCTTTAAATCCATCAAAAAAAAAAGATGATTTAGATTAAAATCAATGCGAAGTAGAAGGCTTATTTTGAAATCCATGCGAATCAAATGGTCTAGTTTCAAATACTTGTGATATACATGATTTAGCTTCAACAGCATGCAAAACTAACGAGTTAGCTTCAAATCCATGCGAAACACATGAGTTAGCTTCTTATCAATGCGAAGTAGAAGGCTGATCTTCGAATCCTTGCGAAACAAATGGTTCAGCTTCAAATACTTGTGATATACATGAATAAGCTTCAACAGCATGCAAAATTAGCGAGTTGGCTTCAAATCTATGCGAAACATATGATTTAGCTTGACATCAATGCGATTTAGAAGGCTTATATTCGAATCCATGCGAAACAAATGGTTTAGCTTCAACTACCTGTGATATACATGATTTATCTTCAACTGCATGCGAAAAAATTCGAGATAGCTTTAAATCCATCCGAAACAGATGATTTAGATTAAAATCAATGCGAAGTAGAAGGCTTATTTTGAAATCCATGCGAATCAAATGGTTTAGCTTCAAATAATTGTGATATACATGATTTAGCTTCAGTTGCATGCGAAACAAACGAGTTAGCTTGAAATCCAAGCGAAACACATGATTTAGCTTCTTATCAATGCGAAGTAGAATGCTGATCTTCGAATCCTTGCGAAACAAATGGTTTAGCTTCAAATACTTGTGATGTACATGAATAAGCTTCAACAGCATGCAAAACTAGCGAGTTAGCTTCAAATCCATGCGAAACACATGATTTAGCTTGAAATCAATGCGATTTAGAAGGCTTATCTTCGAATCCATGCGAAACAAACGGATTAGCTTCAAATACTTGTGATATACATGATTTATCTTCAACTGCAGGCGAAACAAACGAGATAGCTTTAAATCCATCCGAAACAGATGATTTAGATTAAAATCAATGCGAAGTAGAAGGCTTATTTTGAAATCCTTGCGAATCAAATGGTTTAGCTTCAAATACTTGTGATGTGCATGATTTAGCTTCAAATGCAAGCGAAACGAACGAGTTAGCTTCAAATCCATGCGAAACACATGATTTTGCTTCTTATCAATGCGAAGTAGAAGGCTGAACTTCGTATCCTTGCGAAACAAATGGTTTAGCTTCAAATACTTGTGATATACATGATTTAGCTTCAACAGCATGCAAAACTAACGAGTTAGCTTCAAATCCATGTGAAACACATGAGTTAGCTTCTTATCAATGCGAAGTAGAAGGCTGATCTTCGAATCCTTGCGAAACAAATGGTTTAGCTTCAAATACTTGTGATATACATGAATAAGCTTCAACAGCATGCAAAATTAGCGAGTTAGCTTCAAATCTATGCGAAACATATGATTTAGCTTGACATCAATGCGATTTAGAAGGCTTATATTCGAATCCATGCGAAACAAATGGTTTAGCTTCAAATACCTGTGATATACATGATTTATCTTCAACTGCATGCGAAAAAAATGAGATAGCTTTAAATCCATCCGAAACAGATGATTTAGATTAAAATCAATGCGAAGTAGAAGGCTTATTTTGAGATCCATGCGAAACAAGTGGTTCAGCTTCAAATACTTGTGATGTGCATGATTTAGCTTCAAATGCAAGCAAAACGAACGAGTTAGCTTCAAATCCATGCGAAACACATGATTTTGCTTCTTATCAATGCGAAGTAGAAGGCTGATCTTCGTAACCTTGCGAAACAAATGGTTTAGCTTCAAATACTTGTGATATACATGATTTAGCTTCAACAGCATGCAAAACTAACGATTTAGCTTCAAATCCATGCGAAACACATGAGTTAGCTTCTTATCAATGCGAAGTAGAAGGCTGATCTTCGAATCCTTGCGAAACAAATGGTTTAGCTTCAAATACTTGTGATGTACATGAATAAGCTTCAGCAGCATGCAAAACTAGCGAGTTAGCTTCAAATCCATGCGAAACACATGATTTAGCTTGAAATCAATGCGATTTAGAAGGCTTATCTTCGAATCCATGCGAATCAACTGGTTTAGCTTCAAATACCTGTGATATACATGATTTATCTTCAACTGCATGCGAAACAAACGAGATAGCTTTAAATCCATGCGAAACAGATGATTTAGATTAAAATCAATGCGAAGTAGAAGGCTTATTTTGAAATCCATGCGAATCAAATGGTTTAGCTTCAAATAATTGTGATATACATGATTTAGCTTCAACTGCATTACGAACCAAACTAGTTAGCTTAAAATTCAAGAGAAAAACATGATTCAGTTTCAAATAAAAGCGAAGTAGATGGCATTGCATCAAATCCATGCGAATCAAATGGTTTAGCTGCAAATACTTGTGATATACATGATTTAGCTTCAACTCCATGCGATACAAACGATTAGCTTCAAATTCAAGAGAAACACATGATTCAGTTTCAAATAAAAGCGAAGTAGATGGCATAGCATCAAATCCATGCGAATCAAATGGTTGAGCTTCAAATACTTGGGATATACATGATTCAGCTTCAACTGCATGCGTAACAAATGAGTTAGCTTCAAATCTATGCGAAACACGTGATTTAGCTTCAAATTCATTCCAAACACATGGTTTAGCCTGATATTCGTGCGAAACAAATGGTTCAGCTTCAAATACTTGTGACATACATGATTTAGCTTCAACTGCATGTGAAACGAACGTGTTAGCTTCAAATTCAAGAGAAACACATGATTCAGTTTCAAATAAAAGCGAAGTAGATGGCATAGCATCAAATCCATGCGAATCAAATGGTTTAGCTTCAAATACTTGTGATATACATGATTTAGCTTCAACTGCATGCGATACAAACGATTAGCTTCAAATCCATGCGAAACATATGATTTAACTTCAAATCAATGCTTGTAGAAGGCTGATCTTCGAATCCACGCGAAACAAATGGATTAGCTTCAAATACTTGTGATATACATGATTTATCTTCAACTGCATGCGAAAAAAATGAGATAGCTTTAAATCCATCCGAAACAGATGATTTAGATTAAAATCAATGCGAAGTAGAAGGCTTATTTTGAAATCCATGCGAAACAAGTGGTTCAGCTTCAAATACTTGTGATGTGCATGATTTAGCTTCAAATACAAGCGAAACGAACGAGTTAGCTTCAAATCCATGCGAAACACATGATTTTGCTTCTTATCAATGCGAAGTAGAAGGCTGATCTTCGTAACCTTGCGAAACAAATGGTTTAGCTTCAAATACTTGTGATATACATGATTTAGCTTCAACAGCATGCAAAACTAACAAGTTAGCTTCAAATCCATGCGAAACACATGAGTTAGCTTCTTATCAATGCGAAGTAGAAGGCTGATCTTCGAATCCTTGCGAAACAAATGGTTTAGCTTTAAATACTTGTGATATACATGAATAAGCTTCAACAGCATGCAAAATTAGCGAGTTAGCTTCAAATCTATGCGAAACATATGATTTAGCTTGACATCAATGCGATTTAGAAGGCTTATATTCGAATCCATGCGAAACAAATGGTTTAGCTTCAAATACCTGTGATATACATGATTTATCTTCAACTGCATGCGAAAAAAACGAGATAGCTTTAAATCCATCCGAAACAGATGATTTAGATTAAAATCAATGCGAAGTAGAAGGCTTATTTTGAAATCCATGCGAATCAAATGGTTTAGCTTCAAATAATTGTGATATACATGATTTAGCTTCAATTGCATGCGAAACAAATGAGTTAGCTTGAAATCCAAGCGAAACACATGATTTAGCTTCAAATCAATGCGAAGTAGAAGGCTTATCTTCAAATCCATGCGAATCAAATGGTTGAGCTTCAAATAATTGGGATATACATGATTCAGCTTCAACTGCATGCGTAACAAATTAGTTAGCTTCAAATCTATGCGAAACACATGATTTAGCTTCAAATTCATTCCAAACACATGGTTTAGCCTGATATTCGTGCGAAACAAATGGTTCAGCTTCAAATACTTGTGACATACATGATTTAGGTTCAACTGCATGTGAAACGAACGAGTTAGCTTCAAATTCAAGAGAAACACATGATTCAGTTTCAAATAAAAGCGAAGTAGATGGCATAGCATCAAATCCATGCGAATCAAATGGTTTAGCTTGAAATACCTGTGATATACATGATTTATCTTCAACTGCATGCGAAACAAACGAGATAGCTTTAAATCCATGCGAAACAGATGATTTAGATTAAAATCAATGCGAAGTAGAAGGCTTATTTTGAAATCCATGCGAATCATGTGGTTTAGCTTCAAATAATTGTGATATACATGATTTGGCTTCAACTGCATGCGATACAAACGAGTTAGCTTCAAATCCATGCGAAAAACATGATTTAGCTTTAAATCAATACGAGGTAGATGGCTGATCTTCGAATCCATGCAAAACAAATGGTTTAGCTTCACATACTTGTTTGATACATTATTTAGCTTCAATTGCATGCGAAACAAACGAGTTAGCTTGAAATCCAAGCGAAACACATGATTTCGCTTCAAATCAATGCGAAGTAGAAGGCTTATTTTGAAATCCATGCGAATCAAATGGTTGAGCTTCAAATACTTGGGATATACATGATTCAGCTTCAGCTGCATGCGTAACAAACGAGTTAGCTTCAAATCTATGCGGAACACATGATTTAGCTTCAAATTCATTCCAAACACATTGTTTAGCCTGATATACGTGCGAAACAAATGGTTCAGCTTCAAATACTTGTGACATACATGATATAGATTCAACTGCATGTGAAACGAAAGTGTTAGCTTCAAATTCAAGAGAAACACATGATTCAGTTTCAAATAAAAGCGAAGTAGATGGCATAGCATCAAATCCATGCGAATCAAATGGTTTAGCTTCAAATACTTGTGATATACATGAATTAGCTTCAACTGCATGCGATACAAACGATTAGCTTCAAATCCATGCGAAACATATGATTTAACTTCAAATCAATGCGAAGTAGAAGGCTGATCTTCGAATCCACGCGATACAAATGGATTAGCTTCAAATACTTGTGATATACATGATTTATCTTCAACTGCATGCGAAACAAACGAGATAGCTTTAAATCCATCCGAAACAGATGATTTAGATTAAAATCAATGCGAAGTAGAAGGCTTATTTTGAAATCCATGCGAATCAAATGGTTTAGCTTCAAATAATTGTGATATACATGATTTAGCTTCAGTTGCATGCGAAACAAACGGGTTAGCTTGAAATCCAAGCGAAACACATGACTTAGCTTCTTATCAATGCGAAGTAGAAGGCTGATCTTCGAATCCTTGCGAAACAAATGGTTTAACTTCAAATACTTGTGATGTACATGAATAAGCTTCAACAGCATGCAAAACTAGCGAGTTAGCTTCAAATCCATGCGAAACATATGATTTAGCTTGACATCAATGCGATTTAGAAGGCTTATATTCGAATCCATGCGAAACAAATGGTTTAGCTTCAAATACCTGTGATATACATGATTTATCTTCAACTGCATGCGAAACAAACGAGATAGCTTTAAATCCATGCGAAACAGATGATTTAGATTAAAATCAATGCGAAGTAGAAGGCTTATTTTGAAATCCATGCGAATCAAATGGTTTAGCTTCAAATAATTGTGATATACATGATTTAGCTTCAACTGCATTACGAAACAAACTAGTTAGCTTCAAATTCAAGAGAAACACATGATTCAGTTTCAAATAAAAGCGAAGTAGATGGCATAGCATCAAATCCATGCGAATCAAATGGTTTAGCTTCAAATACTTGTGATATACATGATTTAGCTTCAACTGCATGCGATACAAACGATTAGCTTCAAATCCATGCGAAACATATGATTTAACTTGAAATCAATGCGAAGTAGAAGGCTGATCTTCGAATCCACGCGAAACAAATGGATTAGCTTCAAATACTTGTGATATACATGATTTAGCTTCAACAGCATGCAAAACTAACGAGTTAGCTTCAAATCCATGCGAATCACATGAGTTAGCTTCTTATCAATGCGATTTAGAAGGCTTATATTCGAATCCATGCGAAACAAATGGTTTAGCTTCAAATACCTGTGATATACATGATTTATCTTCAACTGCATGCGAAAAAAACGAGATAGCTTTAAATCCATCCGAAACAGATGATTTAGATTAAAATCAATGCGAAGTAGAAGGCTTATTTTGAAATCCATGCGAATCAAATGGTTTAGCTTCAAATAATTGTGATATACATGATTTAGCTTCAGTTGCATGCGAAGCAAACGAGTTAGCTTGAAATCCAATCGAAACACATGATTTAGCTTCTTATCAATGCGAAGTAGAAGGCTGATCTTCGAATCCTTGCGAAACAAATGGTTTAACTTCAAATACTTGTGATGTACATGAATAAGCTTCAACAGCATGCAAAACTAGCGAGTTAGCTTCAAATCCATGCGAAACACATGATTTAGCTTGAAATCAATGCGATTTAGAAGGCTTATCTTCGAATCCATGCGAAACAACTAGTTTAGCTTCAAATACCTGTGATATACATGATTTATCTTCAACTGCATGCGAAACAAACGAGATAGCTTTAAATCCATGCGAAACAGATGATTTAGATTAAAATCAATGCGAAGTAGAAGGCTTATTTTGAAATCCATGCGAATCAAATGGTTTAGCTTCAAATAATTGTGATATACATGATTTAGCTTCAACTGCATTACGAAAGAAACTAGTTAGCTTCAAATTCAAGAGAAACACATGATTCAGTTTCAAATAAAAGCGAAGTAGATGGCATAGCATCAAATCCATGCGAATCAAATGGTTTAGCTTCAAATACTTGTGATGTACATGAATAAGCTTCAACAGCATGCAAAACTAGCGAGTTAGCTTCAAATCCATGCGAAACACATGATTTAGCTTGAAATCAATGCGATTTAGAAGGCTTATCTTCGAATCCATGCGAAACAACTAGTTTAGCTTCAAATACCTGTGATATACATGATTTATCTTCAACTGCATGCGAAACAAACGAGATAGCTTTAAATCCATGCGAAACAGATGATTTAGATTAAAATCAATGCGAAGTAGAAGGCTTATTTTGAAATCCATGCGAATCAAATGGTTTAGCTTCAAATAATTGTGATATACATGATGTAGCTTCAATTGCATGCGAAACAAACGGTTAGCTTCAAATCCATTCGAAACACATGATTTAGCTTCAAATCAATGCGAAGTAGAAGGCTTATCTTCAAATCCATGCGAAACAAGTGGTTCAGCTTCAAATACTTGTGATGTGCATGATTTATTTTCAAATGCAAGCGAAACGAACGAGTTAGCTTCAAATCCATGCGAAACACATGATTTTGCTTCTTATCAATGCGAAGTAGAAGGCTGATCTTCGTAACCTTGCGAAACAAATGGTTTAGCTTCAAATACTTGTGATATACATGAATAAGCTTCAACTGCATGCAAAATTAGCGAGTTAGCTTCAAATCTATGCGAAACATATGATTTAGCTTGACATCAATGCGATTTAGAAGGCTTATATTCGAATCCATGCGAAACAAATGGTTTAGCTTCAAATACCTGTGATATACATGATTTATCTTCAACTGCATGCGAAAAAAACGAGATAGCTTTAAATCCATCCGAAACAGATGATTTAGATAAAATCAATGCGAAGTAGAAGGCTTATTTTGAAATCCATGTTAATCAAATGGTTTAGCTTCAAATAATTGTGATATACATGATTTAGCTTCAATTGCATGCGAAACAAACGAGTTAGCTTGAAATCCAAGCGAAACACATGATTTAGCTTCTTATCAATGCGAACTAGAAGGCTGATCTTCGAATCCTTGCGAAACAAATGGTTTAGCTTCAAATACCTGTGATATACATGATTTATCTTCAACTGCATGCGAAACAAACGAGATAGCTTTAAATCCATGCGAAACAGATGATTTAGATTAAAATCAATGCGAAGTAGAAGGCTTATTTTGAAATCCATGCGAATCAAATGGTTTAGCTTCAAATAATTGTGATATACATGATTTAGCTTCAGTTGCATGCCAAACAAACGAGTTAGCTTGAAATCCAAGCGAAACACATGATTTAGCTTCTTATCAATGCGAAGTAGAAGGCTGATCTTCGAATCCTTGCGAAACAAATGGTTTAGCTTCAAATACTTGTGATGTACATGAATAAGCTTCAACAGCATGCAAAACTAGCGAGTTAGCTTCAAATCCATGCGAAACACATGATTTAACTTGAAATCAATGCGATTTAGAAGGCTTATCTTCGAATCCATGCGAAACAACTGGTTTAGCTTCAAATACCTGTGATATACATGATTTATCTTCAACTGCATGCGAAACAAACTAGTTAGCTTCAAATTCAAGAGAAACACATGATTCAGTTTCAAATAAAAGCGAAGTAGATGGCATTGCATCAAATCCATGCGAATCAAATTGTTTAGCTGCAAATACTTGTGATATACATGATTTAGCTTCAACTCCATGCGATACAAACGATTAGCTTTAAATGCATGCGAAACACATGATTTAGATTAAAATCAATGCGAAGTAGAAGGCTTATCTTCAAATCCATGCGAATCAAATGGTTGAGCTTCAAATACTTGGGATATACATGATTCAGCTTCAACTGCATGCGTAACAAATGAGTTAGCTTCAAATCTATGCGAAACACATGATTTAGCTTCAAATTCATTCCAAACACATGGTTTAGCCTGATATTCGTGCGAAACAAATGGTTCAGCTTCAAATACTTGTGACATACATGATTTAGCTTCAACTGCATGTGAAACGAACGTGTTAGCTTCAAATTCAAGAGAAACACATGATTCAGTTTCAAATAAAAGCGAAGTAGATGGCATAGTATCAAATCCATGCGAATCAAATGGTTTAGCTTCAAATACTTGTGATATACATGATTTAGCTTCAACTGCATGCGATACAAACGATTGGCTTCAAATCCATGCGAAACATATGATTTAACTTCAAATCAATGCGAAGTAGAAGGCTGATCTTCGAATCCACGCGAAACAAATGGATTAGCTTCAAATACTTGTGATATACATGATTTATCTTCAACTGCAGGCGAAACAAACGAGATAGCTTTAAATCCATCCGAAACAGATGATTTAGATTAAAATCAATGCGAAGTAGAAGGCTTATTTTGAAATCCATGCGAATCAAATGGTTTAGCTTCAAATACTTGTGATGTGCATGATTTAGCTTCAAATGCAAGCGAAACGAACGAGTTAGCTTCAAATCCATGCGAAACACATGTTTTTGCTTCTTATCAATGCGAAGTAGAAGGCTGAACTTCGTATCCTTGCGAAACAAATGGTTTAGCTTCAAATACTTGTTTGATACATTATTTAGCTTCAATTGCATGCGAAACAAACGAGTTAGCTTGAAATCCAAGCGAAACACATGATTTAGTTTCAAATCAATGCGAAGTATAAGGCTTATCTTCAAATCCATGCGAAACAAGTGGTTCAGCTTCAAATACTTGTGATGTGCATGATTTAGCTTCAAATGCAAGCGAAACGAACGAGTTAGCTTCAAATCCATGCGAAACACATGATTTAGCTTCTTATCAATGCGAAGTAGAAGGCTGATCTTCGAATCCTTGCGAAACAAATGGTTTAGCTTCAAATACTTGTGATATACATGATTTAGCTTCAACTGCATGCGATACAAACGATTAGCTTCAAATCCATGCGAAACATATGATTTAACTTCAAATCAATGCGAAGTAGAAGGCTGATCTTCGAATCCACGCGAAACAAATGGTTTAGCTTCAAATACCTGTGATATACATGATTTATCTTCAACTGCAAGCGAAACGAACGAGTTAGCTTCAAATCCATGCGAAACACATGATTTTGCTTCTTATCAATGCGAAGTAGACGGCTGATCTTCGAATCCTTGCGAAACAATTGGTTTAGCTTCAAATACTTGTGATATACATGAATAAGCTTCAACAGCATGCAAAATTAGCGAGTTAGCTTCAAATCTATGCGAAACATATGATTTAGCTTGACATCAATGCGATTTAGAAGGCTTATATTCGAATCCATGCGAAACATATGATTTAACTTCAAATCAATGCGAAGTAGAAGGCTGATCTTCGAATCCACGCGATACAAATGGATTAGCTTCAAATACTTGTGATATACATGATTTATCTTCAACTGCATGCGAAACAAACGAGATAGCTTTAAATCCATCCGAAACAGATGATTTAGATTAAAATCAATGCATAGTAGAAGGCTTATTTTGAAATCCATGCGAAACAAATGGTTCAGCTCCAAATACTTGTGATATACATGATTTAGCTTCAACTGCATGCGATACAAACGATTAGCTTCAAATCCAAGCGAAACACATGATTTAGCTTCAAATCAATGCGAAGTAGAAGGCTTATCTTCAAATCCATGCGAAACAAGTGGTTTAGCTTCAAATAATTGTGATGTGCATGATTTAGCTTCAAATGCAAGGGAAACGAACGAGTTAGCTTCAAATCCATGCGAAACACATGATTTAGCTTCAAATCAATGCGAAGTAGAAGGCTTATCTTCAAATCCATGCGAATCAAATGGTTTAGCTTGAAATACCTGTGATATACATGATTTATCTTCAACTGCATGCGAAACAAACGAGATAGCTTTAAATCCATGGGAAACAGATGATTTAGATTAAAATCAATGAGAAGTAGAAGGCTTATCTTCAAATCCATGCGAATCAAATGGTTGAGCTTCAAATACTTGGGATATACATGATTCAGCTTCAACTGCATGCGTAACAAACGAGTTAGCTCCAAATCTATACGAAACACAAGATTTAGCTTCAAATTCATTCCAAACACATGTTTTAGCCTGATATTCGTACGAAACAAATGGTTCAGCTTCAAATACTTGTGATATACATGATTTAGCTTCAACGGCATGTGAAACGAACGTGTTAGCTTCAAATTCAACAGAAACACATGATTCAATTTCAAATAAAAGCGAAGTAGATGGCATAGCATCAAATCCAGGCGCATCAAATGGTTTAGCTTGAAATACCTGTGATATACATGATTTATCTTCAACTGCATGCGAAACAAACGAGATAGCTTTAAATCCATGGGAAACAGATGATTTAGATTAAAATCAATGCGAAGTAGAAGGCTTATCTTCAAATCCATGCGAATCAAATGGTTTAGCTTCATATAATTGTGATATACATGATTTAGCTTCAACTGCATGCGATACAAACGAGTTAGCTTCAAATCCATGCGAAACACATGATTTAGCTTTAAATCAATACGAGGTAGATGGCTGATCTTCGAAGCCATGCGAAACAAATGGTTTAGCTTCAAATACTTGTTTGATACATTATCTAGCTTCAATTACATGCGAAACAAACGAGTTAGCTTGAAATGCAAGCGAAACACATGATTTAGCATCAAATCAATGCAAAGTAGAAGGCTTATTTTGAAATCCATGCCAATCAAATGGTTTAGGTTCAAATACTTGTTTGATACATTATCTAGCTTCAATTACATGCGAAACAAACGAGTTAGCTTGAAATGCAAGCGAAACACATGATTTAGCATCAAATCAATGCAAAGTAGAAGGCTTATTTTGAAATCCATGCGAGTCAAATGGTTTAGCTTCAAATAATTGTGATATACATGATTTAGCTTCAACTGCATGCGATACAAACGATTAGCTTCAAATCCATGCGAAACATATGATTTAACTTCAAATCAATGCGAAGTAGAAGGCTGATCTTCGAATCCACGCGATACAAATGGATTAGCTTCAAATACTTGTGATATACATGATTTATCTTCAACTGCATGCGAAACAAACGAGATAGCTTTAAATCCATCCGAAACAGATGATTTAGATTAAAATCAATGCGAAGTAGAAGGCTTATTTTGAAATCCATGCGAAACAAATGGTTCAGCTCCAAATACTTGTGATATACATGATTTAGCTTCAACTGCATGCGAAACAAACGAGTTAGCTTCAAATCCAAGCGAAAAACATGAGTTAGCATCAAGTCAACACGAAGTTGAAGGCTTAGCTTCAAATCCATGCGAAACACCCGATTTAGCATCAAATCAATGCGAAGTAGAAGGCTTAGCTTAAAATCCATGCGTAGCAAATGGTTTAGCTTCACATACTTGTGATATACATGATTTAGCTTCAACTGCATGCGAAACGAACGAGTTAGTTTGAAATCCAAGCGAAACACATGATTTAGCTTCAAATCAATTCGAAGTAGAAGGGTTATCTTCGAATCCATGCGAAACAAATGGTTTAGCTTCAAACACCTGTGATATACATGATTCAGCTTCAACTGCATGCGTAACAAATGAGTTAGCTTCAAATCTACGCGAAACGCATGATTTAGCTTCAAATTCATTCCAAACACATGGTTTAGCCTGATATTCGTGCGAAACAAATGGTTCAGCTTCAAATACTTGTGACATACATGATTTAGCTTCAACTGCATGTGAAACGAACGTGTTAGCTTCAAATTCAAGAGAAACACATGATTCAGTTTCAAATAAAAGCGAAGTAGATGGCATAGCATCAAATCCATGCGAATCAAATGGTTTAGCTTCTAATACTTTTGATATATATGATTTAGCTTCAAATCCATGTGAATCAAATGGTTTAGCTTCAAATACTTGTGATATACATGAAATAGCTTCAACTGCATGCGATACAAACGATTAGCTTCAAATCCATGCGAAACATATGATTTAACTTCAAATCAATGCGAAGTAGAAGGTTGATCTTCGAATCCTTGCGAAACAAATGGTTTAGCTTCAAATACTCGTGATGTGCATGATTTAGCTTCAAATGCATGCAAAACTAACGAGTTAGCTTCAAATCCATGCGAAACACATGAATTAGCTTCAAATCAATGCGAAGTAGAAGGCTTATCTTCAAATCCATGCGAATCAAATGGTTTAGCTTCAAATATTTGTGATATACATGATTTAGCTTCAACTGCATGCGAAACCAAACAGTTAGCTGCAAATACAAGCGAAACACATGATTTCGCTTCAAATGAATGCGAAGCAGAAGGCTTAGCTTCAAATCCATGCGAAACGAATGGTTTAGCTTCAAATACTTGCGAATATAAGTGATATAGCTTCAAATGCAGGCGACACAAACGAGTTATCTTCAAATCCATGCGAAACACATGATTTATAATCAAATCAATGCGAAGCAGAAGGCTTAGCGTCACATTCATGCGAAACGAATGGTTTAGCTTCAAATACTTGCGATTATATGTGATCTAGCTTCAAATGCAGGTGACACAAACGAGTTAGTTTCAAATCCATGCGAAACACATGATTTAAGTTTCAATCAATGTGAAGTAGAAGGCTTAGCTTTAAATCTATGTGAAACAAATGGTTCAGCTTCAAATACTTGTGATATACATGATTTAGGTTCAACTTCATGCAAAACCAACGAGTTAGCTTCAAATCCAAGCGAAACACATGATTTAGAGTCAAATCAATGCGAAGTAGAAGGCTTAGCTTCAAATCCAGCGAAACGAATCATTTAGCCTCAAATATTTGCGAATATCACTGATATAGCTTCAAATGCTGGCGAAACAAACGAGTTAGCTTTAAATCCATGCAAAAGACATGATTTACCTTCAAATCAATGCGAAGTAGAAGGCTTAGTTTGAAATCCATGCGAATCAAGTTCTTTAGCTTCAAATACTTATGATATACATGATTTAGCTTCAACTGCTTGGGAAGCAAACGAGTTAACTTCAAATCCATTCAAAACACATGATTTAGCTTCAAATCCAAGCGAAACACATGATTTAGATTCAAATCAATGCGAAGTAGAAGGCTGATCTTCGCATCCATGCGAACCAAATGGTTTAGCTTCAAATACTTGTGATATGCGTGATTTTGCATTAACTGCATGCGAAACAAACGAGTTGGCTTCAAATCCAAGCGATACATATGATTTTGCTTCAAATCAATGCGTAGTAGAAGGCTGATCTCAGAATTCACACGAAACAGATTGTTTGGCTTCAAATACTTGTGTTATACATGACTTAGCTTCAACAGAATGCGAAACAAACGTGTTAGCTTCAAATACATGCGAGATACATGACTTAGCTTCAATTCAATGCGAAGTAGAAGGCTTATCTTTGAATCCATGCGAAACAAATGGTTTAGTTCAAATATTTGTGATATACATGATTTAGCTTCAACTGCATGCGAAACCAAACAGTTAGCTGCAAATACAAGCGAAACACATGATTTCGCTTCAAATGAATGCGAAGCAGAAGGCTTAGCTTCAAATCCATGCGAAACGAATGGTTTAGCTTCAAATACTTGCGAATATAAGTGATATAGCT
Source organism: Megalopta genalis (assembly GCF_051020955.1). Taxonomy (NCBI): domain Eukaryota; kingdom Metazoa; phylum Arthropoda; class Insecta; order Hymenoptera; family Halictidae; genus Megalopta; species Megalopta genalis. The sequence continues at coordinate 113,722 of NW_027476315.1, read as the reverse complement.
TCAAATGCAGGCGACACAAACGAGTTAGCTTCAAATCCATGCGAAACACATGATTTAACTTTCAATCAATGTGAAGTAGAAGGCTTAGCTTTAAATCTATGTGAAACAAACGGTTCAGCTTCAAATACTTGTGATATACATGATTTAGATTCTACTTCATGCAAAACCAACGAGTTAGCTTCAAATCCAAGCGAAACACATGATTTAGATTCAAATCAATGCGAAGTAGAAGGTTAAGCTTGAAATCCAGCGAAACGAATGATTTAGCTTCAAACACTTGCGGATATCACTGAAATAGCTTCAAATGCTGGCGAAACAATCGAGTTAGCTTTAAATCCATGCAAAAGACATTATTTACCTTCAAATCAATGCGAAGTAGAAGGCTTAGCTTCAAATCCAGCGAAACGAATGGTTTAGCTTCAAACACTTGTGATATACATGATTTACATTCAACAGCAAGAGAAACAATCGAGTTAGCTTCAAATCCAAGCGAAACACATGATTTCGCTTCAAATGAATGCGAAGCAGAAGGCTTAGCTTCAAATCCATGCGAAACGAATGGTTTAGCTTCAAATACTTGCGAATATAAGTGATATAGCTTCAAATGCAGGCGACACAAACGAGTTATCTTCAAATCCATGCGAAACACATGATTTATAATCAAATCAATGCGAAGCAGAAGGCTTAGCGTCACATCCACGCGAAACGAATGGTTTAGCTTCAAATACTTGCGATTATATGTGATCTAGCTTCAAATGCAGGTGACACAAACGAGTTAGTTTCAAATCCATGCGAAACACATGATTTAAGTTTCAATCAATGTGAAGTAGAAGGCTTAGCTTTAAATCTATGTGAAACAAATGGTTCAGCTTCAAATACTTGTGATATACATGATTTAGATTCTACTTCATGCAAAACCAACGAGTTAGCTTCAAATCCAAGCGAAACACATGATTTAGATTCAAATCAATGCGAAGTAGAAGGCTTAGCTTGAAATCCAGCGAAACGAATGATTTAGCTTCAAACACTTGCGGATATCACTGATATAGCTTCAAATCCATTCAAAACACATGATTTAGCTTCAAATCTATGCGATACTCATGATTTAGCATCAAATCAATGCGAAGTAGAAGGCTGATCTTCGAATCCATGCGAAACAAATGGTTTAGCTTCAATTATATGTGATATACATGATTTAGCTTCAAATGCATGCGAAACAAACGAGTTTGCTTGAAATCCATTCAAAACACATGATTTAGCTTCAAATTCATTCGAAAGACATGGTTTAAGGTACTATTCATGGGAATCAAATTGTTCAGATTCAAATACTTCTGATATACATGATATAGCTTCAAATGCAGGCGAAACAAACGAGTCAGCTTCAAATCCATGCGAAACACATGATTTAGCTTCAAATCAATGCGGAGTAGGAAGTTTAGCTTCAAATTCATCGAAACGAATGATTTAGCTTCAAATATTTGCGAATATCACTGATATAGCTTCAAATGCAGGCGAAACAAACGAGTTAGCTTCAAATCCAAGAGAAACATATGATTTAGATTCAAATCAATGCGAAGTAGAAGGCTTAGCTTCAAATCCGTGCGAATCAAAAGTTGTAGCTTCAAATACTTGTGATATTTATGATGTAGCTACAACTGCATGCGAAACAGATGGTTCAGCTTCAAATACTTGTGATGAACATGATTTAGGTTCAACTGCATGCGAAACAAACGAGTTATCTTCAAATCCAAGCGAAACACATGATTTAGTTTCAAATCAATGCGAAGTAGAAGGCTGATCTTCGAATCCACACCAAACAGATTATTTAGCTTCAAATTCTTGTGATGTACATGATTTAGCTTCAACTGCATGCGAAACATACGAGTAAGCTTCAAATCCATGCGAATCACATGATTCAGCATCAAATCCATGCGAAACACATGATTTAGCACCAAACCAATGCGAAGTAGGAGGCTTAGATTCAGTTTCATGGGAATCAAATGGTTTAGCTTCAAATACTTGTGATAAACATGATTTAGTTTCAACTGCATGCGAGACAATCGAGTTAGCTTCAAATCCATGCGAAACACATGATTTAGCTTCAAGTCAATGCGAAGCAGAAGTCTGATCTTGGAATCGATGCGAAACAAATGGTTTAGCTTCAAATACTTGTCATATACTTGATTTAGCTTCAAATGCAGCCGAAACAAACGAGTTAGCTTCAAATCCAAGCGAAAAGCATGATTTAGCATCAAGTGAACGCGAAGTTGAAGGCTTAGCTTCAAATCCATGCGAAACAAATGGTTTAGCTTCAAATACTTGTTTTATACATGATTTTGCTTCAACTGCATGCGAAACAAACGAGCTAGTTTCAAATCCAAGCGAAACGTATGATTTAGTTTCAAATCAATGCGAAGTAGAAGGCTGATCTCCGAATCCACACGAAACAGATTAAGCTTCAAATACTTGTGATAAACATGATTTAGCTTCAACAGCATGCCAAACAAACGTGTTAGCTTCAAATCCATGCGAAATTCATGATTTAGCTTCAATTCAATGCGAAGTAGAATGCTTATCATCGAATCCATGCGAAAAAAGATGGTACAGCTTCAAATACTTGTGATATACGTGATTTAGCTTCAACTGCATGCGAAACCAACGAATTAGCTTCAAATCCTTTCGAAACACATGACTTAGCTTCAAATTCATTCGAAACCCATGGTTTAGCTTAATAGTCATGCCAATCAAAAGGTTCAGCTTCAAATACTTATGATATACATGATTTAGCTTCAACTGCATGCGAAAAAAACGAGTTAGCTTCAAATGCAAGCGTAACACATGATTTAGCTTCAAATAAATGCGAAGTAGATGGATTAGCTTCAAATCCGTGTGAATCAAAAATTGTAGCTTCAAATACTTGTGATATTTATGATATAGCTTCAACTGCATGCGAAACAGATGGTTCAGCTTCAAATACTTGTGATGAACATGATTTAGCTTCAACTGCATGCGAAAAAAACGCGTTATCTTCAAATCCAAGCGAAACACATGATTCAGTTTCAAATCAATGCGAAGTAGAAGGCTGATCTTCGAAACCACACGAAACAGACTATTTAGTTTCAAATACTTGTGATATACATGATTTAGCTTCAACAGCATGCGAAACGAACGTGTTAGCTTCAAATCCATGCGAAATACATAATTTAACTTCAATTCAATACGAAGTAGAAGGCTTATCATCGAATCCATGCGAAACAAATGGTTCAGCTTCAAATACTTGTGAAGAACATGATTTATCTTCAACTGCATGCGAATCAATTGGTTTAGCACCAAATACTTGTGATATACATGATTTTGCTTCAAATGCAGGCGAAACGATCGAGTAAGCTTCAAATCCATGCGAAACAAACGAGTTAGCTTCAAATCCAAGCGAAACATATGATGTAGCTTCAAATCAATGCGAAGTAGAAGGCTGATCTCCGAATCCACACGAAACAGATTATTTAGCTTCAAATACTTGTGATATACATGATTTAGCTTCAACAGCATGCGAAACAAACGTGGTAGCTTCAAATCCAAGCGAAAAACATAATTTAGCATCAAGACAACGCGAAGTGGAAGGCTTAGCTTCAAATCCATGCGAAACAGATGGTTTAGCTTCAAACACTTGTTTTATACATGATCTAGCTTCAACTGCATGCGAAACAAACGAGTTAGCTTCAAATCCAAGCGAAACATATGATTTAGCTTCAAATCAATGCGAAGTAGAAGGCTGATCTTCGAATCCATGCGAATCAATTGGTTTAGCTTCAAATACTTGTGATATGCGTGATTTTGCTTCAACTGCATGCAAAAGCAACGAGTTTGCTTCAAATCCAAGCGAAACACATGATTGAGATTCAAATCAAAGCGAAGTAGAAGGCTTAGCTTCAAATCCGGGGAAACGAATGATTTAGCTTCAAATACTTGCGAATATCACTGATATAGCTTCAAATGCAGGTGAATCAAACGTGTTAGCATTAAAGCCATGCGAAACACATGATTTAGCATCAAATCAATGCGAAGTAGAAGGCTTACCTTCGAATCCACACGAAACAGATGGTTTCGCTTCAAATACTTGTGATGTACATGATTTAGCTTCAACTGCATGCGAAATAAACGAGTTAGCTCCAAATCCAAGCGAGACATATGATTTCGCTTCAAATCAATGCGAAGTAGGAGGCTGATCTCCGAATCCACACGAAACAGATTGTTTAGATTCAAAAACGTGTGATATACATGATTTAGTTTCAACTGCATGCGAAACAAACGAGTTAGCTTCCAATACAAGCGAAACACATGATTTAGCTTCAAATCAATGCGAAGTAGAAGGCTGATCTTCGAATCCACACGAAACAGATGATTTAGCTTCAAATAGTTGTGATGTACATGATTTAGCTTCAACTGCATGCGAAACAAACGCGTTAACTTCAAGTTCAAGCGAAACACATGATTTAGCTTCAAATCAATGCGATGCAGAAGTCTGATCTTCGAATCCATGCGGAAACAAATGGTTTAGCTTCAAATAATTGTGATATACATGGTTTAGCCTCAAATGCAGGCGAAGTGAATGAGTTAGCTTCAAATACAAGCGAAACACATGATTCTGCCTCAAATCAATGCGAAATAGAAGGCTTAGCTTCAAATCCATGCGAAACAAAAAGTTAAGATTGTAATACTTGTGACATACATGATTTAGATTCAAATGCATGCGAAACTAACGAGTTAGTTTCAAATACAAGCGAAACACACGATTCCGCTTCAAATCAGTGCGAAGCAGAAGTCTGATCTTCGAATCCATGCGAAACAAATGGATTAGCTTCAAATACTTGTGATAAACATGATTTAGTTTCAACTGCATGCGAAACAAACGAGTTAGCTTTAGATCCAAGCGAAACACATGATTTAGAATCAAATCAATGCGAAGTAGAAGACTTAGCTTCAAATACATGAGAAACATATGGTTAGCTTCAAATCAATTGGAAGTAGAAGGCTTAGCTTCAAATCCATGCGAAACACATGATTTAGCTTCAAATCAATGCGAAGCAGAAGTCTGGTCTCCGAATCCATGCGAAACAAATGGTTTAGCTTCAAATACTTGTGATATACATGATTTAGCTTCAAATGCAGGCGAAACGAACGAGCTAGCTTCGAATCCATGCGAAACACATGATTTAGCTGCAAATCAATGCGAAGTAGAAGGCTTAGCTTCAAGTTAATGAGAAACAAATCAATAATGTTCAGATAATTGCGATATAAGTGGTATAGATTCAAATGCAGGCGAAGCAAATGAGTTTGCTTCCAATCCATGCGAAACACATGATTTAGGTTCAACAGCATGCGAAACAGATGGTTCAGCTTCAAATACTTGTGATGAACATGATTTAGCTTCAACTGCATGCGAAACAGACGAGTTAGCTTCAAATCCAAGCGAATCACATGATTTAGCTTCAAATCAATGCGATGTAGAAGGCAGATCTCAGGATCCACTCGAAACAGATTGTTTAGCTTCAAATCCATGCGAAACACATGATTTTGCTTTAAATCAATGCGAAGTAGAAGGCTTATCTTCGAATCCATGCGAAACAAATGGTTTACCTTCAAATACTTGTGATATACATGATTTACATTCAACAGCATGCGAAACAAACGATTTAGCCTCAAATACAAACGAAACACGTGATTTAGCATCAAATCAATGCGAAGTAGAAGGCTTATCTTCGAATCCATGCGAAACAAATGGTTTAGCTTCAAATGCTTGTAATATACACGATTTAGCTTCAACAGCATGCGGAACAAACGTGATAACTTCAAATCCATACGAAACACATGATTTAGCTTCAATTCAATGCGAGGTTGAAGGCTTATCTTCGAATCCATGCGAAACAAATGGTTTAGCTTCAAATCAGTGCGAAGTAGAAGGATTAGCTTCAAATCCATGCGAATCAAATGTTTTAGCTTCAAATACTTGTGATATACATGATTTAGATTCAACAGCAAGCGAAACAAACGAGTTAGCTGCAAATCCATGCAAAGCACATGATTTAGCCTAAAATCAATGCGAAGTAGAAGGCTTAGCTTCAAATCCATGCGAAACGAATGATTGACATTCAAATGCTTGCGAATATAAGTGATATAGTCTCAAATGCTGGCGAAACAAACGAGTTAGCTTCAAATCCATGCAAAACACATGATTTAGATTCAAATCAATGCGAAGTAGAAGGCTTAGCTTCAAATCCATGCAAAACAAGTGGTTTAGCTTCAAATACTTGTGATATACACGATTTAGCTTCAGCTGCATGCGAAACAAACGAGTTAGCTTCAAATCCATGCGAAACACATGATTTAGCTTCAAATCAATGCGAAGTAGAAGGCTTATTTTGAAATTCATTCGAATCAAATGGTTTAGCTTCAAATAATTGTGATATACATGATTTAGCTTCAACTGCATGCGATACAAACGAGTTAGCTTCAAATCCATGCGAAACACATGATTTAGCTTTAAATCAATACGAGGTAGATGGCTGATCTTCGAATCCATGCGAAACAAATGGTTTAGCTTCAAATACTTGTTTGATACATTATTTAGCTTCAATTGCATGCGAAACAAACGAGTTAGCTTGAAATCCAAACGAAACACATGATTTCGCTTCAAATCAATGCGAAGTAGAAGGCTTATTTTGAAATCTATGCGAATCAAATGGATGAGCTTCAAATACTTGGGTTATTCGTGATTCATACTCAACTGCATGCGTAACAAACGAGTTAACTCCAAATCTATGCGAGACACATCATTTAGCTTCAAATTCATTCCAAACACATGGTTTATCCTAATATTCATGCGAAACAAATGGTTCAGCTTCAAATACTTGTGATAAACATGATTTAGTTTCAACTGCATGCGAAACAAACGAGTTAGCTTTAGATCCAAGCGAAACACATGATTTAGAATCAAATCAATGCGAAGTAGAAGACTTAGCTTCAAACACATGAGAAACATATGGTTAGCTTCAAATCAATTGGAAGTAGAAGGCTTAGCTTCAAATCCATGCGAAACACATGATTTAGCTTCAAATCAATGCGAAGCAGAAGTCTGGTCTCCGAATCCATGCGAAACAAATGGTTTAGCTTCAAATACTTGTGATATACATGATTTAGCTTCAAATGCAGGCGAAAAGAACGAGCTAGCTTCGAATCCATGCGAAACACATGATTTAGCTGCAAATCAATGCGATGTAGAAGGCTTAGCTACAAATACATGAGAAACAAATGATTTATCTTCAGATAATAGCGATATAAGTAATATAGCTTCAAGTGCAGGCGAAACAATCGAGTTAGCTTCATATCAATGCGAAGTAGAAGGTTTATCTTCAAATCCAGGCGAAACAAACGGTATAGCTTCAAATACTTGTGATATACATGATTTAGTTTCAAATGCAGGCGAAACGAACGAGTGAGGTTCAAATCCATGCGAGTCACATGATTTAGCTTCAAATCAATGGGAAGTGGAAGGCTGAGTTTCAAATCCATGCGAATCAAATGGTTTAGCTGTAAATACTTGTGATATACACGATTTAGCTTCAGCTGCATGCGAAACAAACGAGTTAGCTTCAAATCCATGCGAAACACATGATTTAGCTTTAAATCAATGCGAAGTAGAAGGCTTAGTTTCAAATCCATGCGAATCAAATGGTTTAGCTGTAAATACTTGTGATATACACGATTTAGCTTCAGCTGCATGCGAAACAAACGAGTTAGCTTCAAGTTCAAGCGAAACACATGATTTAGCTTTAATTCAATGCGAAGTAGATGGCTTATCATCAAATCCATGCCAATCAAACGGGTTAGCTTCAAACACTTGTGATATACATGATTTAGCTTCAACTGCATGCAAAACAAACGAGTAAGCTTCAAATCCATGCGAAACACATGATTTAGCTTCAAATCAATGCGATACAGAAGTCTGATCATCGAATCCATGCGGAAACAAATGGTTTAGCTTCAAATAATTGTGATATACATGGTTTAGCCTCAAATGCAGGCGAAATGAATGAGTTAGCTTCAAATACAAGCGAAACACATGATTTTGCTTTAAATCAATGCGAAGTAGAAGGCTTATCTTCGAATCCATGCGAAACAAATGGTTTACCTTCAAATACTTGTGATATACATGATTTACATTCAACAGCATGCGAAACAAACGATTTAGCCTCAAATACAAACGAAACACGTGATTTAGCATCAAATCAATGCGAAGTAGAAGGCTTATCTTCGAATCCATGCGAAACAAATGGTTTAGCTTCAAATGCTTGTAATATACACGATTTAGCTTCAACAGCATGCGAAACAAACGTGTTAACTTCAAATCCATACGAAACACATGATTTAGCTTCAATTCAATGCGAGGTTGAAGGCTTATCTTCGAATCCATGCGAAACAAATGGTTTAGCTTCAAATCAGTGCGAAGTAGAAGGCTTAGCTTCAAATCCATGCGAATCAAATGTTTTAGCTTCAAATACTTGTGATATACATGATTTACATTCAACAGCAAGCGAAACAAACGAGTTAGCATCAAATCCATGCGAAACATGATTTAGCATCAAATCAAGGCGAAGTAGAACGCTTATCTTCGAGTCCATGCAAAACAAGTGGTTTAGCTTCAAATACTTGTGATATACATGATTTATCTTCAACTGCATGCGAAACCAACGAGTTAGCTGCAAATCCATGCAAAGCACATGATTTAGCCTCAAATCAATGCGAAGTGGAAGGCTTAGCTTCAAATCCATGCGAAACGAATGATTGACATTCAAATGCTTGCGAATATAAGTGATATAGCTTCAAATGCTGGCGGAACAAACGAGTTAGCTTCAAATCCATGCAAAACACATGATTTAGATTCAAATCAATGCGAAGTAGAAGGCTTATCTTCGAATCCATGCGAATCAAATGGGTTAGCTTCAAATGATTGTGATATACATGATTTAGTTTCAACTGCATGCGAAACAAACGAGTTAGCTTCAAATCAATGCTAAACACATGATTTAGCTTCAAATCAATGCGAAGCAGAAGGCTGATCTTCGAATCCATGCGAATGAAATGTTTTAGCTTCAAATACTTGTGATATACATGATTTATCTTCAACTGCATGGGAAACAAACGAGTTAGCTTCAAATCCATGCGAAACACATGATATAGTTTCAAATTCATGAGAAACACGTGGTTCAGCTTAATATTCATGCGAAACAGTTGGTTTAGATTCAGATACTTGTGATAAACATGATTTAGCTTCAACTGCATGCGAATCAAACGAGTTAGCCTCGAATCCATGCGAAACACATGATTTAGCTTCAAATCAATGCGAAGTAGAAGGCTTAGTTTCAAATCCATGCGACACGAATGATTTAGCTTCATATACTTGCGATGTAAGTGATATATCTTCAAATGCAGGCGAAACAAACGAGTGAGCTTTAAATCCAAGCGTAACACATGATTTGACTTCAAATCAATGCAAAGTAGAAGGCTTAGCTTCCAAACCATATCAAACGAATTATTTAGCTTCAAATGCTTGCGAATATAAGTGATATAGATTCAACTGCATGCTAAGCAAACGAGTTAGCTTCAAATCCATGCGAAACGCATGATTTAACTTCAAATCAATGCGAAGTAGAAGGCATAGCTTCAAATCCATGCGAACCGAATGATTTGGCTTCAAATACTTGCGAATATAAGTGATATAGCTTCAACTGCATGCGAAACAAACGTGTTATCTTCAAATCCATGCGCAACCACATGATTTAGCTTCAAATAAATGCGAAGTAGAAGGCTTAGCATCAAATCCATGCGAAACGAATGATTGAGCTCCAAATGCTTGCGAATATAAGTGATATAGCTTCAAATGCAGACGAAGCAAACGAGTTATCTTCAAATCCATGCGCAACCACATGATTTAGCTTCAAATAAATGCGAAGTAGAAGGCTTAGCTTCAAATCCATGCGAAACGAATGATTGAGCTCCAAATGCTTGCGAATATAAGTGATATAGCTTCAAATGCAGACGAAGCAAACGAGTTAGCTTCAAATCCATGCGAAATGCATGATTTAGCTTCAACTCAATGCGAAGTAGAAGGCTTAGTTTCAAATCCATGCGAATCCAATGGAATAGCTTCAAATAATCGTGATATACATAATTTAGCGTCAACTGCGTGCGAAACAAACGAGTTAGCTTCAAATTCATGCGGAACACATGATTTAGCTTCTAATCAATGCGAAGTAGAAGGCTTATCTTCGAATAAATGCGAAACTAATTGTTTAGCTTCAAATACCTGTGATATACATGATATAGCTTCAACTGCATGCGAAACAGACGAGTTAGCTTCAAATCCAAGCGAATCACATGATTTAGCTTCAAATTAATGGGATGTAGAAGGCTGATCTCAGAATCCACTCGAAACAGATTGTTTAGCTTCAAATCCATGCGAAACACATGATTTTGCTTTAAATCAATGCGAAGTAGAAGGATTATCTTCGAATCCATGCGAAACAAATGGTTTACCTTCAAATACTTGTGATATACATGATTTACATTCAACAGCATGCGAAACAAACGATTTAGCCTCAAATACAAACGAAACACGTGATTTAGCATCAAATCAATGCGAAGTAGAAGGCTTATCTTCGAAGCCATGCGAAACAAATGGTTTAGCTTCAAATGCTTGTAATATACACGATTTAGCTTCAACAGCATGCGAAACAAACGTGTTAACTTCAAATCCATACGAAACACATGATTTAGCTTCAATTCAATGCGAGGTTGAAGGCTTATCTTCGAATCCATGCGAAACAAATGGTTTAGCTTCAAATCAGTGCGAAGTAGAAGGCTTAGCTTCAAATCCATGCGAATCAAATGTTTTAACTTCAAATACTTGTGATATACATGATTTACATTCAACAGCAAGCGAAACAAACGAGTTAGCTGCAAATCCATGCAAAGCACATGATTTAGCCTCAAATCAATGCGAAGTAGAAGGCTTAGCTTCAAATCCATGCGAAACGAATGATTGACATTCAAATGCTTGCGAATATAAGTGATATAGCTTCAAATGCTGGCGAAACAAACGAGTTAGCTTCAAAACCATGCAAAACACATGATTTAGATTCAAATCAATGCGAAGTAGAAGGCTTAGCTTCAAATCCATGCGAAACAAATGGTTTAGCTTCAAATGCTTGTAATATACACGATTTAGCTTCAACAGCATGCGAAACAAACGTGTTAACTTCAAATCCATACGAAACACATGATTTAGCTTCAATTCAATGCGAGGTTGAAGGCTTATCTTCGAATCCATGCGAAACAAATGGTTTAGCTTCAAATCAGTGCGAAGTAGAAGGCTTAGCTTCAAATCCATGCGAATCAAATGTTTTAGCTTCAAATACTTGTGATATACATGATTTACATTCAACAGCAAGCGAAACAAACGAGTTAGCATCAAATCCATGCGAAACACATGATTTAGCATCAAATCAAGGCGAAGTAGAACGCTTATCTTCGAATCCATGCAAAACAAGTGGTTTAGCTTCAAATACTTGTGATATACATGATTTAGCTTCAACTGCATGCGAAACCAACGAGTTAGCTTCAAATCAATGCTAAACACATGATTTAGCTTCAAATCAATGCGAAGCAGAAGGCTGATCTTCGAATCCATGCGAATGAAATGTTTTAGCTTCAAATACTTGTGATATACATGATTTATCTTCAACTGCATGGGAAACAAACGAGTTAGCTTCAAATCCATGCGAAACACATGATATAGTTTCAAATTCATGAGAAACACGTGGTTCAGCTAAATATTCATGCGAAACAGTTGGTTTAGATTCAGATACTTGTGATAAACATGATTTAGCTTCAACTGCATGCGAATCAAACGAGTTAGCCTCGAATCCATGCGAAACAATTTGTTTAGCTTCAAATACTTGTTTGATACATTATTTAGCTTCAATTGCATGCGAAACAAACGAGTTAGCTTGAAATCCAAGCGAAACACATGATTTAGCATCAAATCAATGCGAAGTAGAAGGCTTATCTTCGAATCCATGCGAATCAAATGGTTTAGCTTCAAATGATTGTGATATACATGATTTAGTTTCAACTGCATGCGAAACAAACGAGTTAGCTTCAAATCAATGCTAAACACATGATTTAGCTTCAAATCAATGCGAAGCAGAAGGCTGATCTTCGAATCCATGCGAATGAAATGTTTTAGCTTCAAATACTTGTGATATACATGATTTATCTTCAACTGCATGGGAAACAAACGAGTTAGCTTCAAATCCATGCCAAACACATGATTTAGCTTCAAATCAATGCGAAGTAGAAGGCTTATCTTCGAATAAATGCGAAACTAATTGTTTAGCTTCAAATACCTGTGATATACATGATATAGCTTCAACTGCATGCGAAACAGACGAGTTAGCTTCAAATTCAAGCGAATCACATGATTTAGCTTCAAATCAATGGGATGTAGAAGGCTGATCTCAGAATCCACTCGAAACAGATTGTTTAGCTTCAAATCCATGCGAAACACATGATTTTGCTTTAAATCAATGCGAAGTAGAAGGATTATCTTCGAATCCATGCGAAACAAATGGTTTACCTTCAAATACTTGTGATATACATGATTTACATTCAACAGCATGCGAAACAAACGATTTAGCCTCAAATACAAACGAAACACGTGATTTAGCATCAAATCAATGCGAAGTAGAAGGCTTATCTTCGAATCCATGCGAAACAAATGGTTTAGCTTCAAATGCTTGTAATATACACGATTTAGCTTCAACAGCATGCGAAACAAACGTGTTAACTTCAGATCCATACGAAACACATGATTTAGCTTCAATTCAATGCGAGGTTGAAGGCTTATCTTCGAATCCATGCGAAACAAATGGTTTAGCTTCAAATCAGTGCGAAGTAGAAGGCTTAGCTTCAAATCCATGCGAATCATATGTTTTAGCTTCAAATACTTGTGATATACATGATTTAGATTCAACAGCAAGCGAAACAAACGAGTTAGCTGCAAATCCATGCAAAGCACATGATTTAGCCTCAAATCAATGCGAAGTAGAAGGCTTAGCTTCAAATCCATGCGAAACGAATGATTGACATTCAAATGCTTGCGAATATAAGTGATATAGCTTCAAATGCTGGCGAAACAAACGAGTTAGCTTCAAATCCATGCAAAACACATGATTTAGATTCAAATCAATGCGAAGTAGAAGGCTTAGCTTCAAATCCATGCGAAACACATGATATAGCATATAAATACATGAGAAACAAATGATTTATTTTCGGATAATTGCGATATAAGTGATATAGCTTGAAATGCAGGCAAAACAAACGGGTTAGCTTAAAATCCATGCGAAACGCATGATTTAGCTTCAAATCAATGCGATGTAGAAGGCTTAGCTACAAATACATGAGAAACAAATGATTTATCTTCATATAATAGCGATATAAGTGATATAGCTTCAAGTGCAGGCGAAACAATCGAGTTAGCTTCATATCAATGCAAAGTAGAAGGTTTATCTTCAAATCCAGGCGAAACAAACGGTATAGCTTCAAATACTTGTGATATACATGATTTAGTTTCAAATGCAGGCGAAACGAACGAGTGAGGTTCAAATCCATGCGAGTCACATGATTTAGCTTCAAATCAATGGGAAGTGGAAGGCTTAGTTTCAAATCCATGCGAATCAAATGGTTTAGCTGTAAATACTTGTGATATACACGATTTAGCTTCAGCTGCATGCGAAACAAACGAGTTAGCTTCAAGTTCAAGCGAAACACATGATTTAGCTTTAATTCAATGCGAAGTAGATGGCTTATCATCAAATCCATGCGAATCAAACGGGTTAGCTTCAAACACTTGTGATATACATGATTTAGCTTCAACTGCATGCAAAACAAACGAGTAAGCTTCAAATCCATGCGAAACACATGATTTAGCTTCAAATCAATGCGATACAGAAGTCTGATCATCGAATCCATGCGGAAACAAATGGTTTAGCTTCAAATAATTGTGATATACATGGTTTAGCCTCAAATGCAGGCGAAATGAATGAGTTAGCTTCAAATACAAGCGAAACACATGATTTTGCTTTAAATCAATGCGAAGTAGAAGGCTTATCTTCGAATCCATGCGAAACAAATGGTTTACCTTCAAATACTTGTGATATACATGATTTACATTCAACAGCATGCGAAACAAACGATTTAGCCTCAAATACAAACGAAACACGTGATTTAGCATCAAATCAATGCGAAGTAGAAGGCTTATCTTCGAATCCATGCGAAACAAATGGTTTAGCTTCAAATGCTTGTAATATACACGATTTAGCTTCAACAGCATGCGAAACAAACGTGTTAACTTCAAATCCATACGAAACACATGATTTAGCTTCAATTCAATGCGAGGTTGAAGGCTTATCTTCGAATCCATGCGAAACAAATGGTTTAGCTTCAAATCAGTGCGAAGTAGAAGGCTTAGCTTCAAATCCATGCGAATCAAATGTTTTAGCTTCAAATACTTGTGATATACATGATTTACATTCAACAGCAAGCGAAACAAACGAGTTAGCATCAAATCCATGCGAAACATGATTTAGCATCAAATCAAGGCGAAGTAGAACGCTTATCTTCGAGTCCATGCAAAACAAGTGGTTTAGCTTCAAATACTTGTGATATACATGATTTAGCTTCAACTGCATGCGAAACCAACGAGTTAGCTGCAAATCCATGCAAAGCACATGATTTAGCCTCAAATCAATGCGAAGTGGAAGGCTTAGCTTCAAATCCATGCGAAACGAATGATTGACATTCAAATGCTTGCGAATATAAGTGATATAGCTTCAAATGCTGGCGAAACAAACGAGTTAGCTTCAAATCCATGCAAAACACATGATTTAGATTCAAATCAATGCGAAGTAGAAGGCTTATCTTCGAATCCATGCGAATCAAATGGGTTAGCTTCAAATGATTGTGATATACATGATTTAGTTTCAACTGCATGCGAAACAAACGAGTTAGCTTCAAATCAATGCTAAACACATGATTTAGCTTCAAATCAATGCGAAGCAGAAGGCTGATCTTCGAATCCATGCGAATGAAATGTTTTAGCTTCAAATACTTGTGATATACATGATTTATCTTCAACTGCATGGGAAACAAACGAGTTAGCTTCAAATCCATGCGAAACACATGATATAGTTTCAAATTCATGAGAAACACGTGGTTCAGCTTAATATTCATGCGAAACAGTTGGTTTAGATTCAGATACTTGTGATAAACATGATTTAGCTTCAACTGCATGCGAATCAAACGAGTTAGCCTCGAATCCATGCGAAACACATGATTTAGCTTCAAATCAATGCGAAGTAGAAGGCTTAGTTTCAAATCCATGCGACACGAATGATTTAGCTTCATATACTTGCGATGTAAGTGATATATCTTCAAATGCAGGCGAAACAAACGAGTGAGCTTTAAATCCAAGCGTAACACATGATTTGACTTCAAATCAATGCAAAGTAGAAGGCTTAGCTTCCAAACCATATCAAACGAATTATTTAGCTTCAAATGCTTGCGAATATAAGTGATATAGATTCAACTGCATGCTAAGCAAACGAGTTAGCTTCAAATCCATGCGAAACGCATGATTTAACTTCAAATCAATGCGAAGTAGAAGGCATAGCTTCAAATCCATGCGAACCGAATGATTTGGCTTCAAATACTTGCGAATATAAGTGATATAGCTTCAACTGCATGCGAAACAAACGTGTTATCTTCAAATCCATGCGCAACCACATGATTTAGCTTCAAATAAATGCGAAGTAGAAGGCTTAGCATCAAATCCATGCGAAACGAATGATTGAGCTCCAAATGCTTGCGAATATAAGTGATATAGCTTCAAATGCAGACGAAGCAAACGAGTTATCTTCAAATCCATGCGCAACCACATGATTTAGCTTCAAATAAATGCGAAGTAGAAGGCTTAGCTTCAAATCCATGCGAAACGAATGATTGAGCTCCAAATGCTTGCGAATATAAGTGATATAGCTTCAAATGCAGACGAAGCAAACGAGTTAGCTTCAAATCCATGCGAAATGCATGATTTAGCTTCAACTCAATGCGAAGTAGAAGGCTTAGTTTCAAATCCATGCGAATCCAATGGAATAGCTTCAAATAATCGTGATATACATAATTTAGCGTCAACTGCGTGCGAAACAAACGAGTTAGCTTCAAATTCATGCGGAACACATGATTTAGCTTCTAATCAATGCGAAGTAGAAGGCTTATCTTCGAATAAATGCGAAACTAATTGTTTAGCTTCAAATACCTGTGATATACATGATATAGCTTCAACTGCATGCGAAACAGACGAGTTAGCTTCAAATCCAAGCGAATCACATGATTTAGCTTCAAATTAATGGGATGTAGAAGGCTGATCTCAGAATCCACTCGAAACAGATTGTTTAGCTTCAAATCCATGCGAAACACATGATTTTGCTTTAAATCAATGCGAAGTAGAAGGATTATCTTCGAATCCATGCGAAACAAATGGTTTACCTTCAAATACTTGTGATATACATGATTTACATTCAACAGCATGCGAAACAAACGATTTAGCCTCAAATACAAACGAAACACGTGATTTAGCATCAAATCAATGCGAAGTAGAAGGCTTATCTTCGAAGCCATGCGAAACAAATGGTTTAGCTTCAAATGCTTGTAATATACACGATTTAGCTTCAACAGCATGCGAAACAAACGTGTTAACTTCAAATCCATACGAAACACATGATTTAGCTTCAATTCAATGCGAGGTTGAAGGCTTATCTTCGAATCCATGCGAAACAAATGGTTTAGCTTCAAATCAGTGCGAAGTAGAAGGCTTAGCTTCAAATCCATGCGAATCAAATGTTTTAACTTCAAATACTTGTGATATACATGATTTACATTCAACAGCAAGCGAAACAAACGAGTTAGCTGCAAATCCATGCAAAGCACATGATTTAGCCTCAAATCAATGCGAAGTAGAAGGCTTAGCTTCAAATCCATGCGAAACGAATGATTGACATTCAAATGCTTGCGAATATAAGTGATATAGCTTCAAATGCTGGCGAAACAAACGAGTTAGCTTCAAATCCATGCAAAACACATGATTTAGATTCAAATCAATGCGAAGTAGAAGGCTTAGCTTCAAATCCATGCGAAACACATGATATAGCATATAAATACATGAGAAACAAATGATTTATCTTCAGATAATAGCGATATAAGTGATATAGCTTCAAGTGCAGGCGAAACAATCGAGTTAGCTTCATATCAATGCGAAGTAGAAGGTTTATCTTCAAATCAAGGCGAAACAAAAGGTATAGCTTCAAATACTTGTGATATACATGATATAGTTTCAAATGCAGGCGAAACGAACGAGTGAGGTTCAAATCCATGCGAGTCACATGATTTAGCTTCAAATCAATGGGAAGTGGAAGGCTTAGTTTCAAATCCATGCGAATCAAATGGTTTAGCTGTAAATACTTGTGATATACACGATTTAGCTTCAGCTGCATGTGAAGCAAACGAGTTAGCTTCAAATCCATGCGAATCACATGATTTAGCTTCAAATCAATGCGAAGTAGAAGGCTTATTTTGAAATTCATTCGAATCAAATGGTTTAGCTTCAAATAATTGTGATATACATGATTTAGCTTCAACTGCATGCGATACAAACGAGTTAGCTTCAAATCCATGCGAAGCACATGATTTAGCTTTAAATCAATACGAGGTAGATGGCTGATCTTCGAATCCATGCGAAACAAATTGTTTAGCTTCAAATACTTGTTTGATACATTATTTAGCTTCAATTGCATGCGAAACAAACGAGTTAGCTTGAAACCCAAGCGAAACACATGATTTCGCTTCAAATCAATGCGAAGCAGAAGGCTTATTTTGAAATCCATGCGAATCAAATGGATGAGCTTCAAATACTTGGGTTATTCGTGATTCATACTCAACTGCATGCGTAACAAACGAGTTAACTCCAAATCTATGCGAGACACATGATTTAGCTTCAAATTCATTCGAAACACATGGTTTAGCTTAAAATTCAAGCGAAACAAATGGATCAGCTTCAAATAATTGTGATATACATGATTTAGCTTCAAATGCAGGCGAAACAAACGAGTTAGTTTCAAATCCATGCGAAACAAGTGGCCCAGCTTCAAATACTTGTGATATACAAGATTTAGATTCAACTGCATGCGAAACAATCGAGTTAGCTTCAAATCCAAGCGAAACACATGATTTAGCTTCAAATTCAATCGAAACACATGGTTCAGCTTAATATTCATGCGAAACAAATGGTTTTGCTTCAAATACTTGTGATATACATGATTTAGCTTCAACTGCATGCGAAACAGACGAGTTAGCTTCAAATCCAAGCGAATCACATGATTTAGCTTCAAATCAATGCGATGTAGAAGGCTGATCTCAGAATCCACTCGAAACAGATTGTTTAGCTTCAAATCCATGCGAAATACATGATTTTGCTTTAAATCAATGCGAAGTAGAAGGCTTATCTTCGAATCCATGCGAAACAAATGGTTTACCTTCAAATACTTGTGATATACATGATTTACATTCAACAGCATGCGAAACAAACGATTTAGCCTCAAATACAAACGAAACACGTGATTTAGCATCAAATCAATGCGAAGTAGAAGGCTTATCTTCGAATCCATGCGAAACAAATGGTTTAGCTTCAAATGCTTGTAATATACACGATTTAGCTTCAACAGCATGCGAAACAAACGTGTTAACTTCAAATCCATACGAAACACATGATTTAGCTTCAATTCAATGCGAGGTTGAAGGCTTATCTTCGAAACCATGCGAAACAAATGGTTTAGCTTCAAATCAGTGCGAAGTAGAAGGCTTAGCTTCAAATCCATGCGAATCAAATGTTTTAGCTTCAAATACTTGTGATATACATGATTTACATTCAACAGCAAGCGAAACAAACGAGTTAGCATCAAATCCATGCGAAACACATGATTTAGCATCAAATCAAGGCGAAGTAGAACGCTTATCTTCGAATCCATGCAAAACAAGTGGTTTAGCTTCAAATACTTGTGATATACATGATTTAGCTTCAACTTCATGCGAAACCAACGAGTTAGCTGCAAATCCATGCAAAGCACATGATTTAGCCTCAAATCAATGCGATGTGGAAGGCTTAGCTTCAAATCCATGCGAAACGAATGATTGACATTCAAATGCTTGCGAATATAAGTGATATAGCTTCAAATGCTGGCGAAACAGACGAGTTAGCTTCAAATCCATGCAAAACACATGATTTAGTTTCAAATCAATGCGAAGTAGAAGGCTTATCTTCGAATCCATGCGAATCAAATGGGTTAGCTTCAAATGATTGTGATATACATGATTTAGTTTCAACTGCATGCGAAACAAACGAGTTAGCTTCAAATCCATGCGAAACACATGATATAGTTTCAAATTCATGAGAAACACGTGGTTCAGCTTAATATTCATGCGAAACACTTGGTTTAGATTCAGATACTTGTGATAAACATGATTTAGCTTCAACTGCATGCGAATCAAACGAGTTAGCCTCGAATCCATGCAAAACACATGATTTAGATTCAAATCAATGCGAAGTAGAAGGCTTATCTTCGAATCCATGCGAATCAAATGGGTTAGCTTCAAATGATTGTGATATACATGATTTAGTTTCAACTGCATGCGAAACAAACGAGTTAGCTGCAAATCCATGCAAAGCACATGATTTAGCCTCAAATCAATGCGAAGTAGAAGGCTTAGCTTCAAATCCATGCGAAACGAATGATTGACATTCAAATGCTTGCGAATATAAGTGATATAGCTTCAAATGCTGGCGAAACAAACGAGTTAGCTTCAAATCCATGTGATACACATGATTTAGATTCAAATCAATGCGAAGTAGAAGGCTTAGCTTCAAATCCATGCGAAACAAATGGTTTAGCTTCAAATGCTTGTAATATACACGATTTAGCTTCAACAGCATGCGAAACAAACGTGTTAACTTCAAATCCATACGAAACACATGATTTAGCTTCAATTCAATGCGAGGTTGAAGGCTTATCTTCGAATCCATGCGAAACAAATGGTTTAGCTTCAAATCAGTGCGAAGTAGAAGGCTTAGCTTCAAATCCATGCGAATCAAATGTTTTAACTTCAAATACTTGTGATATACATGATTTACATTCAACAGCAAGCGAAACAAACGAGTTAGCTGCAAATCCATGCAAAGCACATGATTTAGCCTCAAATCAATGCGAAGTAGAAAGCTTAGCTTCAAATCCATGCGAAACGAATGATTGACATTCAAATGCTTGCGAATATAAGTGATATAGCTTCAAATGCTGGCGAAACAAACGAGTTAGCTTCAAATCCATGCGAAACACATGATTTAGATTCAAATCAATGCGAAGTAGAAGGCTTAGCTTCAAATCCATGCGAAACACATGATATAGCATATAAATACATGAGAAACAAATGATTTATCTTCAGATAATAGCGATATAAGTGATATAGCTTCAAGTGCAGGCGAAACAATCGAGTTAGCTTCATATCAATGCGAAGTAGAAGGTTTATCTTCAAATCCAGGCGAAACAAAAGGTATAGCTTCAAATACTTGTGATATACATGATATAGTTTCAAATGCAGGCGAAACGAACGAGTGAGGTTCAAATCCATGCGAGTCACATGATTTAGCTTCAAATCAATGGGAAGTGGAAGGCTTAGTTTCAAATCCATGCGAATCAAATGGTTTAGCTGTAAATACTTGTGATATACACGATTTAGCTTCAGCTGCATGTGAAGCAAACGAGTTAGCTTCAAATCCATGCGAAACACATGATTTAGCTTCAAATCAATGCGAAGTAGAAGGCTTATTTTGAAATTCATTCGAATCAAATGGTTTAGCTTCAAATAATTGTGATATACATGATTTAGCTTCAACTGCATGCGATACAAACGAGTTAGCTTCAAATCCATGCGAAGCACATGATTTAGCTTTAAATCAATACGAGGTAGATGGCTGATCTTCGAATCCATGCGAAACAAATTGTTTAGCTTCAAATACTTGTTTGATACATTATTTAGCTTCAATTGCATGCGAAACAAACGAGTTAGCTTGAAATCCAAGCGAAACACATGATTTCGCTTCAAATCAATGCGAAGCAGAAGGCTTATTTTGAAATCCATGCGAATCAAATGGATGAGCTTCAAATACTTGGGTTATTCGTGATTCATACTCAACTGCATGCGTAACAAACGAGTTAACTCCAAATCTATGCGAGACACATGATTTAGCTTCAAATTCATTCGAAACACATGGTTTAGCTTAAAATTCAAGCGAAACAAATGGATCAGCTTCAAATAATTGTGATATACATGATTTAGCTTCAAATGCAGGCGAAACAAACGAGTTAGTTTCAAATCCATGCGAAACAAGTGGCCCAGCTTCAAATACTTGTGATATACAAGATTTAGATTCAACTGCATGCGAAACAATCGAGTTAGCTTCAAATCCAAGCGAAACACATGATTTAGCTTCAAATTCAATCGAAACACATGGTTCAGCTTAATATTCATGCGAAACAAATGGTTTTGCTTCAAATACTTGTGATATACATGATTTAGTTTCAACTGCATGCGAAACAAACAAGTTAGTTTTAACTCCAAGCGAAACGCATGATTTAGCTTCAAATACATCCGAAGTAGAAGGCTTAGCTTCAAACCCATGCGACACAAATGATTTAGCTTCAAACACTTGCCATATAAGTGATATAGCTTCAAATGCAGGCGTATCAAACGACTTAGCTACAAATCCATGCGAAACACATGATTTAGCTTCAAAACAATCCGCAGTAGAAGGATTAGTTTCGAATCGATGCGAAACGAATGATTGAACTTCAAATACTTGCGAATATAAGTGATATAGCTTGAAATCCATGCGAAACACATGATTTAGCTTCAAATCTATGCGAAACAAACGAGTTAGCTTCAAATGCAAGCGAAACACATGATTCAGCTTCAAATCAATGCGAAGTAGAAGGCTTAGTTTCAAATCCATGCGAATCAAATGGTTTAGCTGCATATACTTGTCATGTACATGATTTAGCTTCAAATGCATGCGAAACAAACGAGTTAGCTTCGAATCCCTGCGAAACACATGATTTATCTTCAAATTCATTCGAAACACATGGTTTAGCTTAATATTCATGCGAAACAAATGGTTCTGCTTCAAATACTTGTGATATACATGATTTAGTTTCAACTGCATGCGAAACAAACAAGTTAGTTTTAAATCCAAGCGAAACGCATGATTTAGCTTCAAATCCATCCGAAGTAGAAGGCTTAGCTTCAAACCCATGCGACACAAATGATTTAGCTTCAAACACTTGCCATATAAGTGATATAGCTTGAAATGCAGGCGAATCAAACGAGTTAGCTACAAATCCGTGCGAAACGCATGATTTAGCTTCAAATGAATGCGAAGTAGAAGGATTAGCTTCAAATCCATGCGAAACGAATGAATGACCTTCAAATACTTGCGAATATAAGTGATATAGCTCCAAATGCAGGCGAAAAAAACGAGTTAGCTTCAAATCCATGCGAAATGCATGTTTTAGCTTCAACTCAATGCGAAGCAGAAGGCTTCGTTTCAAATCCATGCGAATCAAATGGAATAGCTTCAAATAATCGTGATATACACGATTTAGCGTCAACTGCGTGTGAAACAAACGAGTTAGCTACAAATCCATGCGAAACACATGAGTTAGCTTCAAAACAATCCGAAGTAGAAGGATTAGCTTCAAATCCATGCGAAACGAATGATTGACCTTCAAATACTTGCGAATATAAGTGATATAGCTTCAAATTCATGCGAAACGCATGATTTAGCTTCAAATGAATGCGAAGTTGAAGGATTAGCTTCAAATCCATGCGAAACGAATGATTTATCATCAAATACTTTCGAATAGAAGTAATGTAGCTTCATATGCAGGCGAAACAAACGAGCTAGCTTCAAATCCATGCGAAACACATGATTTAGCTTCAAATCTATGCGAAACAAACGAGTTAGCTTCAAATGCAAGCGAAACACATGATTCAGCTTCAAATCAATGCGAGGTAGAAGGCTTAGTTTCAAGTACGTATAGAAACAAATGGAATAGCTTCAAATAATCGTGATATACATAATTTAGCGTCAACTGCGTGCGAAACAAACGAGTTAGCTTCAAATTCATGCGGAACACATGATTTAGCTTCTAATCAATGCGAAGTAGAAGGCTTAGATACAAAACCATGCGAAACAAATGGTTTAGCTTCAAATAATTGTGATACACATGATTTAGCTTGAACTGCAAGCGAATCGAACGAGTTATCTTCAAATCCAAGCGAAACACATGATTTAGCTTCAAATCAATGCGAAGTAGAAGGCTTAGTTTCAAATCCATGCGAATCAAATGGTTTAGCTGCATATACTTGGCATGTACATGATTTAGCTTCAAATGCAGGCGAAACAAACGAGTTAGCTTCGAATCCCTGCGAAACACATGATTTAGCTTCAAATCCATGCGAAACACATGATATAGTTTCAAATTCATGAGAAACACATGGTTCAGCTTAATATTCATGCGAAACAGATGGTTTAGATTCAGATACTTGTGATAAACATGATTTAGCTTCAACTGCATGCGAATCAAACGAGTTAGCCTCGAATCCATGCGAAACACATGATTTAGCTTCAACTCAATGCGAAGTAGAAGGCTTAGTTTCAAATCCATGCGAATCAAATGGAATAGCTTCAAATAATCGTGATATACATAATTTAGCGTCAACTGCGTGCGAAACAAACGAGTTAGCTTCAAATTCATGCGGAACACATGATTTAGCTTCTAATCAATGCGAAGTAGAAGGCTTAGATACAAAACCATGCGAAACAAATGGTTTAGCTTCAAATACTTGCGAATATAAGTGATATAGCTTCAAACCCATGCGAAACGCATGATTTAGCTTCAAATGAATGCGAAGTTGAAGGATTAGCTTCAAATCCATGCGAAACGAAAGATTTATCATCAAATACTTTCGAATAGAAGTAATGTAGCTTCAAATGCAGGCGAAACAAACGAGGTAGCTTCAAATCCATACGAAACACATGATTTAGCTTCAAATCAATGCGAAGTAGAAGGAATAGTTTCAAATCCATGCGACACGAATGATTTAGCTTCATATACTTGCGATGTAAGTGATATATCTTCAAATGCAGGCGAAACAAACGAGTGAGCTTCAAATCCAAGCGTAACACATGATTTGACTTCAAATCAATGCAAAGTAGAAGGCTTGCTTCCAATCCATGCCAAACGAATTATTTAGCTTCAAATGCTTGCGAATATAAGTGATATAGATTCAACTGCATGCGAAACAAACGTGTTATCTTCCAATCCATGCGCAACCACATGATTTAGCTTCAAATAAATGCGAAGTAGAAGGCTTAGCTTCAAATCCATGCGAAACGAATGATTGAGCTCCAAATGCTTGCGAATATAAGTGATATAGCTTCAAATGCAGACGAAGCAAACGAGTTAGCTTCAAATCCATACCAAACACATGATTTAGCTTCAAATCAATGCGAAGTAGAAGGATTATCTTCGAATCCATGCGGAACAAATGGTTTAGCTTCAAATACTTGTGATATACATGATTTAGTTTCAACTGCATGCGAAACAAACGAGTTAGCTTCAAATCAATGCTAAACACATGATTTATCTTCAAATCAATGCGAAGCAGAAGGCTGATCTTCGAATCCATGCGAATGAAATGTTTTAGCTTCAAATATTTGTGATATACATGATTTAGCTTCAACTGCATGCGAAATAAACGAGTTAGATTCAAATACATGCCAAACACATGATTCAGCTTCAAATCAATGCGAAGTAGAAGGCTTATCTTCGAATCCATGCGAAACGAATGATTGACATTCAAATGCTTGCGAATATAAGTGATATAGCTTCAAATGCTGGCGAAACAAACGAGTTAGCTTCAAATCCATGCAAAACACATGATTTATATTCAAATCAATGCGAAGTAGAAGGCTTAGCTTCAAATCCATGCGAAACACATGATTTAGCTTAAAATTCATGCGAAGCATATGGTTTAGCTTCAAATAGTTGTTATATACAAGATTTACCTTCAACTAAGTGTGACACAACCGAGTCAGCTTCAAATCCATGCGAAGCACATGATATAGCATATAAATACATGAGAAACAAATGATTTATCTCCAGATAATTGCGGTATAAGTGATACAGATTCAAATGCAGGCGAAATAATCGAGATAGCTCCAAATCAATGCCAAACACTTGATTTAGCTTTAAATCAATGCGAAGTAGAAGGCTTATCTTCGAATCCATGCGAAACAAATGGTTTAGCTTCAAATGCTTGTAATATACATGATTTAGCTTCAACAGCATGCGAAACAAACGTGTTAACTTCAAATCCATACGAAACACATGATTTAGCTTCAATTCAATGCGTGGTTGAAGGCTTATCTTCGAATCCATGCGAAACAAATGGTTTAGCTTCAAATCAGTGCGAAGTAGAAGGCTTAGCTTCAAATCCATTCGAATCAAATGTTTTAGCTTCAAATACTTGTGATATACATGATTTACATTCAACAGCAAGCGAAACAAACGAGTTAGCATCAAATCCATGCCAAACACATGATTCAGCTTCAAATCAATGCGAAGTAGAAGGCTTATCTTCGAATCCATGCGAAACAAATGGTTTAGCTTCAAATGCTTGTAATATACATGATTTAGCTTCAACAGCATGCGAAACGAACGTGTTAACTTCAAATCCATACGAAACACATGATTTAGCTTCAATTCAATGCGTGGTTGAAGGCTTATCTTCGAATCCATGCGAAACAAATGGTTTAGCTTCAAATCAGTGCGAAGTAGAAGGCTTAGCTTCAAATCCATTCGAATCAAATGTTCTAGCTTCAAATACTTGTGATATACATGATTTACATTCAACAGCAAGTGAAACAAACGAGTTAGCATCAAATCCATGCGAAACACATGATTTAGCATCAAATCAAGGCGAAGTAGAAGGCTTATCTTCGAATCCATGCGAAACAAGTGGTTTAGCTTCAAATACTTGTGATATACATGATTTAGCTTCAACTGCATGCGAAACCAACGAGTTAGCTGCAAATCCATGCAAAGCACATGATTTAGCCTCAAATCAATGCGAAGTAGAAGGCTTAGCTTCAAATCCATGCGAAACGAATGATTGACATTCAAATGCTTGCGAATATAAGTGATATAGCTTCAAATGCTGGCGAAACAAACGAGTTAGCTTCAAATCCATGCAAAACACATGATTTAGATTCAAATCAATGCGAAGTAGAAGGCTTAGCTTCAAATCCATGCGAAACACATGATTTAGCTTAAAATTCATGCGAAGCATATGGTTTAGCTTCAAATACTTGTTATATACAAGATTTACCTTCAACTAAGTGTGACACAACCGAGTCAGCTTCAAATCCATGCGAAACACATGATATAGCATATAAATACATGAGAAACAAATGATTTATCTCCAGATAATTGCGGTATAAGTGATACAGATTCAAATGCAGGCGAAATAATCGAGATAGCTCCAAATCAATGCCAAACACTTGATTTAGCTTTAAATCAATGCGAAGTAGAAGGCTTATCTTCGAATCCATGCGAAACAAATGGTTCAGCTTCAAAAACTTGTGATATACATGATTTAGTTTCAACTGCATGCGAAACAAACAAGTTAGTTTTAAATCCAAGCGAAACGCATGATTTAGCTTCAAATCCATCCGAAGTAGAAGGCTTAGCTTCAAACCCATGCGACACAAATGATTTAGCTTCAAACACTTGCCATATAAGTGATATAGCTTGAAATGCAGGCGAATCAAACGAGTTAGCTACAAATCCGTGCGAAACGCATGATTTAGCTTCAAATGAATGCGAAGTAGAAGGATTAGCTTCAAAAACATGCGAAACGAATGATTGACCTTCACATACTTGCGAATATAAGTGATATAGCTCCAAATGCAGGCGAAAAAAACGAGTTAGCTCCAAATCCATGCGAAATGCATGTTTTAGCTTCAACTCAATGCGAAGCAGAAGTCTTCGTTTCAAATCCATGCGAATCAAATGGAATAGCTTCAAATAATCGTGATATACACGATTTAGCGTCAACTGCGTGCGAAACAAACGAGTTAGCTACAAATCCATGCGAAACACAAGATTTAGCTTCAAAACAATCCGAAGTAGAAGGATTAGATTCAAATCCATGCGAAACGAATGATTGACCTTCAAATACTTGCGAATATAAGTGATATACCTTCAAAACCATGCGAAACGCATGATTTAGCTTCAAATGAATGCGAAGTTGAAGGATTAGCTTCAAATCCATGCGAAACGAATGATTTATCATCAAATACTTTCGAATAGAAGTAATGTAGCTTCAAATGCAGACGAAACAAACGAGGTAGCTTCAAATCCATGCGAAACACATGATTTAGCTTCAAATCTATGCGAAACAAACGAGTTAGCTTCAAATGCAAGCGAAACACATGATTCAGCTTCAAATCAATGCGAAGTAGAAGGCTCAGTTTCAAATACGTGAGAAACAAATAGTTCAGCTTCAAATACTTGTGATATACATGATTTTGCTTCAAATGCAGACGAAATAAACGAGTTAGCTTCAAATCCATGCGAAACACATGATATAGCTTCAAATTCATGAGAAACACATGGTTCAGCTTAATATTCATGCGAAACAGATGGTTTAGATTCAGATACTTGTGATAAACATGATTTAGCTTCAACTACATGCGAATCAAACGAGTTAGCCTCGAATCCATGCGAAACACATGATTTAGCTTCAAATCAATGCGAAGTAGAAGGCTTAGCTTCAAATCCATGCGAAACGAATGATTTAGCTTCATATACTTGCGATGTAAGTGATATATCTTCAAATGCAGGCGAAACAAACGAGTGAGCTTCAAATCCAAGCGTAACACATGATTTGACTTCAAATCAATGCAAAGTAGAAGGCTTAGCTTCCAATCCATGCCAAACGAATTATTTAGCTTCAAATGCTTGCGAATATAAGTGATATAGATTCAACTGCATGCTAAACAAACGAGTTAGCTTCAAATCCAATCGAAACACATGATTTAGCTTCAAATTCATGCGTAGTAGAAGGCTTAGCTTATAATCCATGCGAAAAGAATTATTTCGCTTCATATACTTGCGATATAAGTGATATAGCTTCAAATGCAGACGAAACAAACGTGTTGGCTTCAAATCCAAGCGATACACATGATTTCGCTTCAAATCAATGCGAAGTAGAAGGCTTATCTTCGAATCCATGCGAAACAAATGGTTTAGTTTCAAATACTTGTGATATGCGTGATTTTGCTTCAACAGCAAGCGAATCAAACGAGTTAGCTTCGAATCCATGTGATACACATGATTTAGCTTCAAATCAATGCGAAGTAGAAGGCTTATCTTCGAATCCATGCAAAACAAAGTGATATAGTTTCAAATGAAGACGAAACAAATGAGTTGTCTTCAAATCCATGCGATACACTTGATTTAGCTTCAAATCAATGCGAAGTAGAAGGCTTGTCTACGAATCCATGCAAAACAAATGGTATATGTTCAAATACTTGTGATATACACGATTTAGCTTCAACTGCATGCGGAGCAAACGAGTTAGCTTCAATTCCAAGGGAAACAAATGATTTAACTTCAAATCAATGCGAAGTAGAAGGCTTAGCTTCAAATCCGTGCGAATCAAATGGTTTAGTTTCAAATGCTTGTGATATACATGATTTAGCTTCAACTGCATGCGATACAAACGAGTTAGCTTCAAATCCATGAGAAACACATGATTTAGCTTTAAATCAATACGAGGTAGATGGCTGATCTTCGAAGCCATGCGAAACAAATGGTTCAGCTTCAAATACTTGTGATATACATGAGTTAGCTTCAACTGCATGTGGAACAAACGAGTTAGCTTCAAATCCAAGCGAATCACATGATTTAGCTTCAAATTAATGCGATGTTGATGGTTTAGCTTCAAATCCATGATAAACAAATGATTTAGCTTCAGATACTTACGATATAAGTGATATAGCTTCAAATGCAGGCGAAAAAAACGAGTTAGCTTCTAATCTATGCGAAACACGTGATTTAGCTTCAAATCAATGCGAACTAGAAGACAGATCTTCGAATCCATGCGAAACAAATGGTTTAGTTACAAATACTTGTGATATGCGTGATTTTGCTTCAACAGCAAGCGAATCAAATGAGTTAGCTTCGAATCCATGCGAAATGCATGATTTAGCTTCAAATCAATGCGAAGTAGAAGGCTTAACTTCAAATCCATGCGAGTTAAATGGTTTAGCTTCTAATACTTGTGATATATATGATTTAGCTTCAAATTCATGCGAAGCAAACGAGTTAGATTCAAATCCATGCGAAACACCCGATTTAGCTTCAAATCAATGCGAAGTAGAAGGCTCAGCTTAAAATCCATGCGAAGCAAATGGTTTAGCTTCAGATACTTGTGATATACATGATTTAACTTCAACTGCATGCGATACAATCGAGTTAGTTTGAAATCCAAGCGAAACACATGACTTAGCTTCAAATCAATGCGAAGTAGAAGGCTTATTTTGAAATCCATGTGAATCAAATGGTTTAGCTTCAAATAATTGTGATATACATGATTTATCTTCAAATAAATGCGCAGTAGAAGGCTTATCTTCAAATCCATGCGAAACAAGTGGTTCAGCTTCAAATACATGCGATGTGCATGATTTAGCTTCAACTGCAAGCGAAACGAACGAGTTAGCTTCAAATCCATGCGAAACACATGATTTTGCTTCTTATCAATGCGAAGTAGAAGGCTGATCTTCGAATCCTTGCGAAACAAATGGTTTAGCTTCAAATACTTGTGATATACATGATTTAGATTCAACTGCAGGCGAAAAAAACGAGTTAGCTTCAAATGCAAGCGAAACACATGATTTAGCCTCAAATCAATGCGATGTAGATGACTTAGCTTCAAATCCGTGCGAATCAAAAGTTGTAGCTTCAAATACTTGTGATATTCATGATTTAGCTTCAACTGCATCCGAAACAGATGGATCAGCTTCAAATACTTGTGATGAACATGATTAAGCTTCAACTGTATGCGAAACAATCGAGTTATCATCAAATCCAAGCGAAACACATGATTTAGTTTCAAATCAATGCGAAGTAGAAGGCTGATCTTCGTATCCACACGAAACAGATTATTTAGCTTCAAATACTTGTGATGAACATGATTTAGCTTCAACTGCATGTGCAACAAACGAGTTAGCTTCAAATCCATGCGAAACACATGATTTAGCTTCAAATCAATGCGAAGTAGAAGGCTTAGCTTCAAGTTAATAAGAAACAAATCAATAATCTTCAGATAATTGGGATATAAGTGGTATAGCTTCAACTGCAGGCGAAGCAAATGAGTTTGCTTCCAATCCATGCGAACCACATGATTTAGCTTCAAATCAATGCGAAGTAGGAGGCTTGTCTTCAAATCCATGCGAAACAATTCGTTTAGCTTCAAATACTTGTGATATTCACGATTTAACTTCAACTGCATGTGAAACAAACGAGTGAGCTTAAAATCCAAGCGAAACACATTATTTAGCTTCAAACCAATGCGAAGTAGAAGGCTGAGCTTCAAATCCAAGCGACACACTTGATTTATCTTCAAATCAATGCGAACTAGAAGGCTTAGCTTCAAATCCATGCGAATCAAACGGTTTAGCTTCAAATACTTGTGATATACTTGATTTAGATTCAAGTGCGTGCGAAACAAACGAGTTAGCTTCAAATCCAAGCGAAACACATGATTTAGCTTCAAATCAATGCGAAGTAGAAGGATTATCTTCAAATCCATGCAAAACAAATGGTTTATCTTCAAACACTTGTGATATACATGATTTAGCTTCAACTGCATGCGAAACAAACGAGTTAGCTTCAAATCCATGCGATACACATGATTTAGCCTCAAATCAATTGCGAAGTAGAAGGCTTAGCTTCAAATCCATGCGCAACAAATACTTTACATTCAAATATTTGTGGTATACATGATTTAACTTCATCTGCATGCGAAACAAACGAGATTGCTTCAAATCCATGCGAAACAAATGATTTAACTTCATATCAATGCGTAGTACAATGCTGATCTTCGAATCCATGCGAAACAAATGGTTTAGCTTCAAATACTTGTGATATACATGAATTAGCTTCAACAGCAAGCTAAACAAACGGGTTGGCTTCAACTCCATGCGAAACACATGATTTAGCTTC
The DNA here is from genome assembly GCF_051020955.1 of Megalopta genalis. NCBI lineage: Eukaryota > Metazoa > Arthropoda > Insecta > Hymenoptera > Halictidae > Megalopta > Megalopta genalis. Next base: position 82,151 of record NW_027476315.1, on the reverse strand, counting down.
AAATCAATGCAAAGTAGAAGGCTTATCTTCAAATCCATTCGAAACAAGTGGTTCAGCTTCAAATATTTGTGATGTGCATGATTTAGCTTCAAATGCATGCGAAACAAACGAGTTAGCTTATTATCCAAGCGAAACACATTATTTAGCTTCAAACCAATGCGAAGAAGAAGACTGATCTTCGAATCCATGCTAAACAAATGGTTTAGCTTCAAATACTTGTGATATAAATTATTTAGCCTTAACAGCATGCGAAACAAAGGAGTTCGCTTCAAATCCAAGCGAAACAAATTATTTAGCTTCAAATCAATGCGAACTAGACGGCGTAGTTTCAAATCCATGCGAAACAAATGGTTTAGCTTCAAATACTTGTAATATACATAATTTAGCTTCAACTGCATGCGAAACAAACGAGTTCGCTTCAAACCCAAGCAAAACACATGATTTAGCTTCAAATCAATGGGTAGTAGAAGGCTGATCTTCGAATCCATGCGAAACAAATGGTTTAGCTTCAAATACTTGTGACATACTTGACTTAGCTTCAACTCCATGCGAAACAAACGAGTTAGCTTCAAATCCATGCGAAACACATGATTTAGCTTCAAATCAATGCGAAGTAGAAGGGTTATCTTCGAATCCATGCGAAACACATGATTTAGCTTCAAATCGATGCGAACTAGAAGGGTTATCTTCGAATCCATGCGAAACAAATGGTTTAACGTCAAACACCTGTGATATACATGATTTAGCTTCAACTGCATGCGACACAAACGAGTTAGCCTCAAAACCATGCGAAACACATGAGTTAGCTTCAAATCAATGCGAAGTAGGAGGATTATCTTCGAATCCATGCGAAACAAATGGTTTAGCTTCAAATGCTTGTGATATACATAATTTAGCTTCAACTGCATGCGAAACAAACGAGTTAGCTTCAAATCCATACGGAACACATGATTTAGCTTCAAATTAATGCGAAGTAGAATGCCGAGTTTCAAATCCATGCGAATCAAATGTTTTAGCTTCAAATGCTTGTGACATACATGATTTAGCTTCAACTGCATGCGAAATAAACGAGTTAGCTTCAAATCCATGCGAAACACATGATTTAGATTCAAATCAAAGCGAATTAGATGGCTTCGCTTCAAATCCAAGCGAAACACATTATTTAACTTCAAATCAATGCGAAGAAGAAGGCTTGGTTTCAAATCCATGCGAAACAAATGTTTTAGCTTCAAATATTTGTGATGTACAGGATTTAGCTTCAACTGCATGAGAGACAAACGAGAGAGCTTCAAATCCAGGGGAAGCACATGACTTAACTTCAAATCAATGCGAAGTAGAAGGGTTATCTTCGAATCCATGCGAAACAATTGGTTTAGCCTCACACACTTGTGATATACATGATTTAGCTTCAACTGCATGCGAATCAAACGAGTTAGCTTTAAATCCATGCGAAACACATGATTTAGCTACAAATCAATGCGAGGTAGAAGGCTTAGCTTCAAATCCATGCGAATCAAACGGTTTAGCTTCAAATACTTGTGATATACTTGATTTAGCTTCAACAGCATGCGAAACAAACGAGTTAGCTTCAAAAACCATGCGAAAAACATGATTTAGCTCCAAATCGATGCGAAGTAGAAGGCTTAACTACGAATCCATGCGAAACAAATGGTTTAGCTGCAAATTCTTGTGATATACATGATTCAGCATCAACTGCATGCGAAACAAACAAGTTAGCTTCAAATCCATGCGAAACACATGATTTAGATTCAAATCAATGCGAAGTGGAAGACTGATCTTTGAATCAATGCGAAACAAATGGTTTAGCTTCAAATACTCGTGATATACATAATTTAGCTTCAACTGCATGCGAAACAAACGAGTTAGCCTCAAAACCATGCGAAACACATGATTTAGCATCAAATCAATGCGAAGTAGAGGGGTTATTTTCGAATCCATGCGAAACAAATGGTTTAGCTTCAAAGACCTGTGATATACATGATTTAGCTTCAACTGCATGCGAAACAAACGAGTTAGCTTCAAATCCAGTGAAAAATAAGATTTAACGTCAAATGGACGTGAAGTAGAAGGCTTAGCTTCAAATCCATGCGAAACACATGATTTAGCATCAAATCAATGCGAAGTAGGAGGCTTGTCTTCAAATCCATGCGAAACAATTCGTTTAGCTTCAAATACTTGTGATATTCACGATTTAACTTCAACTGCATGTGAAACAAACGAGTGAGCTTAAAATCCAAGCGAAACACATTATTTAGCTTCAAACCAATGCGAAGTAGAAGGCTGAGCTTCAAATCCAAGCGACACACATGATTTATCTTCAAATAAATGCGAAGTAGAAGGCTTAGCTTCATATCCATGCGAATCAAAAGGTTTAGCTTCAAATACTTGTGATATACTTGATTTAGATGCAAGTACGTGCGAAACAAACGAGTTAGCTTCAAATCCAAGCGAAACACATGATTTATCTTCAAATCAATGCGAGGTAGAAGGCGTAGCTTCAAATCCAAGCAAGACAAATTATTTAGCTTCAAATCAATGCGAAGTAGAAGACTGATCTTCGAATCCATGCTAAACAAATGGTTTAGCTTCAAACACTTGTGATATACATGATTTAGCTTCAACTGCATGCGAAACAAACGAGTTAGCTTCAAATCCAGCGAAAAATATGATTTAACTTCAAATCAATGCGAAGTAGAAGGCTGATCGTCGAATCCATGTGAAACAAATGGTTTAGCTTTAAATACTTGTGATATACTTGATTTAGGTTCAACAGCATGCGAAACAAACGAGTTAGCATCAAATCCACCGAAAAATATGATTTAACGTCAAAACGACGTGAATTAGAAGGCTTAGCTTCAAATCCAAGCAAAACAAATTATTTGGCTTCAAATCAATGCGAAGTAGAAGGCGTAGTTTCAAAATCCATGCGAAACAAATGGTTTAGCTTCAAATACTTGTGATATACATAATTTAGCTTCAACTGCATGCGAAACAAACGAGTTGGCCTCAAATCCATGCGAAACACATGATTTAGCATCAAATCAATGCGAAGTAGAAGGGTTATCTTCAAATCCATGCGAAACAAGTGGTTCAGCTTCAAATATTTGTGATGTGCATGATTTAGCTTCAAATGCATACGAAACAAACGAGTTAGCTTAAAATCCAAGCGAAACACATTATTTAGCTTCAAATCAATGCGAAGTAGAAGACTGATCTTCGAATCCATGCTAAACAAATGGTTTAGCTTCAAACACTTGTGATATACATGATTTAGCTTCAACTGCATGCGAAACAAACGAGTTAGCTTCAAATCCAGCGAAAAATATGATTTAACTTCAAATCAATGCGAAGTAGAAGACTGATCGTCGAATCCATGTGAAACAAATGGTTTAGCTTTAAATACTTGTGATATACTTGATTTAGGTTCAACAGCATGCGAAACAAACGAGTTAGCATCAAATCCACCGAAAAATATGATTTAACGTCAAAACGACGTGAATTAGAAGGCTTAGCTTCAAATCCAAGCAAAACAAATTATTTAGCTTCAAATCAATGCGAAGTAGAAGGCGTAGTTTCAAAATCCATGCGAAACAAATGGTTTAGCTTCAAATACTTGTGATATACATAATTTAGCTTCAACTGCATGCGAAACAAACGAGTTAGCCTCAAATCCATGCGAAACACATGATTTAGCTTCAAATCAATGCGAAGTAGAAGGGTTATCTTCAAATCCATGCGAAACAAGTGGTTCAGCTTCAAATATTTGTGATGTGCATGATTTAGCTTCAAATGCATACGAAACAAACGAGTTAGCTTAAAATCCAAGCGAAACACATTATTTAGCTTCAAACCAATGCGAACTAGACGGCGTAGTTTCAAATCCATGCTAAACAAATGGTTTAGCTTCAAATACTTGTGATATAAATTATTTAGCCTTAACAGCATGCGAAACAAAGGAGTTCGCTTGAAATCCAAGCGAAACAAATTATTTAGCTTCAAATCAATGCGAACTAGACGGCGTAGTTTCAAATCCATGCGAAACAAATGGATTAGCTTCAAATACTTGTAATATACATAATTTAGCTTCAACTGCATGCGAAACAAACGAGTTCGCTTCAAACCCAAGCAAAACACATGATTTAGCTTCAAATCAATGGGTAGTAGAAGGCTGATCTTCGAATCCATGCGAAACAAATGGTTTAGCTTCAAATACTTGTGACATACTTGACTTAGCTTCAACTCCATGCGAAACAAACGAGTTAGCTTCAAATCCATGCGAAACACATGATTTAGCTTCAAATCAATGCGAAGTAGAAGGGTTATCTTCGAATCCATGCGAAACACATGATTTAGCTTCAAATCGATGCGAACTAGAAGGGTTATCTTCGAATCCATGCGAAACAAATGGTTTAACGTCAAACACCTGTGATATACATGATTTAGCTTCAACTGCATGCGACACAAACGAGTTAGCCTCAAAACCATGCGCAACACATGAGTTAGCTTCAAATCAATGCGAAGTAGGAGGATTATCTTCGAATCCATGCGAAACAAATGGTTTAGCTTCAAATGCTTGTGATATACATAATTTAGCTTCAACTGCATGCGAAACAAACGAGTTAGCTTCAAATCCATACGGAACACATGATTTAGCTTCAAATTAATGCGAAGTAGAATGCCGAGTTTCAAATCCATGCGAATCAAATGTTTTAGCTTCAAATGCTTGTGACATACATGATTTAGCTTCAACTGCATGCGAAATAAACGAGTTAGCTTCAAATCCATGCGAAACACATGATTTAGATTCAAATCAAAGCGAATTAGATGGCTTCGCTTCAAATCCAAGCGAAACACATTATTTAACTTCAAATCAATGCGAAGAAGAAGGCTTGGTTTCAAATCCATGCGAAACAAATGTTTTAGCTTCAAATATTTGCGATGTACAGGATTTAGCTTCAACTGCATGAGAGACAAACGAGAGAGCTTCAAATCCAGGGGAAGCACATGACTTAACTTCAAATCAATGCGAAGTAGAAGGGTTATCTTCGAATCCATGCGAAACAATTGGTTTAGCCTCACACACTTGTGATATACATGATTTAGCTTCAACTGCATGCGAATCAAACGAGTTAGCTTTAAATCCATGCGAAACACATGATTTAGCTACAAATCAATGCGAGGTAGAAGGCTTAGCTTCAAATCCATGCGAATCAAACGGTTTAGCTTCAAATACTTGTGATATACTTGATTTAGCTTCAACAGCATGCGAAACAAACGAGTTAGCTTCAAAAACCATGCGAAAAACATGATTTAGCTCCAAATCGATGCGAAGTAGAAGGCTTAACTACGAATCCATGCGAAACAAATGGTTTAGCTGCAAAAACTTGTGATATACATGATTCAGCATCAACTGAATGCGAAACAAACAAGTTAGCTTCAAATCCATGCGAAACACATGATTTAGATTCAAATCAATGCGAAGTGGAAGACTGATCTTTGAATCAATGCGAAACAAATGGTTTAGCTTCAAATACTCGTGATATACATAATTTAGCTTCAACTGCATGCGAAATAAACGAGTTAGCTTCAAATCCATGCGAAACACATGATTTAGATTCAAATCAAAGCGAATTAGATGGCTTCGCTGCAAATCCAAGCGAAACACATTATTTAACTTCAAATCAATGCGAAGAAGAAGGCTTGGTTTCAAATCCATGCGAAACAAATGTTTTAGCTTCAAATATTTGCGATGTACAGGATTTAGCTTCAACTGCATGAGAGACAAACGAGAGAGCTTCAAATCCAGGGGAAGCACATGACTTAACTTCAAATCAATGCGAAGTAGAAGGGTTATCTTCGAATCCATGCGAAACAATTGGTTTAGCCTCACACACTTGTGATATACATGATTTAGCTTCAACTGCATGCGAATCAAACGAGTTAGCTTTAAATCCATGCGAAACACATGATTTAGCTACAAATCAATGCGAGGTAGAAGGCTTAGCTTCAAATCCATGCGAATCAAACGGTTTAGCTTCAAATACTTGTGATATACTTGATTTAGCTTCAACAGCATGCGAAACAAACGAGTTAGCTTCAAAAACCATGCGAAAAACATGATTTAGCTCCAAATCGATGCGAAGTAGAAGGCTTAACTACGAATCCATGCGAAACAAATGGTTTAGCTGCAAAAACTTGTGATATACATGATTCAGCATCAACTGAATGCGAAACAAACAAGTTAGCTTCAAATCCATGCGAAACACATGATTTAGATTCAAATCAATGCGAAGTGGAAGACTGATCTTTGAATCAATGCGAAACAAATGGTTTAGCTTCAAATACTCGTGATATACATAATTTAGCTTCAACTGCATGCGAAATAAACGAGTTAGCTTCAAATCCATGCGAAACACATGATTTAGATTCAAATCAAAGCGAATTAGATGGCTTCGCTGCAAATCCAAGCGAAACACATTATTTAACTTCAAATCAATGCGAAGAAGAAGGCTTGGTTTCAAATCCATGCGAAACAAATGTTTTAGCTTCAAATATTTGTGATGTACAGGATTTAGCTTCAACTGCATGAGAGACAAACGAGAGAGCTTCAAATCCAGGGGAAGCACATGACTTAACTTCAAATCAATGCGAAGTAGAAGGGTTATCTTCGAATCCATGCGATACAATTGGTTTAGCTTCACACACTTGTGATATACATGATTTAGCTTCAACTGCATGCGAAACAAACGAGTTAGCTTCAAAAATCATGCGAAAAACATGATTTAGCTCCAAATCGATGCGAAGTAGAAGGCTTAACTACGAATCCATGCGAAACAAATGGTTTAGATTCAAACACTTGTGATATACATGATTTAGTTTCAACTGCATGCGAAACAAACGAGTTAGCTTTAGATCCAAGCGAAACACATGATTTAGAATCAAATCAATGCGAAGTAGAAGCCTTAGCTTCAAATCCGTGCGAATCAAAAGTTGTAGCTTCAAATACTTGTGATATTCATGATTTAGCTTCAAATCAATGCGAAGTTGAAGGCTGATCTTCGAATCCACACGAAACAGATTATTTAGTTTCAAATACTTGTGATATACATGATTTAGCTTCAACAGCATGCGAAACAAACGTGTTAGCTTCAAATCCAAGCGAAAAACATAATTTAGCATCACGTCAACGCGAAGTTGAAGGCTTAGCTTCAAATCCATGCGAAACAAATGGTTTAGCTTCAAACACTTGTTTCATACATGATTTAGCTTCAACTGCATGCGAAACAGATGGTTCAGCTTCAAATACTTGTAATGAACATGATTTAGCTTCGACTGTATGCGAAACAAATCGTTTAGCTTCAAATACTTGTCACACATATGATTTAGCTTCAAATACAGGCGAAACAAACGAGTTAGCTTCAAATCCATGCGAAACACAAGATTTAGATTAAAATCAATGCGAAATAGAAGACTTAGCTTTAAATACGTGAGAAACATATGGTTAGCTTCAAATCAATTGGAAGTAGAAGGCTTAGTTTCAAATCCATGCGAAACACATGGTTTAGCTTAATATTCATGCGAAATAAATGGTTTAGCTTCAAAACTTTTGATATACATGAATTAGATTCAACTGCATGCGAAACAAACGCGTTAGCTTCAAATCCATGCGAACCACATGATTTAGCTTCAAATCAATGCGAAGTAGAAGGCTTATCATCAAATCCATGCGAATCAAACGGGTTAGCTTCAAACACTTGTGATATACATGATTTAGCTTCAACTGCATGCAAAACAAACGAGTAAGCTTCAAATCCATGCGAAACACATGATTTAGCTTCAAATCATTGTGAAGTAGAAGGCTTAGCTTCAAATGTATGTGAAACAAATGGTTCAGCTTCAAATACTTGTGATATGCGTGATTTTGCTTCAACTGTATGCATAACGAACGAGTTAGCTTCAAATCCAAGCGAAACACATGATTTAGATTCAAATCAATGCGAAGTAGAAGGCTTAGCTCAAATCCAGCGAAACGAATGGTTTAGCTTCAAACACTTGCGATATACATGATTTACATTCAACAGCAAGAGAAACAAACGAGTTAGCTTCAAATCCATGCGAAACACATGATTTAGCATCGAATCAATGCGAAGTAGAAGGCTTACCTTCGAACCCACACGAAACAGATGGTTTACCTTCACTTATATGTGATATGCATGATTTAGCTTCAAATACAAGCGACGCAAACGAGTTAGCTTCAAATCCATTCAAAACACATGATTTAGCTTCAAATTCATTCGAAAGACATGGTTTAGCGTACTATTCATAGGAATCAAATGGTTCAGATTCAAATACTTGTGATATACATCATATAGCTTCAAATGCAGGCGAAACAAACGAGTCAGCTTCAAATCCATGCGAAACACATGATTTAGCTTCAATTCAATGCGAAGTAGAAGGCTTACCTTCGAATCCATCCGAAACGAATTGTTTAGCTTCAAAAACTTGCGAATGTAAGTGATATAGCTTCAAATGCAGGCGACACAAACGAGTTATCTTCAAATCCATGCGAAACACATGATTTAGTATCAAATCAATGCGAAGCAAAAGGCTTAGCGCCAAATCCTTGCGAAACGAATGGTTTAGCTTCAAATACTTGCGAATATAAGTGATATAGCTTCAAATGCAGGCGACACTAACGAGTTAGCTTCAAATCCATGCGAAACACATGATTTAAATTCCAATCAATGTGAAGTAGAAGGCTTAGCTTCAAATCTATGTGAAACAAATGGTTCAGCTTCAAATACTTGTGATATACATGATTTAGATTCAACTTCATGCAAAACCAGCGAGTTAGCTTCAAATCCAAGCGAAACACATGATTTAGAATCAAATCAATGCGAAGTAGAAGGCTTACCTTCGAATCCACACGAAACAGATGGTTTAGCTTCAAATACTTGTGATGTACATGATTTAGCATCAACTGCATGCGAAACAAACGTGTTAGCTTCAAATCCATGCCAAATACATGATTTAGCTTCAATTCAATACGAAGTAGAAGGCTTATCATCGAATCCAGGCGAAACAAATGGTTCAGCTTCAAATACTTGTGATATGCGTGATTTAGCTTCAACTTCATGCGAAATCAACGAATTAGCTTCAAATGCTTTCGAAACACATGACTTAGCTTCAAATTCATTCGAAACACTTGGTTTAGCTTAATATTCACGCCAAACAAAAGGTTCAGCTTCAGATACTTATGATATACATGATTTAGCTTCAACTGCATGCGAAACAAACGAGCCAGCTTCAAATCCATGCGAAACACATGATTTAGCTTCAAATGAATGCGAAGTAGAAGGCTTATCATCGAATCCATGCGAAACGAATGGTTTAGCTTCAAACACTCGCGAATATAAGTGATATAGCTTCAAATGCACGCGACACAAACGAGTTAGCTTCAAATCCATGCGAAACAAATGATTTAACTTCCAATCAATGTGAAGTAGAAGGCTTAGCTTCAAATGTATGTGAAACAAATGGTTCAGCTTCAAATACTTGTGATATACATGATTTAGATTCAACTTCATGCAAAACCAACGCGTTAGCTTCAAATCCAAGCGAAACAAATGATTTAGAATCAAATCAATGCGAAGTAGACGGCTTAGCTTCAAATCCAGCGAAACGAATCATTTAGCTTCAAACACTCGCGAATATAAGTGATATAGCTTCAAATGCACGCGACACAAACGAGTTAGCTTCAAATCCATGCGAAACAAATGATTTAACTTCCAATCAATGTGAAGTAGAAGGCTTAGCTTCAAATGTATGTGAAACAAATGGTTCAGCTTCAAATACTTGTGATATACATGATTTAGATTCAGCTTCATGCAAAACCAACGCGTTAGCTTCAAATCCAAGCGAAACAAATGATTTAGAATCAAATCAATGCGAAGTAGACGGCTTAGCTTCAAATCCAGCGAAACGAATCATTTAGCTTCAAATACTTGCGAATATCACTGATATAGCTTCAAAAGCAGGTGAAACAAACGAGTTAGCTTTAATTCCATGCAAAAGACATGATTTACCTTCAAATCAATGCGAAGTAGAAGGCTTAGTTTGAAATCCATGCGAATAAAGTTCTTTAGCTTCAAATACTTATGATATACATGATTTAGCTTCAACTGCATGCGAACCTAATGACTTAGCTTCAAATCCATGCGAAACACATGATTCAGCTTCAAATAAACGCGAATTAGGAGGCTGATCTTCGAATCCATGCGAAACAAATGGCTCAGGCTCAAATACTTGTGTTATACATGATTTACCTTCAACAGTATGCGAAACAAACGAGTTAGCTTCAAATCCTAGCGATAGACATGATTTAGCTTCAAATGCATGCGAAACAAACGAGTTAGCTTCAAATCCATTAAAAACACACGATTTAGCTTCAAATTCATTCGAAAGACATGGTTTAGCGTACTATTCATGGGAATCAAATGGTTCAGATTCAAATACTTGTGATATACATGATATAGCTTCAAATGCAGGCGAAACAAACGAGTTAGCTTTAAATACATGCAAAAGGCATGATTTACCTTCAAATCAATGCGAAGTAGAAGGCTTAGTTTGAAATCCATGCGTATCAAGTTCTTCAGCTTCAAATACTTATGATATACATGATTTAGCTTCAACTGCTTGGGAAGGAAAGGAGTTTACTTCAAATCCATTCAAAACACATGATTTAGCTTCAAATCCATGCGAAACTCATGATTTAGTTTCAAATCAATGCGAAGTAGAAGGCTGATCTTCGAATCCATGCGAATCAAATGGGTTAGCTTCAAACACTTGTGATATACATGATTTAGCTTCAACTGCATGCAAAACAAACGAGTAAGCTTCAAATCCATGCGAAACACATGATTTAGCTTCAAATCAATGCGATATAGAAGACTTAGCTTCAAATCCGTGCGAATCAATAGTTGTAGCTTCAAATACTTGTGATATTCATGATTTAGCTTCATCTGCATGCGAAAAAACGAGTTAGCTTCAAATCCAAGCGAAACACATGATTTAGCTTCAAATCAATGCGAAGTAGAAGGCTTAGCTTCAAATCCATGCGAATCAAATGATTTAGCTACAAATACTTGTGATATGCGTGATTTTGCTTCAACTGCATGCAAAACCAACGAGTTAGCTTCAAATCCAAGCGAAACACATGATTCAGATTCAAATCAATGCGAAGTAGAAGGCTTAGCTTCAAATCCAGCGAAACGAATGATTTAGCTTCAAATACTTGCGAATATCTCTGATACAGCTTCAAATGCAGGTGAAACAAACGAGTTAGCTTTAAATCCAAGCAAAAGACATGATTTACCTTCAAATCAATGCGAATTAGGAGGCTTACCTACGAATCCACACGAAACAGATGGTTTAGCTTCAATTATAAGTGATATGCATGATTTAGCTTCAAATGCATGCGAAACAAACGAGTTAGCATCAAATCCGTTCAAAACACATGATTTAGCTTCAAATTCATTCGAAAGACATGGTTTAGCGTACTATTCATGGGAATCAAATGGTTCAGATTCAAATACTGGTAATATACATCATGTAGCTTCAAATGCAGGCGAAACAAACGAGTCAGCTTCAAATCCATGCGAAACACATGATTTATCTTCAATTCAATGCGAAGTAGAAGGCTTACCTTCGAATCCATGCGAAACAAATGGTTTAGCTTCAAATACTTGTGATGTACATGATTTAGCTTCACCGGCATGCGAAAAAACGAGTTAGCTTCAAATGCAAGCGAAACTCATGATTTAGCCTCAAATCAATGCGATGTAGAAGGCTGATCTTCGAATCCATGCGAATCAAATGATTTAGCTTCAAATACTTGTGATATGCGTGATTTTGCTTCAACTGCAAGCGACACAAACGAGTTAGCTTCAAATCCAAGCGAAACACATGATTTAGCTTCAAATTCGCTCGAAAGACATGGTTTAGCGTACTATTCATGGGAATCAAATGGTTCAGATTCAAATACTTGTGATATACATGATATAGCTTCAAATGCAGGCGAAACAAACGAGTCAGCTTCAAATCCAAGCGAAATACATGATTTAGCTTCAAATTCGTTCGAAAGACATGGTTTAGCGTACTATTCATGGGAATCAAATGGTTCAGATTCAAATACTTGTGATATACATGATATAGCTTCGAATGCAGGCGCAACAACCGAGTTAGCTTCCTATCCATGCGAAACACATGATTTAGCTTCAAATCAATGCGAAGTAGAAGGCTTAGCTTCAAATCGATGCGAATCAAACGGTTTAGCTTCAAACACTTGTGATATACATGATTTAGCTTCAACTGCATGCGAAACAAACGAGATAGCTTTAAATCCATGCGAAACACATGATTTAACTCCAAATCAATGCGAAGTAGAAGGCATAGCTTCAAATCCATAGGAATCAAATGGTTTAGCTTCCAATACTTGTGATATACTTGATTTAGCTTCAACAGCATGCGAAACAAACGAGTTAGCTTCAAAAACCATGCGAATAACATGATTTAGCTCCAAATCGATGCGAAGAATAAGTGCGATCTTCGAATCCATGCTAATCAAACGGTTCAGATTGAAATACTTGTGATATACATGATTTAGCTTCAACAGCATGCGAAACAAACGAGTTAGCTTCAAATCTAGTGAAAAATATGATTTACCGTCAAATCGACGTGAAGTAGAAGGCTTAGCTTCAAATCCTAGCGAAACAAATAATTTAGCTTCAAATCAATGCGAAGTAGAAGGCGTAGTTTCAAATCCATGCGAAACAAATGGTTTAGCTTCAAATACTTGTGATATACATGATTTAACTTCAACTGCATGTGAAACAAACGAGTTAGATTGAAATCCATGCGAAACACATGATTTAACTTCAAATCAATGCGAAGTAGAAGGCTGATCTTCGAATCCATGCGAAACAAATGGTTTAGCTTCAAATACTTGTGATATACTTGATTTATATTCAAGTGCATGCGAAACAAACGAGATAGCTTCAAATCCATGCGAAACACATGATTTAGCATCAAATCAATGCGAAGTAGAAGGCTGATTTTTTAATCCACACGAAAGAGATTATTTAGCTTCAAATACTTGTGATATACATGATTTAGCTTCAATAGCATGCGAAATAAACGTGTTAGCTTCAAATCCAAGCGAAAAACATAATTTAGCATCAAGTCAACGCGAAGTAGAAGGCCTATCATCGAATCCATGCGAAACAAATGGTTCAGCTTCAAATACTTGTGATATACGTGATTTAGATTCAACTTCATGCGAAACCAACGAATTAGCTTGAAAACCTTTCTAAACGCATGATTTAGCTTCAAATTCATTCGAATCAAACGGTTTAGCTTCAAATACTTCTGATATACTTGATTTATAGTCAAGTGCATGCGAATCAAACGAGATGGCTTCAAATCCATGCGAAACACATGATTTAGCATCAAATCAATGCGAAGTAGGAGGCTTATCTTCAAATCCATGCGAAACAATTCGTTTAGCTTGAAATACTTGTGATATTTATGATTTAACTTCAACTGCATATGAAACGAACGAGTTAGCTTCAAATCCATGCGAAACACATGATTTAGCTTCAAATCAATGCGAAGTAGAAGGCTGATCTCCGGATAAACACGAAACAGATTGTTTAGCTTCAAATACTTGTGATATACATGATTTAGCTTCAACAGCATGCGAAACAAACGTGTTGGCTTCAAATCCATCCGAAATACATGATTTAGCTTCAATTCAATAAGAAGTAGAAGGCTTATCATCGAATCCATGCGAAACAAATGGTTCAGCTTCAAATACTTGTGATATACATGATATAGTTTCAACTGCATGCGAAACAAACGAGTTAGATTTAGATCCAAGCGAAACGCGTGATTTAGAATCAAATCAATGTGAAGTAGAAGGCTTAGCTTCAAATCCATGCGACAAAAATGAATTAGCTTCAAATCCATGCAAATCAAACGGTTTAGCTTGAAACACTTCTGATATACATGATTTAGCTTCAAATCCATGCGAATCAAATGGTTTAGGTTCAAATACTTGTGATATACAAGATTTAGCTTCCACAGCATGCGAAAGAAACGAGAGAGCTTCAATTCCAAAGGTCTCACATGATTCAGCTTCATATCAATGCGACGTAGAAGGCTTATCTTCAAATCCATGCGAAACAAATGGTTTAGTTTCAAATACCTGCGATATACATGATTTAGCTTCAACTGCATGCGAAAAAAACGAGTAGCTTCAAATCCAAGCGAAACACATGATTTGTATTCAACTCAATGCGAAGTAGAAGGCTTAGCTTCAAATCCATGCGAAACGAATGATTTGGCTTCAAATACTTGTGATATAAATGATATAGATCCAACTGCATGCGAGACAAACGAGTTGGGTTCAAATCCATGCGAAACACAGGATTTATATTCAAATGAATGCGAAGTAGAAGGCTGATCTTCGAATCCATGCGAATCAAACGGCTTAGCTTCAAACCCTTGTGATATACATGATTTAGCTTCAACTGCATGCGAAACAGATGGTTCAGCTTCAAATACTTGTGATGAACATGATTTAGCTTCAACTGCATGCGAAACAAATCGTTTAGCTTCAAATACTTGTCACATATATGATTTAGCTTCAAATGCAGCCGAAACAAACGAGTTAGCTTCAAATCCATGCGAAACACATGATTTAGATTCAAATCAATGCGAAGTAGAAGACTTAGCTTCAAATACATGAGAAACATATGGTTAGCTTCAAATCAATTGGAAGTAGAAGGCTTAGTTTCAAATCCATGCGAAACACATGGTTTAGCTTAATATTCATGCGAAATGAATGGTTTAGCATCAAAACTTTTGATAAACATGATTTAGATTCAACTGCATGCGAAATAAACGCGTGAGCTTCAAATCCAAGCGTACCACATGATTTAGCTTCAAATCAATGCGAAGTAGAAGGCTTAACATCAAATCCATGCGAATCAAACGTGTTAGCTTCAAACACTTGTGATATACATGATTGAGCTTCAACTGCATGCAAAACAAACGAGTTAGCTTCAGATCCATGCAAAACACATGATTTAGCTTCAAATTCATTCGAAACACTTGGTTTAGCTTAATATTCATGCGAAACAAATGGTTTAGCTTCTACTACTTGTGATATACATGATTTAGCTTCAACTGCATGCGAAACCAACGAGTTAGCTTCAAATCCAAGCGAAACACATGATTTAGAATCAAATCAATGCGAAGTAGAAGGCTTAGCTTCAAATCTAGCGAAACGAATGATTTAGCTTCAAATACTTGCGAATATCACTGATATAGCTTCAAATGCAGGCGAAACAAACGAGTTAGCTTTAAATCCATGCAAAAGACATGATTTACCTTGAAATCAATGCGTAGTAGAAGGCTTAGTTTGAAATCCATGCATATCAAGTTGATTAGCTTCAAATACTTATCATATACATGATTTATCTTCAACTGCATGCGAAACAAACGAGATAGCTTTAAATCCATCCGAAACAGATGATTTAGATTAAAATCAATGCGAAGTAGAAGGCTTATCTTCAAATCCATGCGAATCAAATGGTTTAGCTTCAAATAATTGTGATATACATGATTTAGCTTCAATTGCATGCGAAACAAACGAGTTAGCTTGAAATCCAAGCGAAACACATGATTTAGCTTCAAATCAATGCGAAGTAGAAGGCTTATCTTCAAATCCATGCGAAACAAGTGGTTCAGCTTCAAATACTTGTGATGTGCATGATTTAGCTTCAAATGCAAGCGAAACGAACGAGTTAGCTTCAAATCCATACGAAACACATGATTTAGCTTCAAATTCATTCCAAACACATTGTTTAGCCTGATATTCGTGCGAAACATATGGTTCAGCTTCAAATACTTGTGACATACATGATTTAGCTTCAACTGCATGTGAAACGAACGAGTTAGCTTCAAATCCATGCGAAACACATGATTTAGCTTCTTATCAATGCGAAGTAGAAGGCTGATCTTCGAATCCTTGCGAAACAAATGGTTTAGCTTCAAATACTTGTGATGTACATGAATAAGCTTCAACAGCATGCAAAACTAGCGAGTTAGCTTCAAATCCATGCGAAACACATGATTTAGCTTGAAATCAAGGCGATTTAGAAGGCTTATCTTCGAATCCATGCGAAAAAAATGGTTTAGCTTCAAATATCTGTGATATACATGAATTATCTTCAACTGCATGTGAAACAAACGAGATAGCTTTAAATCCGTGCGAAACACATGATTTAGATTAAAATCAATGCGAAGTTGAAGGCTTATCTTCAAATCCATGCGAATCAAATGGTTGAGCTTCAAATACTTGGGATATACATGATTCACCTTCAACTGCATACGTAACAAACGAGTTATCTCCAAATCTATGCGAAACACAAGATTTAGCTTCAAATTCATTCCAAACACATGCTTTAGCCTGATATTCATGCGAAACAAATGGTTCAGCTTCGAATACTTGTGATATACATGATTTAGCTTCAACTGCATGTGAAACAAACGTGTCAGCTTCACATTCAATAGAAACACATGATTCAGTTTCAAATAAAAGCGAAGTAGATGGCATAGCATCAAAACGAGTTAGATTTAGATCCAAGCGAAACGCGTGATTTAGAATCAAATCAATGTGAAGTAGAAGGCTTAGCTTCAAATCCATGCGACAAAAATGAATTAGCTTCAAATCCATGCAAATCAAACGGTTTAGCTTGAAACACTTCTGATATACATGATTTAGCTTCAAATCCATGCGAATCAAATGGTTTAGGTTCAAATACTTGTGATATACAAGATTTAGCTTCCACAGCATGCGAAAGAAACGAGAGAGCTTCAATTCCAAAGGTCTCACATGATTCAGCTTCATATCAATGCGACGTAGAAGGCTTATCTTCAAATCCATGCGAAACAAATGGTTTAGTTTCAAATACCTGCGATATACATGATTTAGCTTCAACTGCATGCGAAAAAAACGAGTAGCTTCAAATCCAAGCGAAACACATGATTTGTATTCAACTCAATGCGAAGTAGAAGGCTTAGCTTCAAATCCATGCGAAACGAATGATTTGGCTTCAAATACTTGTGATATAAATGATATAGATCCAACTGCATGCGAGACAAACGAGTTGGGTTCAAATCCATGCGAAACACAGGATTTATATTCAAATGAATGCGAAGTAGAAGGCTGATCTTCGAATCCATGCGAATCAAACGGCTTAGCTTCAAACCCTTGTGATATACATGATTTAGCTTCAACTGCATGCGAAACAGATGGTTCAGCTTCAAATACTTGTGATGAACATGATTTAGCTTCAACTGCATGCGAAACAAATCGTTTAGCTTCAAATACTTGTCACATATATGATTTAGCTTCAAATGCAGCCGAAACAAACGAGTTAGCTTCAAATCCATGCGAAACACATGATTTAGATTCAAATCAATGCGAAGTAGAAGACTTAGCTTCAAATACATGAGAAACATATGGTTAGCTTCAAATCAATTGGAAGTAGAAGGCTTAGTTTCAAATACAAGCGAAAGACATGATTCTGCGTCAAATCAATGCGAAATAGAAGGCTTAGCTTCAAATCCATGCGAAACAAAAAGTTAAGATTCTAATACTTGTGACATACATGATTTAGTTTCAAATGCATGCGAAACTAACGAGTTAGTTTCAAATACAAGCGAAACACACGATTCAGCTTCAAACACTTGTGATATACATGATTTAGATTCAACTGCATGCGAAACAAACCAGTTAGATTAAAATCCATACGAAACACATGATTTCGATTCAAATTCATGCGACACATGGTTTAGCTTAATATTCATGCGCAACAAATGGTTCAGCTACAAATACTTGTGATATACCTGATTTAACTTCAACTGCATGAGAAACAAACGAGTTAGCTTCAAATCCATGCGAAACACATGATTTAGATTCAAATCAATGCGAAGTAGAAGACTTAGCTTCAAATACATGAGAAACATATGGTTAGCTTCAAATAAATTGGAAGTAGAAGGCTTAGCTACAAATCCAAGCGAAACACATGATTTAGATTCAAATCAATGCGAAGTAGAAGACTTAGCTTCAAATACATGAGAAACATATGGTTAGCTTAAAATCAATTGGAAGTAGAAGGCTTAGCTTCAAATCCAAACGAAACACATGATTTGGATTCAACTCAATGCGAAGTAGAAGCCTTAGCTTCAAATCCATGCGAAACGAATGGTTTAGCTTCAAATACTTGCGAATATAAGTAATATAGCTTCAAATGCAGACGACACTAACGAGTTAGCTTCAAATCCATGCAAAAGACATGATTTACCTTCAAATCAATGCGAAGTAGAAGGCTTAGTTTGAAATCCATGCGAATCAAGTTCTTTAGCTTCAAATACTTATGTTATACATGATTTAGCTTCAACTGCTTGGGAAGCAAACGAGTTAACTTCAAATCCTTTCAAAACACATGATTTAGCTTCAAATTCATTCGAAACACTTGGTTTAGCTTAATATTCTTGCCAAAAAAAAGGTTCAGCTTCAAATACTTATGATATTCATGATTTAGTTTCAACTGCATGCGAAAAAAACGAGTTAGCTTCAAATGCAAGCGAAACACATGATTTAGCCTCAAATCAATGCGAAGTAGAAGCCTTAGCTTCAAATCCGTGCGAATCAAATGTTGTAGCTTCAAATACTTGTGACATTCCTGATTTAGCTTCAAATCAATGCGAAGTAGAAGGCTTAGCTTCAAATCCGTGCGAATCAGACGTTGTAGCTTCAAATACTTGTGGTATTTATGATTTAACTTCAACTGCATGCGCAACAGATGGTTCAGCTCCAAATACTTGTGATGAACATGATTTAGCTTCAACTGCATGCGAATCAATTGTTTTAGCACCAAATACTTGTGATATACATGATTTTGCTTCAGATGCAGGCGAAACGAACGAGTAAGCTTCAAATCCATGCGAAACACATGATTTAGATTCAAATCAATGCGAAGTAGAAGACAGCTTCAAATACATGAGAAACATATGGTTAGCTTCAAATCAATTGGAAGTAGAAGGCTTAGTTTCAAATCCATGCGAAACACATGGTTTAGCTTAATATTCATGCGAAATGAATGGTTTAGCATCAAAACTTTTGATAAACATGATTTAGATTCAACTGCATGCGAAATAAACGCGTGAGCTTCAAATCCAAGCGTACCACATGATTTAGCTTCAAATCAATGCGAAGTAGAAGGCTTAACATCAAATCCATGCGAATCAAACGTGTTAGCTTCAAACACTTGTGATATACATGATTGAGCTTCAACTGCATGCAAAACAAACGAGTTAGCTTCAGATCCATGCAAAACACATGATTTAGCTTCAAATTCATTCGAAACACTTGGTTTAGCTTAATATTCATGCGAAACAAATGGTTTAGCTTCTACTACTTGTGATATACATGATTTAGCTTCAACTGCATGCGAAACCAACGAGTTAGCTTCAAATCCAAGCGAAACACATGATTTAGAATCAAATCAATGCGAAGTAGAAGGCTTAGCTTCAAATCTAGCGAAACGAATGATTTAGCTTCAAATACTTGCGAATATCACTGATATAGCTTCAAATGCAGGCGAAACAAACGAGTTAGCTTTAAATCCATGCAAAAGACATGATTTACCTTGAAATCAATGCGTAGTAGAAGGCTTAGTTTGAAATCCATGCATATCAAGTTGATTAGCTTCAAATACTTATCATATACATGATTTATCTTCAACTGCATGCGAAACAAACGAGATAGCTTTAAATCCATCCGAAACAGATGATTTAGATTAAAATCAATGCGAAGTAGAAGGCTTATCTTCAAATCCATGCGAATCAAATGGTTTAGCTTCAAATAATTGTGATATACATGATTTAGCTTCAATTGCATGCGAAACAAACGAGTTAGCTTGAAATCCAAGCGAAACACATGATTTAGCTTCAAATCAATGCGAAGTAGAAGGCTTATCTTCAAATCCATGCGAAACAAGTGGTTCAGCTTCAAATACTTGTGATGTGCATGATTTAGCTTCAAATGCAAGCGAAACGAACGAGTTAGCTTCAAATCCATACGAAACACATGATTTAGCTTCAAATTCATTCCAAACACATTGTTTAGCCTGATATTCGTGCGAAACATATGGTTCAGCTTCAAATACTTGTGACATACATGATTTAGCTTCAACTGCATGTGAAACGAACGAGTTAGCTTCAAATCCATGCGAAACACATGATTTAGCTTCTTATCAATGCGAAGTAGAAGGCTGATCTTCGAATCCTTGCGAAACAAATGGTTTAGCTTCAAATACTTGTGATGTACATGAATAAGATTCAACAGCATGCAAAACTAGCGAGTTAGCTTCAAATCCATGCGAAACACATGATTTAGCTTGAAATCAAGGCGATTTAGAAGGCTTATCTTCGAATCCATGCGAAAAAAATGGTTTAGCTTCAAATATCTGTGATATACATGAATTATCTTCAACTGCATGTGAAACAAACGAGATAGCTTTAAATCCGTGCGAAACACATGATTTAGATTAAAATCAATGCGAAGTTGAAGGCTTATCTTCAAATCCATGCGAATCAAATGGTTGAGCTTCAAATACTTGGGATATACATGATTCACCTTCAACTGCATACGTAACAAACGAGTTATCTCCAAATCTATGCGAAACACAAGATTTAGCTTCAAATTCATTCCAAACACATGCTTTAGCCTGATATTCATGCGAAACAAATGGTTCAGCTTCGAATACTTGTGATATACATGATTTAGCTTCAACTGCATGTGAAACAAACGTGTCAGCTTCACATTCAATAGAAACACATGATTCAGTTTCAAATAAAAGCGAAGTAGATGGCATAGCATCAAAACGAGTTAGATTTAGATCCAAGCGAAACGCGTGATTTAGAATCAAATCAATGTGAAGTAGAAGGCTTAGCTTCAAATCCATGCGACAAAAATGAATTAGCTTCAAATCCATGCAAATCAAACGGTTTAGCTTGAAACACTTCTGATATACATGATTTAGCTTCAAATCCATGCGAATCAAATGGTTTAGGTTCAAATACTTGTGATATACAAGATTTAGCTTCCACAGCATGCGAAAGAAACGAGAGAGCTTCAATTCCAAAGGTCTCACATGATTCAGCTTCAAATCAATGCGACGTAGAAGGCTTATCTTCAAATCCATGCGAAACAAATGGTTTAGTTTCAAATACCTGCGATATACATGATTTAGCTTCAACTGCATGCGAAAAAAACGAGTAGCTTCAAATCCAAGCGAAACACATGATTTGTATTCAACTCAATGCGAAGTAGAAGGCTTAGCTTCAAATCCATGCGAAACGAATGATTTGGCTTCAAATACTTGTGATATAAATGATATAGATCCAACTGCATGCGAGACAAACGAGTTAGGTTCAAATCCATGCGAAACACAGGATTTATATTCAAATGATTGCGAAGTAGAAGACTTAGCTTCAAATACATGAGAAACATATGTTTAGCTTCAAATCAATTGGAAATAGAAGGCTTAGCTTCAAATCCAAGCGAAACACATGATTTGGATTCAACTCAATGCGAAGTAGAAGGCTTAGCTTCAAATCCATGCGAAACGAATGATTTGGCATCAAATACTTGTGATATAAATGATTTAGATTCAACTGCATGCGAGACAAACGAGTTGGGTTCAAATCCATGCGAAACACAGGATTTATATTCAAATGAATGCGAAGTAGAAGGCTGATCTTCGAATCCATGCGAATCAAAACGGCTTAGCTTCAAACCCTTGTGATATACATGATTTAGCTTCAACTGCATGCGAAACAGATGGTTCAGCTTCAAATACTTGTGATGAACATGATTTAGCTTCAACTGCATGCGAAACAAATCGTTTAGCTTCAAATACTTGTCACATATATGATTAGCTTCAAATGCAGCCGAAACAAACGAGTTAGCTTCAAATCCATGCGAAACACATGATTTAGATTCAAATCAATGCGAAGTAGAAGACTTAGCTTCAAATACATGAGAAACATATGGTTAGCTTCAAATCAATTGGAAGTAGAAGGCTTAGTTTCAAATACAAGCGAAAGACATGATTCTGCGTCAAATCAATGCGAAATAGAAGGCTTAGCTTCAAATCCATGCGAAACAAAAAGTTAAGATTCTAATACTTGTGACATACATGATTTAGTTTCAAATGCATGCGAAACTAACGAGTTAGTTTCAAATGCATGCGAAACTAACGAGTTAGTTTCAAATACAAGCGAAACACACGATTCAGCTTCAAACACTTGTGATATACATGATTTAGATTCAACTGCATGCGAAACAAACCAGTTAGATTAAAATCCATACGAAACACATGATTTCGATTCAAATTCATGCGACACATGGTTTAGCTTAATATTCATGCGGAACAAATGGTTCAGCTACAAATACTTGTGATATACCTGATTTAACTTCAACTGCATGAGAAACAAACGAGTTAGCTTCAAATCCATGCGAAACACATGATTTAGATTCAAATCAATGCGAAGTAGAAGACTTAGCTTCAAATACATGAGAAACATATGGTTAGCTTCAAATAAATTGGAAGTAGAAGGCTTAGCTACAAATCCAAGCGAAACACATGATTTAGATTCAAATCAATGCGAAGTAGAAGACTTAGCTTCAAATACATGAGAAACATATGGTTAGCTTAAAATCAATTGGAAGTAGAAGGCTTAGCTTCAAATCCAAACGAAACACATGATTTGGATTCAACTCAATGCGAAGTAGAAGCCTTAGCTTCAAATCCATGCGAAACGAATGGTTTAGCTTCAAATACTTGCGAATATAAGTAATATAGCTTCAAATGCAGACGACACTAACGAGTTAGCTTCAAATCCATGCAAAAGACATGATTTACCTTCAAATCAATGCGAAGTAGAAGGCTTAGTTTGAAATCCATGCGAATCAAGTTCTTTAGCTTCAAATACTTATGTTATACATGATTTAGCTTCAACTGCTTGGGAAGCAAACGAGTTAACTTCAAATCCTTTCAAAACACATGATTTAGCTTCAAATTCATTCGAAACACTTGGTTTAGCTTAATATTCTTGCCAAAAAAAAGGTTCAGCTTCAAATACTTATGATATTCATGATTTAGTTTCAACTGCATGCGAAAAAAACGAGTTAGCTTCAAATGCAAGCGAAACACATGATTTAGCCTCAAATCAATGCGAAGTAGAAGCCTTAGCTTCAAATCCGTGCGAATCAAATGTTGTAGCTTCAAATACTTAGTGACATTCATGATTTAGCTTCAAATCAATGCGAAGTAGAAGGCTTAGCTTCAAATCCGTGCGAATCAGACGTTGTAGCTTCAAATACTTGTGGTATTTATGATTTAACTTCAACTGCATGCGCAACAGATGGTTCAGCTCCAAATACTTGTGATGAACATGATTTAGCTTCAACTGCATGCGAATCAATTGTTTTAGCACCAAATACTTGTGATATAACATGATTTTGCTTCAGATGCAGGCGAAACGAACGAGTAAGCTCAAATCCATGCGAAACACATGATTTAGATTCAAATCAATGCGAAGTAGAAGACAGCTTCAAATACATGAGAAACATATGGTTAGCTTCAAATCAATTGGAAGTAGAAGGCTTAGTTTCAAATCCATGCGAAACACATGGTTTAGCTTAATATTCATGCGAAATGAATGGTTTAGCATCAAAACTTTTGATAAACATGATTTAGATTCAACTGCATGCGAAATAAACGCGTGAGCTTCAAATCCAAGCGTACCACATGATTTAGCTTCAAATCAATGCGAAGTAGAAGGCTTAACATCAAATCCATGCGAATCAAACGTGTTAGCTTCAAACACTTGTGATATACATGATTGAGCTTCAACTGCATGCAAAACAAACGAGTTAGCTTCAGATCCATGCAAAACACATGATTTAGCTTCAAATTCATTCGAAACACTTGGTTTAGCTTAATATTCATGCGAAACAAATGGTTTAGCTTCTACTACTTGTGATATACATGATTTAGCTTCAACTGCATGCGAAACCAACGAGTTAGCTTCAAATCCAAGCGAAACACATGATTTAGAATCAAATCAATGCGAAGTAGAAGGCTTAGCTTCAAATCTAGCGAAACGAATGATTTAGCTTCAAATACTTGCGAATATCACTGATATAGCTTCAAATGCAGGCGAAACAAACGAGTTAGCTTTAAATCCATGCAAAAGACATGATTTACCTTGAAATCAATGCGTAGTAGAAGGCTTAGTTTGAAATCCATGCATATCAAGTTGATTAGCTTCAAATACTTATCATATACATGATTTATCTTCAACTGCATGCGAAACAAACGAGATAGCTTTAAATCCATCCGAAACAGATGATTTAGATTAAAATCAATGCGAAGTAGAAGGCTTATCTTCAAATCCATGCGAATCAAATGGTTTAGCTTCAAATAATTGTGATATACATGATTTAGCTTCAATTGCATGCGAAACAAACGAGTTAGCTTGAAATCCAAGCGAAACACATGATTTAGCTTCAAATCAATGCGAAGTAGAAGGCTTATCTTCAAATCCATGCGAAACAAGTGGTTCAGCTTCAAATACTTGTGATGTGCATGATTTAGCTTCAAATGCAAGCGAAACGAACGAGTTAGCTTCAAATCCATACGAAACACATGATTTAGCTTCAAATTCATTCCAAACACATTGTTTAGCCTGATATTCGTGCGAAACATATGGTTCAGCTTCAAATACTTGTGACATACATGATTTAGCTTCAACTGCATGTGAAACGAACGAGTTAGCTTCAAATCCATGCGAAACACATGATTTAGCTTCTTATCAATGCGAAGTAGAAGGCTGATCTTCGAATCCTTGCGAAACAAATGGTTTAGCTTCAAATACTTGTGATGTACATGAATAAGCTTCAACAGCATGCAAAACTAGCGAGTTAGCTTCAAATCCATGCGAAACACATGATTTAGCTTGAAATCAAGGCGATTTAGAAGGCTTATCTTCGAATCCATGCGAAAAAAATGGTTTAGCTTCAAATATCTGTGATATACATGAATTATCTTCAACTGCATGTGAAACAAACGAGATAGCTTTAAATCCGTGCGAAACACATGATTTAGATTAAAATCAATGCGAAGTTGAAGGCTTATCTTCAAATCCATGCGAATCAAATGGTTGAGCTTCAAATACTTGGGATATACATGATTCACCTTCAACTGCATACGTAACAAACGAGTTATCTCCAAATCTATGCGAAACACAAGATTTAGCTTCAAATTCATTCCAAACACATGCTTTAGCCTGATATTCATGCGAAACAAATGGTTCAGCTTCGAATACTTGTGATATACATGATTTAGCTTCAACTGCATGTGAAACAAACGTGTCAGCTTCACATTCAATAGAAACACATGATTCAGTTTCAAATAAAAGCGAAGTAGATGGCATAGCATCAAATCCATGCGAAACAAATGGTTTAGATTCAAATACTTGTGATATACATGATTTAGCTTCAACTGCATGCGAAACAAACGAGTTAGATTCAAATCCATGCGAAACACATGATTTAGATTAAAATCAATGCGAAGTAGAAGGCTTATCTTCGAATCCATGCGAATCAAGTGGTTTAGCTTCAAATACTTGTGATATAAATGATGTAGCTTCAAATGCAGGCGAAATAAACGAGTTAGCTTCAAATCCAAGCGAAACAAATGATTTAGCTTCAAATTCGTGCGAAGTATATTGCTTAGCTTCAAATCCACGCGAAGCAAATGATTTACCTTCAAATACTTTTGGTTTAAATGAAATTGCTTCAAATGCAGGGGACACAAATGCGTTAGCTTCAAATCCATGCGAATCACATGATTTTGCTTCAAATTAATACGAAGTAGAAGGATTATCTAGAAAGCCATGCGAAACAAATGGTTTAGCTTCAGATACTTGCGAATATAAGTGATATAGCTTCAAATGCAGCCGAAACAAACGAGTTAGCTTCAAATCCATGCGACACACGATTTAGCTTCAAATCAATACGAAGTTGAAGACATAGCTTCATATCCATGTGAAACACATGATTTAGCTTCAAATCAATGCGAAGTAGTAGGATTATCTTCCAAGCCATGCGAAACAAATGGTTTAGCTTCAAATACTTGTGATATACATGATTTAGCTTCAACAGCATGCGAAATAAACGTGTTAGCTTCAAATCCAAGCGAAAAACATAATTTAGCATCAAGTCAACGCGAAGTAGAAGGCCTATCATCGAATCCATGCGAAACAAATGGTTCAGCTTCAAATACTTGTGATATACGTGATTTAGATTCAATTTCATGCGAAACCAACGAATTAGCTTGAAAACCTTTCTAAACGCATGATTTAGCTTCAAATTCATTCGAATCAAACGGTTTAGCTTCAAATACTTGTGATATACTTGATTTATAGTCAAGTGCATGCGAATCAAACGAGATGGCTTCAAATCCATGCGAAACACATGATTTAGCATCAAATCAATGCGAAGTAGGAGGCTTATCTTCAAATCCATGCGAAACAATTCGTTTAGCTTGAAATACTTGTGATATTTATGATTTAACTTCAACTGCATATGAAACGAACGAGTTAGCTTCAAATCCATGCGAAACACATGATTTAGCTTCAAATCAATGCGAAGTAGAAGGCTGATCTCCGGATAAACACGAAACAGATTGTTTAGCTTCAAATACTTGTGATATACATGATTTAGCTTCAACAGCATGCGAAACAAACGTGTTGGCTTCAAATCCATCCGAAATACATGATTTAGCTTCAATTCAATAAGAAGTAGAAGGCTTATCATCGAATCCATGCGAAACAAATGGTTCAGCTTCAAATACTTGTGATATACATGATATAGTTTCAACTGCATGCGAAACAAACGAGTTAGATTTAGATCCAAGCGAAACGCGTGATTTAGAATCAAATCAATGTGAAGTAGAAGGCTTAGCTTCAAATCCATGCGACAAAAATGAATTAGCTTCAAATCCATGCAAATCAAACGGTTTAGCTTGAAACACTTCTGATATACATGATTTAGCTTCAAATCCATGCGAATCAAATGGTTTAGGTTCAAATACTTGTGATATACAAGATTTAGCTTCCACAGCATGCGAAAGAAACGAGAGAGCTTCAATTCCAAAGGTCTCACATGATTCAGCTTCAAATCAATGCGACGTAGAAGGCTTATCTTCAAATCCATGCGAAACAAATGGTTTAGTTTCAAATACCTGCGATATACATGATTTAGCTTCAACTGCATGCGAAAAAAACGAGTAGCTTCAAATCCAAGCGAAACACATGATTTGTATTCAACTCAATGCGAAGTAGAAGGCTTAGCTTCAAATCCATGCGAAACGAATGATTTGGCTTCAAATACTTGTGATATAAATGATATAGATCCAACTGCATGAGAAACAAACGAGTTAGCTTCAAATCCATGCGAAACACAGGATTTAGATTCAAATCAATGCGAAGTAGAAGACTTAGCTTCAAATACATGAGAAACATATGGTTAGCTTCAAATAAATTGGAAGTAGAAGGCTTAGCTACAAATCCAAGCGAAACACATGATTTAGA
Organism: Megalopta genalis; assembly: GCF_051020955.1. Classification (NCBI taxonomy): domain Eukaryota; kingdom Metazoa; phylum Arthropoda; class Insecta; order Hymenoptera; family Halictidae; genus Megalopta; species Megalopta genalis. The sequence goes on along the minus strand of NW_027476315.1, from coordinate 54,338 downwards.
TTCAAATCAATGCGAAGTAGAAGACTTAGCTTCAAATACATGAGAAACATATGGTTAGCTTAAAATCAATTGGAAGTAGAAGGCTTAGCTTCAAATCCAAACGAAACACATGATTTGGATTCAACTCAATGCGAAGTAGAAGCCTTAGCTTCAAATCCATGCGAAACGAATGGTTTAGCTTCAAATACTTGCGAATATAAGTAATATAGCTTCAAATGCAGACGACACTAACGAGTTAGCTTCAAATCCATGCAAAAGACATGATTTACCTTCAAATCAATGCGAAGTAGAAGGCTTAGTTTGAAATCCATTCGAATCAAGTTCTTTAGCTTCAAATACTTATGTTATACATGATTTAGCTACAACTGCTTGGGAAGCAAACGAGTTAACTTCAAATCCTTTCAAAACACATGATTTAGCTTCAAATTCATTCGAAACACTTGGTTTAGCTTAATATTCTTGCCAAAAAAAAGGTTCAGCTTCAAATACTTATGATATTCATGATTTAGTTTCAACTGCATGCGAAAAAAACGAGTTAGCTTCAAATGCAAGCGAAACACATAATTTAGCCTCAAATCAATGCGAAGTAGAAGCCTTAGCTTCAAATCCGTGCGAATCAAATGTTGTAGCTTCAAATACTTGTGACATTCATGATTTAGCTTCAAATCAATGCGAAGTAGAAGGCTTAGCTTCAAATCCGTGCGAATCAGACGTTGTAGCTACAAATACTTGTGGTATTTATGATTTAACTTCAACTGCATGCGCAACAGATGGTTCAGCTCCAAATACTTGTGATGAACATGATTTAGCTTCAACTGCATGCGAATCAATTGTTTTAGCACCAAATACTTGTGATATACATGATTTTGCTTCAGATGCAGGCGAAACGAACGAGTAAGCTTCAAATCCATGCGAAACACATGATTTAGATTCAAATCAATGCGAAGTAGAAGACAGCTTCAAATACATGAGAAACATATGGTTAGCTTCAAATCAATTGGAAGTAGAAGGCTTAGTTTCAAATCCATGCGAAACACATGGTTTAGCTTAATATTCATGCGAAATGAATGGTTTAGCATCAAAACTTTTGATAAACATGATTTAGATTCAACTTCATGCGAAATAAACGCGTGAGCTTCAAATCCAAGCGTACCACATGATTTAGCTTCAAATCAATGCGAAGTAGAAGGCTTAACATCAAATCCATGCGAATCAAACGTGTTAGCTTCAAACACTTGTGATATACATGATTGAGCTTCAACTGCATGCAAAACAAACGAGTTAGCTTCAGATCCATGCAAAACACATGATTTAGCTTCAAATTCATTCGAAACACTTGGTTTAGCTTAATATTCATGCGAAACAAATGGTTTAGCTTCTACTACTTGTGATATACATGATTTAGCTTCAACTGCATGCGAAACCAACGAGTTAGCTTCAAATCCAAGCGAAACACATGATTTAGAATCAAATCAATGCGAAGTAGAAGGCTTAGCTTCAAATCTAGCGAAACGAATGATTTAGCTTCAAATACTTGCGAATATCACTGATATAGCTTCAAATGCAGGCGAAACAAACGAGTTAGCTTTAAATCCATGCAAAAGACATGATTTACCTTGAAATCAATGCGTAGTAGAAGGCTTAGTTTGAAATCCATGCATATCAAGTTGATTAGCTTCAAATACTTATCATATACATGATTTATCTTCAACTGCATGCGAAACAAACGAGATAGCTTTAAATCCATCCGAAACAGATGATTTAGATTAAAATCAATGCGAAGTAGAAGGCTTATCTTCAAATCCATGCGAATCAAATGGTTTAGCTTCAAATAATTGTGATATACATGATTTAGCTTCAATTGCATGCGAAACAAACGAGTTAGCTTGAAATCCAAGCGAAACACATGATTTAGCTTCAAATCAATGCGAAGTAGAAGGCTTATCTTCAAATCCATGCGAAACAAGTGGTTCAGCTTCAAATACTTGTGATGTGCATGATTTAGCTTCAAATGCAAGCGAAACGAACGAGTTAGCTTCAAATCCATACGAAACACATGATTTAGCTTCAAATTCATTCCAAACACATTGTTTAGCCTGATATTCGTGCGAAACATATGGTTCAGCTTCAAATACTTGTGACATACATGATTTAGCTTCAACTGCATGTGAAACGAACGAGTTAGCTTCAAATCCATGCGAAACACATGATTTAGCTTCTTATCAATGCGAAGTAGAACGCTGATCTTCGAATCCTTGCGAAACAAATGGTTTAGCTTCAAATACTTGTGATGTACATGAATAAGCTTCAACAGCATGCAAAACTAGCGAGTTAGCTTCAAATCCATGCGAAACACATGATTTAGCTTGAAATCAAGGCGATTTAGAAGGCTTATCTTCGAATCCATGCGAAAAAAATGGTTTAGCTTCAAATATCTGTGATATACATGAATTATCTTCAACTGCATGTGAAACAAACGAGATAGCTTTAAATCCGTGCGAAACACATGATTTAGATTAAAATCAATGCGAAGTTGAAGGCTTATCTTCAAATCCATGCGAAACACATGATTTAGCTTCAAATACTTGCGATAGAAGTGATATAGCTTCAAATGAATGCGAAACAAACGAGTTAGCTTCAAATCCATGCGAACCACATGATTTAGCTTCAAATCAATGCGAAGCAGAAGGCTGATTTCCGAATCCACACGAAACAGATTGTTTAGCTTCAAATACTTGTGATATGCATGAATTAGCTTCAAATTCAGACGAAATAAACGAGTTAACTACAAATCCTTTCGAAACACATGATTTAGCTTCAAATCAATGCGAAGTAGAAGGATTAGCATAAAATCCGTGCGCAACACATGAATTAGCTTCAATTCATTTCGAAGTATAAGGCTTATCTTCGAATCCAGGCGAAACAAACGGTTTAGCACCAACTACTTGTGATATACATGATTTTGCTTCAAATGCAGGCGAAACGAACGAGTAAGCTTCAAATCCAAGCGAAACACATGATTTAGTTTCAAATCAATGCGAAGTAGAAGGCTTAGCTTCAAATCCATGCGAAACAAATGGTTTAGCTTCAAACACTTGTTTTATACATGATTTAGCTTCAACTGCATTCGAAACAGATGATGCAGCTTCAAATACTTGTGATGAACATGATTTAGCTTCAACTGCATGCGAAACAAACGAGTTAGCTTCAAATCCTAGCGGTAGACATGATTTAGCTTCAAATCAATGCGAAGTAGAAGGCTTATCTTCGAATCCATGCGAAACAAATGGTTTAGCTTCAATTATATGTGATATACATGATTTAGCTTCAAATGCATGCGAACCAAACGAGCTAGCTTCAAATCCATTCAAAACACATGATTTAGCTTCAAATTCATTCCAAAGACATGGTTTAGCGTACTATTCATGGGAATCAAATGGTTAAGATTCAAATACTTGTGATATACATGATATAGCTTCAAATGCAGGCGAAACAAACGAGTCAGCTTCAAATCCATGCGAAACACATAATTTAGCTTCAAATAAACGCGAAGTAGGAGGCTGATCTTCGAATCCATGCGAAACATATGGCTCAGGCTCAAATACTTATGATATACATGATTTAGCTTCGACTGCATGCGGAAAAAACGAGTTAGCTTCCAATACAAGCGAAACACATGATTTAGCTTCAAATCAATGCGAAGTAGAAGGCTGATCTTCGAATCCACACGAAACAGATGATTTAGCTTCAAATTCTTGTGATGTACATGATTTAGCTTCAACTGCATGCGAAACAAACGAGTAAGCTTCAAATCCATGCGAATCACATGATTCAGCATCAAATCCATGCGAAACACATGATTTAGCACCAAACCAATGCGAAGTAGGAGGCTTAGATTCAGTTCCATGGGAATCGAATGGTTTAGCTTCAAATACTTGTGATAAACATGATTTAGTTTCAACTGCATGCGAGACAATCGAGTTAGCTTCAAATCCATGCGAAACACATGATTAAGCTTCAAATCAATGCGAAGTAGAAGGGTTATCTTCGAATCCGTGCGAAACAAATGGTTTAGCTTCAAATACCTGTGATATACATGATTTAGCTTCAACTGCATGCGATAAAAATGAGTTAGCTTCAAATCCAAGAGAAACACGTGATTTAGCTTCAAATCAATGCGAAGTAGAAGGGTTATCTTCGAAACCATGCGAAACAAATGGTTTAGCTTCAAATACTTGTGTTATACATGATTTACATTCAAAAGCAAGCAATACAAACGAGTTAGCTTCAAATCCATGCGAAACACATGATTTAGCTTCAAATCAATGCGAAGTAGAAGGGTTATCTTCGAATCCGTGCGAAACAAATGGTTTGGCTTCAAATACTTGTGATATTCATGATTTAGCTTCAACTGCATGCGAAACAAACGAGTTGGGTTCAAATCCAAGCGAAACATATGATTTAGCTTCAAATCAATGCGAAGTAGGAGGCTGATCTCCGAATCCACACGAAACAGGTTGTTTGGCTTCAAATACTTGTGTTATACATGACTTAGCTTCAACAGCATGCGAAACAAACGTGTTAGCTTCAAATACATGCGAGATACATGATTTAGCTTCAATTCAATGCGAAATAGAAGGCCTATCTTCGAATCCATGCGAAACAAATGGTTTAGTACAAATACTTATGATATACATGATTTAGCTTCAACTGCATGCGAAACCAACCAGTTAGCTTCAAATACAAGCGAAACACATGATTTCGCTTCAAATCAATGCGAAGCAGAAGGCTTAGCTTCAAATCCATGCGAAACGAATGGTTTAGCTTCAAATACTTGCGAATATAAGTGATATAGCTTAAAATGCAGGCGTCACAAACGAGTTATCTTCAAATCCATGCGAAACACATGATTTAGTATCAAATCAATGGGAAGCAAAAGGCTTAGCGTCCAATCCGTGCGAAACGAATGGTTTAGCTTCAAATACTTCCGAATATAAGTGACATAGCTTCAAATGCAGGCGACACTAACGAGTTAGCTTCAAATCCATGCGAAACACATGATTTAAATTCCAATCAATGTCATGTAGAAGGCTTAGCTTCAAATCTATGCGAAACAAATGGTTCAGCTTCAAATACTTGTGATATACATGATTTAGATTCAACTGCATGCGAAAAAAACGAGTTAGCTTCAAATGCAAGCGAAACACATGATTTAGCCTCAAATAAATGCGAAGTAGAAGCCTTAGCTTCAAATCCGTGCGAATCAAAAGTTGTAGCTTCAAATACTTGTGATATTCATGATTTAGCTACAAATCAATGCGAAGTAGAAGGCTTAGCTTCAAATCCGTGCGAATCACATGATTTAGCTTCAAATCAATGCGAAGTAGAAGGCTTAGATTCAAATCCATGTGAAACAAATGGTTTAGCTTGAAATACTTGCGATATAAATGTCTGAGTTTCAACTGCATGCGAAACAAACGATTTAGTTTAAAATCAAAGCGAAACACATGAATTAGCTTCAAATCAATGCGAAATAGGATGGTTATCTTCGAATCCGTGCGAAACAAATGATTTAGCTTCAAATACTTGTGATATTCATGATTTAGCTTCTACTGCATGCGAAACAAACGAGTTAGCTTCAAATCCAAGCGAAACACATGATTTAGTTTCACATCAATGCGAAGTTGAAGGCTTAGCTTCAAATCCATGCGAAACGAATGATTTAGCATCACATACTTGTGAATATAAGTGATATAGCTTGAAATGCAGTCGAAACAAACGAGTTAACTTTAAATCCATGCGAGACACGTAATTTAGCTTCAAATCGATGCTAAGTAGAAGGCTTAGCTTCATATCCAAGTGAAACACATGATTTAGTTTCAAATCAATGCGATGACAAAGTCTTATCTTCAAATACATGCGAAACAAATGATTTAGCTTGAAATACTTGCGATATAAGTGATATAGCTTCAAATGCAGGCAAAACAAACGGGTTAGATTAAAATCCATGCGAAACGCATGATTTAGCTTCAAATCAATGCGATGTAGAAGGCTTAGCTACAAATACACGAGAAACAAATGATTTATCTTCAGATAATAGCGATATAAGTGATATAGCTTCAAGTGCAGGCGAAACAATCGAGTTAGCTAAATATCAATGTGAACTAGAAGGATTATCTTCAAATCCATGCGAAACAAATGGTATAGCTTCAAATACTTGTGATATACATGATTTAGTTTCAAATGCAGCTGAAACGAACGAGTGAGGTTCAAATCCATGCGAGTCACATGATTTTGCTTCAAATCAATGGGAAGTGGAAGGCTTAGTTTCAAATCCATGCGAATCAAATGGTTTAGCTGAAAATACTTGTGATATACATGATTTAGCTTCAACCGCGTGCGAAACAAACGAATTATCTTGAAATTCATGCGAAACACATGATTTAGCTTCAAATCAATGCGAGACACATGATTTAGATTCAAATCAAAGCGAAGTAGATGGCTTATCTTCAAATCCAAGCGGAACACTTGATTTAGATTCGAATCAATGCGAAGTAGAAGGCTTAGCTTCAGATCCATGCGAAACAAATGGTTTAGCTTCAAATACTTGTGAAATACATGAATTAGCTTCAAATTCAGGCGAAACAAACGAGTTAACTACAAATCCTTTCGAAACACATGATTTAGCTTCAAATCAATGCGAAGAAGAAGGCTGATCTTCGAATCTATGCGAAACAAATGGTTTAGCTTCAAATACTTGTCATATACATGATTTAGCTTCATATGCAGGCGAAACAAACGAGTTAGCTTCAAATCCATGCGAACCACATGATTTAGCTTCAAATCAATGCGAAGCAGAAGGCTGATTTCCGAAACCACACGAAACAGATTGTTTAGCTTCAAATACTTGTGATATACATGAATTAGCTTCAAATTCAGGCGAAACAAACGAGTTAACTACAAATCCTTTCGAAACACATGATTTAGCTTCAAATCAATGCGAAGTAGAAGGCTTATCTTCGAATAAATGCGAAACTAATGGTTTAGCTTCAAATACCTGTGATATACATGATATAGCTTCAACTGCATGCGAAACAAACGAGTTAGCTCCAAATCCAAGCGAATCACATGATTTAGCTTCAAATCAATGCGATGTAGATGGCTGATCACAGAATCCATATCGAAACAGATTGTTTAGCTTCAAATCCATGCGAAACACATGATTTTGCTTTAAATCAATGCGAAGTAGATGGCTTATCTTCAAATACATGCGAAACACATGATTTAGCTTCAAATACTTGCGATAGAAGTGATATAGCTTCAAATGAATGCGAAACAAACGAGTTAGCTTCTAATCTATGCGAAACACGTGATTTTGCTTCAAATCAATGCGAACTAGAAGGCTGATCTTCGAATCCATGCGAAACAAATGGTTTAGTTTCAAATACTTGTGATATACGTGATTTTGATTCAACAGCAAGCGAATCAAACGAGTTAGCTTCGAATCAATGCTAAATGCATGATTTAGCTTCAAACCAATGCGATGTAGAAGGCTTAGCTTCAAATCCATGCTAAACGATCGATTTAGCTTCAAATGCTTGCGATATAAGTGATATAGTTTCAAATGCAGGCGAAACAAACGAGTTAGCTTCAAATCCAAGCGAAACACATGATTTAGGTACAAAACAAATGGTTTTCCTTCAAATACTTGTGATATACATGATTAAGCTTCAAATGCAGGCGAAACAAACGAGTGAGCTTCAAATCCAAGCGTAACACATGATTTAACTTCAAATTAATGCGAAGTAGAAGGCTTAGCTTCAAATCCATGCGAACCGAATGATTTGGCTTCAAATACCTGTGAATATAAGTGATATAGTTTCAAATGCATGCGAAATAAACGAGTTATCTTCAAATCCATGCGAAACACATGATTTAGCATCAAATCAATGCGAAGTATAAGGCTTAGCTTCAAAACCTTGCAAACCGAATGATTTGGTTTCAAATACTTGCGAATATAAGTGATATAGCTTCAACTGCATGCGAAACAGGCGAGTTATCTTCAAATCCATGCGAAACACATGATTTAGCTTCAAATCAATGCGATGTAGAAGGCTTAGCTACAAATACATGAGAAACAAATGATTTATATTCGGATAATTGCGATATAAGTGATATAGCTTCAAATGCAGGCAATACAAACGGGTTAGCTTCAAATCCATGCGAAACACATGATTTAGCTTCAAATCAATGCGAAGTAGTAGGCTTTCCATCAAATCCATGGGAATCAAATGGTTTAGCTTCAAATACTTGTGATATACATGATTTAGCTTCAACTGCATGCGAATCAATCGAGTTAGGATCAAATGCATGCGAAACACATGATTTAGCTTGAAATCAATGCGAAGTAGAAGGCTTATCTTCAAATACATGCGAAAAACATGATTTAGCTTCAAATACTTGCGATAGATGTGATATAGTTTCAAATGAATGCGAAACAAACGAGTTAGCTTCTAATCTATGCGAAACACGTGATTTAGCTTCAAATCAATGCGAACTAGAATGCAGATCTTCGAATCCATGCGAAACAAATGGTTTAGTTTCAAATCCATGCGAAATGCATGATTTAGCTTCAAATCAATGTGAACTAGAATGCAGATCTTCGAATCCATGCGAAACAAATGGTTTAGTTTCAAATCCATGCGAAATGCATGATTTAGCTTCAAATCAATGCGAAGTAGAAGGCTTACCTTCGAATCCATGCGAAAGAAATGCTTTAACTTCAAATACCTATGATATACATGATTTAGCATCAAATGCAGGCGAAATACATGATTCAGCTTCAAATTCATTCGTAACACATGGTTTAGCTTAATATTCATGCGTAGCAAATAGTTCAGCTGCAAATACTTGTGATATACATGATTTAGCTTCAACTGCATGTGAAACAAACATGTTCGCTTCAAATTCAAGCGAAACACATGATACAGCTTCAAATCAATGCGAAGAAGAAGGCTTAGTTACAAATGCATGCGAAACAAATGGTTCAGCTTCAAATATTTGTGATATACGTGATTCGGATTCAAATGCAGGCGAAACAAACGGGTTAGATTAAAATCCATGCGAAACACATGATTTAGCATCAAATCAATGCGAAGTATAAGGCTTACCTTCAAAACCTTGCAAACCGAATGATTTGGTTTCAAATACTTGCGAATATAAGTGATATAGCTTCAACTGCATGCGAAACAGGCGAGTTATCTTCAAATCCATGCGAAACACATGATTTAGCTTCAAATCAATGCGATGTAGAAGGCTTAGCTACAAATACATGAGAAACAAATGATTTATATTCGGATAATTGCGATATAAGTGATATAGCTTCAAATGCAGGCAATACAAACGGGTTAGCTTAAAATCCATGCGAAACGCATGATTTAGCTATAAATTCATGCGAAGTAGAAGGCTTAGCTTCAAAACCATGCGAAAAGAAAGGTTTTGCTTCAAATACATGCGAATATAAGTGATATAGCTTCAAATGCAGGCAAAACAAACGGGTTAGCTTAAAATCCATGCGAAACGCATGATTTAGCTTCAAATCAATGCGATGTAGAAGGCTTAGCTACAAATACATGAGAAACAAATGATTTACCTTCAGATAATAACGATATAAGTGATATAGCTTCAAGTGCAGGCGAAACAAACGAGTTAGCTTCAAATCCATGCGAAACACATGATTTAGCTTCAAATCAATGCGAAGTAGTAGGCTTTGCATCAAATCCATGGGAATCAAATGGTTTAGCTTCAAATACTTGTGATATACATGATTTAGCTTCAACTGCATGCGAATCAATCGAGTTAGGATCAAATGCATGCGAAACACATGATTTAGCTTGAAATCAATGCGAAGTAGAAGGCTTATCTTCAAATACATGCGAAAAACATGATTTAGCTTCAAATACTTGCGATAGAAGTGATATAGTTTCAAATGAATGCGAAACAAACGAGTTAGCTTCTAATCTATGCGAAACACGTGATTTAGCTTCAAATCAATGCGAACTAGAATGCAGATCTTCGAATCCATGCGAAACAAATGGTTTAGTTTCAAATCCATGCGAAATGCATGATTTAGCTTCAAATCAATGTGAACTAGAATGCAGATCTTCGAATCCATGCGAAACAAATGGTTTAGTTTCAAATCCATGCGAAATGCATGATTTAGCTTCAAATCAATGCGAAGTAGAAGGCTTACCTTCGAATCCATGCGAAAGAAATGCTTTAACTTCAAATACCTATGATATACATGATTTAGCATCAAATGCAGGCGAAATACATGATTCAGCTTCAAATTCATTCGTAACACATGGTTTAGCTTAATATTCATGCGTAGCAAATAGTTCAGCTGCAAATACTTGTGATATACATGATTTAGCTTCAACTGCATGTGAAACAAACATGTTCGCTTCAAATTCAAGCGAAACACATGATACAGCTTCAAATCAATGCGAAGAAGAAGGCTTAGTTACAAATGCATGCGAAACAAATGGTTCAGCTTCAAATATTTGTGATATACGTGATTCGGATTCAAATGCAGGCGAAACAAACGGGTTAGATTAAAATCCATGCGAAACGCATGATTTAGCTTCAAATCAATGCGATGTAGAAGGCTTAGCTACAAATACACGAGAAACAAATGATTTATCTTCAGATAATAGCGATATAAGTGATATAGCTTCAAGTGCAGGCGAAACAATCGAGTTAGCTAAATATCAATGTGAACTAGAAGGATTATCTTCAAATCCACGCGAAACAAATGGTATAGCTTCAAATACTTGTGATATACATGATTTAGTTTCAAATGCAACTGAAACGAACGAGTGAGGTTCAAATCCATGCGAGTCACATGATTTTGCTTCAAATCAATGGGAAGTGGAAGGCTTAGTTTCAAATCCATGCGAATCAAATGGTTTAGCTGAAAATACTTGTGATATACATGATTTAGCTTCAACCGCGTGCGAAACAAACGAATTATCTTGAAATTCATGCGAAACACATGATTTAGCTTCAAATCAATGCGAAGTTAACGGCTTAACTTCAAATCCATGCGAAACAAACGAGTCAGCTTCAAATCCATGCGAAACAAATGATTTAGCTTCAAATACTTGCAATATATGTGATATAGCTTCAAATGCAGGCGGAACAAACAGTTAGCTTCAAATCCGAGCGGAACATATGATTTAGCATCAAATCAATGGGAAGTAGAAGGCTCAGCTTTAAATCCGAGCGAAACACATGATTTAGATTGAAATACTTGCGATATAAATGTAATAACTTCAAATGCAGACGAACGAACGAGTTATCATCAAATTAATGCGAAACACATGATTTAGCTTCAAATCAATGCGAGACACATGATTTAGATTCAAATCAAAGCGAAGTAGATGGCTTATCTTCAAATCCAAGCGGAACACTTGATTTAGCTTCGAATCAATGCGAAGTAGTAGGCTTAGCTTCAGATCCATGCGAAACAAATGGTTTAGCTTCAAATACTTGTGATATACATGAATTAGCTTCTAATTCAGGCGAAACAAACGAGTTAACTACAAATCCTTTCGAAACACATGATTTAGCTTCAAATCAATGCGAAGAAGAAGGCTGATCTTCGAATCTATGCGAAACAAATGGTTTAGCTTCAAATACTTGTCATATACATGATTTAGCTTCAAATGCAGGCGAAACAAACGAGTTAGCTTCAAATCCATGCGAACCACATGATTTAGCTTCAAATCAATGCGAAGCAGAAGGCTGATTTCCGAAACCACACGAAACAGATTGTTTAGCTTCAAATACTTGTGATATACATGAATTAGCTTCAAATTCAGGCGAAACAAACGAGTTAACTACAAATCCTTTCGAAACACATGATTTAGCTTCAAATCAATGCGAAGTAGAAGGCTTATCTTCGAATAAATGCGAAACTAATGGTTTAGCTTCAAATACCTGTGATATACATGATATAGCTTCAACTGCATGCGAAACAAACGAGTTAGCTCCAAATCCAAGCGAATCACATGATTTAGCTTCAAATCAATGCGATGTAGATGGCTGATCACAGAATCCATATCGAAACAGATTGTTTAGCTTCAAATCCATGCGAAACACATGATTTTGCTTTAAATCAATGCGAAGTAGTAGGCTTATCTTCGAATCCATGCGAAACAAATTGTTTAGCTTCAAATACTTGTGATATACATGATTTACATTTAACAGCATGCGAAACAAACGAGTTAGCCTCAAATCCAAATGAAACACATGATTTAGCATCAAATCAATGCGAAGTAGAAGGCTTATCTTCGAATCCATGCGAAACAAATGGTTTAGCTTCAAATACTTGTCATATACATGATTTAGCTTCAAATGCAGGCGAAACAAACGAGTTAGCTTCAAATCCATGCGAACCACATGATTTAGCTTCAAATCAATGCGAAGCAGAAGGCTGATTTCCGAATCCACACGAAACAGATTGTTTAGCTTCAAATACTTGTGATATGCATGAATTAGCTTCAAATTCAGACGAAATAAACGAGTTAACTACAAATCCTTTCGAAACACATGATTTAGCTTCAAATCAATGCGAAGTAGAAGGATTAGCATAAAATCCGTGCGCAACACATGAATTAGCTTCAATTCATTTCGAAGTATAAGGCTTATCTTCGAATCCAGGCGAAACAAACGGTTAAGCTTCAAATACTTGTGATATACATGATTTAGCTTCAAATGCAAGCGAAACAAACGAGTTAGCTTCAAATCCATGCGAAACACATGGTTTAGCTTCAAATCAATGCGAAGAAGGAGGCTGATCTTCGAATCTATGCGAATCAAATGTTTTAGCTTCAAATACTTATGATATACATGATTTAGATTCAACTGCATGCGAAATTAACGAGTTAGCTTCAAATCCATGCGAAACACATGATTTTGCTTTAAATCAATGCGAAGTAGAAGGCTTATCTTCGAATCCATACGAAACAAATGGTTTAGCTTCAAATACTTGTGATAAACATCATTTAGCTTCAACTGCATGCGAAACAAACGAGTTAGCTTCACATCCATGCCAAACACATAATATAGCTTCAAATCAATGCGAAGTAGAAGGCTTATCTTCGAATAAATGCGAAACTAATGGTTTAGCTTCAAATACTTGTGATATACATGATTTAGCTTCAACTGTATGCAAAACAATCGAACTAGCTTCAAATACAAGCGAAACACTTGATTTAGCTACAAATCAATGCGATGTAGATGGTTTAGCTTCAAATTCATGCGAAACAAGTGGTTTAGCATCAAATAATTGTGATGTACTTGATTTACCTTCAACTGCATGCGAAAAAAATCGAGTTAGCTTCAAATGCATGCGAAACACATGATTTAGCTTGAAATCAATGCGAAGTAGAAGGCTTAGCTTCTAATCCATGCGAAACAAATGGTTTAGCTTCAAATACTTGTGATATACATGATTTATATTCAACAGCAAGCGAAACAAACGAGTTAGCTTCAAATCCAAGCGAAACACATCATTTATATTCACATCAATGCGAAGTAGAAGGAATAGCTTCAAATCCATGCCAATCAAACGGTTTAGCTTCAAATACTTGTGTTATTCTTGATTTAGATTCAAGTGCTTACGAAACAAACGAGTTAGCTTCAAATCCATGCGAAACATATGATTTGACTCCAAATCAATGCGAACTAGAAGGCTGATCTTCGAATCCATGCGAAACAAATGGTTTAGCTTCAAATACTTGTGATATACATAATTTGGCTTCAACTGCATGCGAAGCAAGCGAGTTAGCTTCAAATACAAGCGGAATACATGATTTAGCTCAAATCAATGCGATGTAGAAGGCTTAGCTTCAAATCCATGCGAAACAAATTGTTTAGCTTCAAATACTTGTGATATACATGATTTATATTCAACAGCAAGCGAAACAAACGAGTTAGCTTCAAATCCAAGCGAAACACATCATTTATATTCACATCAATGCGAAGTAGAAGGAATAGCTTCAAATCCATGCCAATCAAACGGTTTAGCTTCAAATACTTGTGTTATTCTTGATTTAGATTCAAGTGCTTACGAAACAAACGAGTTAGCTTCAAATCCATGCGAAACATATGATTTGACTCCAAATCAATGCGAACTAGAAGGCTGATCTTCGAATCCATGCGAAACAAATGGTTTAGCTTCAAATACTTGTGATATACATAATTTGGCTTCAACTGCATGCGAAGCAAGCGAGTTAGCTTCAAATACAAGCGGAATACATGATTTAGCTCAAATCAATGCGATGTAGAAGGCTTAGCTTCAAATCCATGCGAAACAAATTGTTTAGCTTCAAATACTTGTGATATACATGATTTAGATTCAACTGCATGCCAAACAATGAGTTAGCTGCAAATCGAAGCGAAACACATGATTTAGCTTCAAATCAATGCCAAGTAGATGGCTTATCTTCAAATCCAGGCGAAGAAAATGATATTCCTTCAAATACTTGCGGTTTAAATGAAATAGCTTCAAATGCAGTCGAAACAAACGAGTTAGCTTTAAATCCATGCGAAACAAATGGTTTAGCTTCACATACTTGTGATATACATGATTTATATTCAACAGCAAGCGAAACAAACGAGTTAGCTTCAAATCCAAGCGAAACACATGATTCAGCTTCAAATCAATGCGCAGTAGAAGGCACAGTTTCAAATCCATGCGAAACAAATAGTTCAGCTTCAAATACCTGTGATACTCATGATTTAGCTTCAACTGCATGCGAAACCAATCGAATTAGCTTCAAATCCTTTCGATACACATGATTTAGCTTCAAATTCATTCGAAACACATAGTTTAGCTTAATAATCATGCCAATCAAATGGTTCAGCTTCAAATACTTATGATATACATGCTTTAGCTTCAAATGCAGACGAAACAAACGTGTTACCTACAAATCCTTTCGAAACACATGATTTAGCTTCAAATCAATGCGAAGTAGAAGGCTTAGCTTCAAATCCATGCGAAACAAATGGTATAGCTTCAAATACTTGTTTCATACATGATTTAGCTTCAACTGCATGCGAAACACATGATTTAGCTTCAAATCAATGCGAAGTAGAAGGCTTATCTTCGAATCCACACGAAACAGAAGGTTTAGCTTCAAATACTTGTGATACACATGATTCAGCTTCAACTGCAAGCGAAACAAACGAATTAGCTTCAAATACAAGCGAAACACATGATTCAGCTTCAAATCAAGGCGAAGTAGAAGGCTTAGTTTCAAATCCATGCGAAACAAATGGTTCTGCTTCAAATACTTGTGATACTCATGATTTAGCTTCATCTGCATGCGAAACCAACGACTTTGCTTCAAATTCAAGCGAAACACTTGTTTCAGCTTCAAATCAATGCGAAGTAGAAGGCATAGCTTCAAGTCCATGCGAATCAAATGGTTTAGTTTCAAATGCTTGTGATATACATGATTTAGCTTCAACTACATGAGAAACAAACGAGTTATCTTCAAATACAAGCGAAACACATGATTCAGCTTCAAATCAATGCGAAGTAGACGGCGTGGTTTCAAATCCATGCGTAACAAATGGTTCAGCTTCAAATACTTGTGATATACATGATTTATATTCAACAGCAAGCGAAACAAACGAGTTAGCTTCAAATCCAAGCGAAACACTTGATTTAGCTTCAAATTCATTCGAAGCACATGCTTAATATTCATGCGAAACATATGGTTCAGCTTCAAATACTTGTGATATTCATGACTTAGCTTCAACTGCATGCGAAACAAACGAGTTAGCTTCAAATCCATGCGAAACACACGATTTAGCTTCAAATCTATGCGAAGTATAAGGCTTATCTTCAAATCCATGCGAAACTAATGGTTTAGCTTCAAATACTTGCGATATACGTGATTTAGCTTCAACTGCATGCGAAACGAACGAGTTAGCTTCAAATCCAAGCGAAATACGTGATTTAACGTGAAATCAATACGAAGAAGAAGGCTTATCTACAAATACATGCGAAACAAATTGTTTAGCTTCCAATACTTGTGATATACATGATTTAGCTTCAACTGCATGCCAAACAACGAGTTAGCTGCAAATCCAAGGGAAACACATGATGTAGCTTCAAATCCAAGCGAAAGATATGATTTAGCTTCAAATCAATGCGAAGTAGAAGGCTTCGCTTCAAATCAAAGCGAAATAAATGAGTTACCTTCAAATACTTGTGATATAAATGAAATAGATTGAAATGCATGCGAAACAAACGAGTTTGCTTCAAATCCAAGCGAAAAACATGATTTAGTATCAAGTCAACCCGAAGTAGAAGGCTTAGCTTCTAATCCATGCGAAACAAATGGTTTAGCTTCAAATACTTGTGATATACATGATTTATATTCAACAGCAAGCGAAACAAACGAGTTAGCTTCAAATCCAAGCGAAACACATCATTTATATTCACATCAATGCGAAGTAGAAGGAATAGCTTCAAATCCATGCCAATCAAACGGTTTAGCTTCAAATACTTGTGTTATTCTTGATTTAGATTCAAGTGCTTACGAAACAAACGAGTTAGCTTCAAATCCATGCGAAACATATGATTTAACTCCAAATCAATGCGAAGTAGAAGGCTGATCTTCGAATCCATGCGAAACAAATGGTTTAGCTTCAAATACTTGTGATATACATGATTCAGGTTCAACTGCATGCGAAACAAACGAGTTAGCTTCAAATACAAGCGAAACACATGATTCAGCTTCAAATCAATGCGAAGTAGAAGGCACAGTTTCAAATCCATGCGAAACAAATGGTTCAGCTTCAAATACTTGTGATACTCATGATTTAGCTTCAACTGCATGCGAAACCAAACGAATTAGCTTCAAATCCTTTCGATACACATGATTTAGCTTCAAATTCATTCGAAACACATAGTTTAGCTTAATAATCATGCCAATCAAATGGTTCAGCTTCAAATACTTATGATATACATGCTTTAGCTTCAAATGCAGACGAAACAAACGAGTTACCTACAAATCCTTTCGAAACACATGATTTAGCTTCAAATCAATGCGAAGTAGAAGGCTTAGCTTCAAATCCATGCGAAACAAATGGTATAGCTTCAAATACTTGTTTCATACATGATTTAGCTTCAACTGCATGTGAAACACATGATTTAGCTTCAAATCAATACGAAGTAGAAGGCTTATCTTCGAATCCACACGAAACAGATTGTTTAGCTTCAAATACTTGTGATACACATGATTCAGCTTCAACTGCAAGCGAAACAAACGAATTAGCTTCAAATACAAGCGAAACACATGATTCAGCTTCAAATCAAGGCGAAGTAGAAGGCTTAGTTTCAAATCCATGCGAAACAAATGGTTCTGCTTCAAATACTTGTGATACTCATGATTTAGCTTCATCTGCATGCGAAACCAACGACTTTGCTTCAAATTCAAGCGAAACACTTGTTTCAGCTTCAAATCAATGCGAAGTAGAAGGCATAGCTTCAAGTCCATGCGAATCAAATGGTTTAGTTTCAAATGCTTGTGATATACATGATTTAGCTTCAACTACATGAGAAACAAACGAGTTATCTTCAAATACAAGCGAAACACATGATTCAGCTTCAAATCAATGCGAAGTAGACGGCGTGGTTTCAAATCCATGCGTAACAAATGGTTCAGCATCAAATACTTGTGATATACATGATTTATATTCAACAGCAAGCGAAACAAACGAGTTAGCTTCAAATCCAAGCGAAACACTTGATTTAGCTTCAAATTCATTCGAAGCACATGCTTAATATTCATGCGAAACATATGGTTCAGCTTCAAATACTTGTGATATTCATGACTTAGCTTCAACTGCATGCGAAACAAACGAGTTAGCTTCAAATCCAAGCGAAACACGTGATTTAACGTCAAATCAATACGAAGAAGAAGGCTTATCTACAAATACATGCGAAACAAATTGTTTAGCTTCCAATACTTGTGATATACATGATTTAGCTTCAACTGCATGCCAAACAACAAGTTAGCTGCAAATCCAAGGGAAACACATGATGTAGCATCAAATCCATGCGAAACAAATGGTTCAACTTCAGATACTTGCGATATAAGTGATATAGTTTCAAATGCAAACGAAACAAATGAGTTAGCTTCAAATCCATGCGAAACACATGGTTTAGCTTGAAATCAATGCGAAGTAGAAGGCTTAGCTTCAAATCCATGCGGACTGAATGAATAAGTTTCAAATACTTGTGATATACAAGACTGAGCTTCAACTGCATGCGAAACAAACGAGTTAGCTTCAAATCCAATCGAAACACATAATTTAGCTTCAAATCCATGCGAAACACATAATGTAGCATCAAAACAATGAGAAGTAGAAGGCCTAGCTTCAAATCCATGCGAAACGAATGGTTTAGATTCAAATACTTGTGACATTCATAATTAAGCTTCAACTGAATGCGAAGCAAGCGAGTTAGCTTCAAATACAAGCGAAATACACGATTTAGCTCAAATCAATGCGATGTAGGAGGCTTATCTTCAAATCCATGCGAAACAAATGGTTTAGCTTCAAATACTTGTGATATACACAATTTAGCTTCAACTGCATGCGTTGCAATCGAGTTAGCATCAAATACAAGCGAAACACATGATTTAGCTTCAAATCAATGCGAAGTAGATGACTTATCTTCAAATCCAGGCGAAGAAAATGATTTTCCTTCAAATACTTGCGGTTTAAATGAAATAGCTTCAAATGCAGGCGAAACAAACGAGTTAGCTTTAAATCCATGCGAAACACATGATTTAGCTTCAAATCAATGCGAGACACATGATTTAGATTCAAATCAATGCGAAGTAGACGGCTTATTTGAAATCCTATCGGAACACTTGATTTAGCTTCGAATCAATGCGAAGTAGAAGGCTTGGCTTCAAATCCATGCGAAACAAATGGTTTAGATTCAAATATTTGTTTTATACATGATTTAGCTTCAACTGCATGCGAAACCAAGGAGTTAGCTTCAAATCCAAGCGAAAGATATGATTTAGCTGCAAATCAATGCGAAGTAGAAGGCTTCGCATCAAATCCAAGCGAAATAAATGAGTTACCTTCAAATACTTGCGATATAAATGAAATAGATTGAAATGCATGCGAAACAAACGAGTTTGCTTCAAATCCAAGCGAAAAACATGATTTAGTATCAAGTCAACCCGAAGTAGAAGGCTTAGCTTCTAATCCATGCGAAACAAATGGTTTAGCTTCAAATACTTGTGATATACATGATTTATATTCAACAGCAAGCGAAACAAACGAGTTAGCTTCAAATCCAAGCGAAACACATCATTTATATTCACATCAATGCGAAGTAGAAGGAATAGCTTCAAATCCATGCGAATCTACCGGTTTAGCTTCAAGCACTTGTGATATTCATGATTTCGCTTCAACTGCATGCGAAACAAACGAGCTAGCTTCAAATCCATGCGAAGTAGAAGGCTGATATTCGAATCCATGCGAAACAAATGGTTTTGCTTCAAATACGTGTGATATACATAATTTAGCTTCAACTGCATGCGAAGCAAGCGAGTTAGCTTCAAATACAAGCGGAATACATGATTTAGCTCAAATCAATGCGATGTAGAAGGCTTAGCTTCAAATCCATGCGAAACAAATTGTTTAGCTTCAAATACTTGTGATATACATGATTTAGCTTCAACTGCATGCCAAACAACGAGTTAGCTGCAAATCGAAGCGAAACACATGATTTAGCTTCAAATCAATGCCAAGTAGATGGCTTATCTTCAAATCCAGGCGAAGAAAATGATATTCCTTCAAATACTTGCGGTTTAAATGAAATAGCTTCAAATGCAGTCGAAATAAACGAGTTAGCTTTAAATCCATGCG
This sequence comes from Megalopta genalis, assembly GCF_051020955.1. Lineage (NCBI taxonomy): Eukaryota > Metazoa > Arthropoda > Insecta > Hymenoptera > Halictidae > Megalopta > Megalopta genalis. The sequence continues at coordinate 34,370 of NW_027476315.1, read as the reverse complement.
AAACACATGATTTAGCTTCAAATCAATGCGAGACACATGATTTAGATTAATATCAAAGCGAAGTAGATGGCTTATCTTCAAATCCTAGCGGAACGCTTGATTTAGCTTCGAATCAATGCGAAGTAGAAGGCTTAGCTTCAGATCCATGCGAAACAAATGGTTGAGATTCAAATACTTGTTTTGTACATGATTTAGCTTCAACAGCATGCGAAACCAGCGAGTTAGCATCAAATCCAAGCGAAAGATATGATTTAGCTTCAAATCAATGCGAAGTAGAAGGCTTCGCTTCAAATCCAAGCGAAATAAATGAGTTACCTTCAAATACTTGTGATATAAATGAAATAGATTGAAATGCATGCGAAACAAACGAGTTTGCTTCAAATCCAAGCGAAAAACATGATTTAGTATCAAGTCAACCGGAAGTAGAAGGCTTAGCTTCTAATCCATGCGAAACAAATGGTTTAGCTTCAAATACTTGTGATATACGTGATTTATATTCAACAGCAAGCGAAACAAACGAGTTAGCTTCAAATCCAAGCGAAACACATCATTTATATTCACATCAATGCGAAGTAGAAGGAATAGCTTCAAGTCCATGCCAATCAAACGGTTTAGCTTCAAATACTTGTGTTATTCTTGATTTAGATTCAAGTGCTTACGAAACAAACGAGTTAGCTTCAAATCCATGCGAAACATATGATTTAACTCCAAATCAATGCGAAGTAGAAGGCTGATCTTCGAATCCATGCGAAACAAATGGTTTAGCTTCAAATACTTGTGATATACATGATTCAGGTTCAACTGCATGCGAAACAAACGAGTTAGCTTCAAATACAAGCGAAACACATGATTCAGCTTCAAATCAATGCGAAGTAGAAGGCACAGTTTCAAATCCATGCGAAACAAATGGTTCAGCTTCAAATACTTGTGATACTCATGATTTAGCTTCAACTGCATGCGAAACCAAACGAATTAGCTTCAAATCCTTTCGATACACATGATTTAGCTTCAAATTCATTCGAAACACATAGTTTAGCTTAATAATCATGCCAATCAAATGGTTCAGCTTCAAATACTTATGATATACATGCTTTAGCTTCAAATGCAGACGAAACAAACGAGTTACCTACAAATCCTTTCGAAACACATGATTTAGCTTCAAATCAATGCGAAGTAGAAGGCTTAGCTTCAAATCCATGCGAAACAAATGGTATAGCTTCAAATACTTGTTTCATACATGATTTAGCTTCAACTGCATGCGAAACACATGATTTAGCTTCAAATCAATACGAAGTAGAAGGCTTCGCATCAAATCCAAGCGAAATAAATGAGTTACCTTCAAATACTTGCGATATAAATGAAATAGATTGAAATGCATGCGAAACAAACGAGTTTGCTTCAAATCCAAGCGAAAAACATGATTTAGTATCAAGTCAACCCGAAGTAGAAGGCTTAGCTTCTAATCCATGCGAAACAAATGGTTTAGCTTCAAATACTTGTGATATACATGATTTATATTCAACAGCAAGCGAAACAAACGAGTTAGCTTCAAATCCAAGCGAAACACATCATTTATATTCACATCAATGCGAAGTAGAAGGAATAGCTTCAAATCCATGCGAATCAACCGGTTTAGCTTCAAGCACTTGTGATATTCATGATTTCGCTTCAACTGCATGCGAAACAAACGAGCTAGCTTCAAATCCATGCGAAGTAGAAGGCTGATATTCGAATCCATGCGAAACAAATGGTTTTGCTTCAAATACTTGTGATATACATAATTTAGCTTCAACTGCATGCGAAGCAAGCGAGTTAGCTTCAAATACAAGCGGAATACATGATTTAGCTCAAATCAATGCGATGTAGAAGGCTTAGCTTCAAATCCATGCGAAACAAATTGTTTAGCTTCAAATACTTGTGATATACATGATTTAGCTTCAACTGCATGCCAAACAACGAGTTAGCTGCAAATCGAAGCGAAACACATGATTTAGCTTCAAATCAATGCCAAGTAGATGGCTTATCTTCAAATCCAGGCGAATAAAATGATATTCCATCAAATACTTGCGGTTTAAATGAAATAGCTTCAAATGCAGTCGAAATAAACGAGTTAGCTTTAAATCCATGCGAAACACATGATTTAGCTTCAAATCAATGCGAGACACATGATTTAGATTAATATCAAAGCGAAGTAGATGGCTTATCTTCAAATCCTAGCGGAACGCTTGATTTAGCTTCGAATCAATGCGAAGTAGAAGGCTTAGCTTCAGATCCATGCGAAACAAATGGTTGAGATTCAAATACTTGTTTTGTACATGATTTAGCTTCAACAGCATGCGAAACCAGCGAGTTAGCTTCAAATCCAAGCGAAAGATATGATTTAGCTTCAAATCAATGCGAAGTAGAAGGCTTCGCTTCAAATCGAAGCGAAATAAATGAGTTACCTTCAAATACTTGTGATATAAATGAAATAGATTGAAATGCATGCGAAACAAACGAGTTTGCTTCAAATCCAAGCGAAAAACATGATTTAGTATCAAGTCAACCGGAAGTAGAAGGCTTAGCTTCTAATCCATGCGAAACAAATGGTTTAGCTTCAAATACTTGTGATATACATGATTTACATTCAACAGCATGCGAAACAAACGATTTAGCCTCAAATCCAAACGAAACACGTGATTTAGCATCAAATCAATGCGAAGTAGAAGGCTTATCTTCGAATCCATGCCAATCAAACGGTTTAGCTTCAAATGCTTGTAATATACATGATTTAGCTTCAACAGCATGCGAAACAAACGTGTTAACTTCAAATCCATACGAAACACATGATTTAGCTTCAATTGAATGCGAGGTTGAAGGCTTATCTTCGAATCCATGCGAAACAAATGGTTTAGCTTCAAATCAGTGCGAAGTAGAAGGCTTAGCTTCAAATCCATGCGAAACAAATGGTTTTGCTTCAAATACTTGTGATATACATAATTTAGCTTCAACTGCATGCGAAGCAAGCGAGTTAGCTTCAAATACAAGCGGAATACATGATTTAGCTCAAATCAATGCGATGTAGAAGGCTTAGCTTCAAATCCATGCGAAACAAATTGTTTAGCTTCAAATACTTGTGATATACATGATTTAGCTTCAACTGCATGCCAAACAACGAGTTAGCTGCAAATCGAAGCGAAACACATGATTTAGCTTCAAATCAATGCCAAGTAGATGGCTTATCTTCAAATCCAGGCGAATAAAATGATATTCCATCAAATACTTGCGGTTTAAATGAAATAGCTTCAAATGCAGTCGAAATAAACGAGTTAGCTTTAAATCCATGCGAAACACATGATTTAGCTTCAAATCAATGCGAGACACATGATTTAGATTAATATCAAAGCGAAGTAGATGGCTTATCTTCAAATCCTAGCGGAACGCTTGATTTAGCTTCGAATCAATGCGAAGTAGAAGGCTTAGCTTCAGATCCATGCGAAACAAATGGTTGAGATTCAAATACTTGTTTTGTACATGATTTAGCTTCAACAGCATGCGAAACCAGCGAGTTAGCTTCAAATCCAAGCGAAAGATATGATTTAGCTTCAAATCAATGCGAAGTAGAAGGCTTCGCTTCAAATCGAAGCGAAATAAATGAGTTACCTTCAAATACTTGTGATATAAATGAAATAGATTGAAATGCATGCGAAACAAACGAGTTTGCTTCAAATCCAAGCGAAAAACATGATTTAGTATCAAGTCAACCGGAAGTAGAAGGCTTAGCTTCTAATCCATGCGAAACAAATGGTTTAGCTTCAAATACTTGTGATATACATGATTTACATTCAACAGCATGCGAAACAAACGATTTAGCCTCAAATCCAAACGAAACACGTGATTTAGCATCAAATCAATGCGAAGTAGAAGGCTTATCTTCGAATCCATGCCAATCAAACGGTTTAGCTTCAAATGCTTGTAATATACATGATTTAGCTTCAACAGCATGCGAAACAAACGTGTTAACTTCAAATCCATACGAAACACATGATTTAGCTTCAATTGAATGCGAGGTTGAAGGCTTATCTTCGAATCCATGCGAAACAAATGGTTTAGCTTCAAATCAGTGCGAAGTAGAAGGCTTAGCTTCAAATCCATGCGAATCAAATGTTTTAGCTTCAAATACTTGTGATATACATGATTTACATTCAACAGCAAGCGAAACAAACGAGTTAGCATCAAATCCATGCGAAACACTTGATTTATCATCAAATCAAGGCGATGTAGAAGGCTTATCTTCGAATCTATGCGAAACAAGTGGTTTAGCTTCAAATACTTGTGATATACATGATTTAGCTTCAACTGCATGAGAAACCAACGAGTTAGCTGCAAATCCATGCAAAGCACATGATTTAGCCTCAAATCAATGCGAAGTAGAAGGCTTAGCCTCAAATCCATGCGGAACGAATGATTGACAATCAAATGCTTGCGAATATAAGTGATATAGCTTCAAATGCTGGCGAAACAAACGAGTTAGCTTCAAATCCATGCAAAACACATGATTTAGATTCAAATCAATGCGAAGTAGAAGGCTTAGCTTCAAATCCAAGCGAAACACATGATATAGCATATAAATACATGAGAAGCAAATGATTTATCTCCAGATAATTGCGGTATAAGTGATACAGATTCAAATGCAGGCGAAACAACCGAGTTAGTTTCAAATCCATGCGAAAAACATGATTTAGCTTCAAATCAATGCGATGTAGAAGGCTTATCTTCAAACCCATGCGTAACAAATGGTTTAGCTTCAAATACTTGTGATATACATGATTTAGCTTCAACTGCATGCCAAACAAACGTGCTAGCTTCAAATCCATGCGATACACATGATTTAGCTTCAAATCAATGCGAAGTAGAAGGCTTGTCTTCGAATCCATGCAAAACAAATGGTTTAGGTTCAAATACTTGTGATATACTTGATTTAGATTCAAATGCAGGCGAAACAACCGAGTTAGATTCAAATCCGTGCGAAACTCGTGATTTAGCTTAATATTCATGCGAAGCAAATGGTTTATCTTCAAATACTTGTGATAAACATGATTTAGCTTCAACTGCATGCGAATCAAACGAATTAGCTGCAAATCCATGCAAAGCACATGATTTAGCCTCAAATCAATGCGAAGTAGAAGGCTTAGGTTCAAATCCATGCGAAACGAATAATTGACATTCAAATACTTGCGAATATGTGTGATATAGCTTCAAATGCTGGCGAAACAAACGAATTAGCTTCAAATCCATGCAAAACACATGATTTAGATTCAAATCAATGCGAAGTAGAAGGCTTAGCTTCAAATCCATGCGAAACGAATGGTTTAACTACCAATACTTGCGAATATATGTGATATAGCTTCATATGCAGGTGAAACAATAGAGTTAGCTTCTAATCTCTGTGAATGACATGATTGAGCTTCAAATCGAAGCGAAGTAGAAGGCTTAGCTTCAAATCCATGGGAAACGTATGGTTTAGCTTCAAATACTTGCGAATATAAGTGATATAGCTTCAAATGCAGGAGAAACAAACGAGTTAGCTTCAAATACAAGCGAAACACATGATTCAGCTTCAAATCAATGCGAAGTAGAAGGCACAGTTTCAAATCCATGCGAAACAAATGGTTCAGCTTCAAATACTTGTGATACTCATGATTTAGCTTCAACTGCATGCGAAACCAAACGAATTAGCTTCAAATCCTTTCGATACACATGATTTAGCTTCAAATCCATTCGAAACACATAGTTTAGCTTAATAATCATGCCAATCAAATGGTTCAGCCTCAAATACTTATGATTTACATGCTTTAGCTTCAAATGCAGACGAAACAAACGAGTTACCTACAAATCCTTTCGAAACACATGATTTAGCTTCTAATCAATGCGAAGTAGAAGGCTTAGCTTCAAATCCATGCGAAACAAATGGTATAGCTTCAAATACTTGTTTCATACATGATTTAGCTTCAACTGCATGCGAAACACATGATTTAGCTTCAAATCAATAAGAAGTAGAAGGCTTATCTTCGAATCCACACGAAACAGATTGTTTAGCTTCAAATACTTGTGATTCACATGATTCAGCTTCAACTGCAAGCGAAACAAACGAATTAGCTTCAAATACAAGCGAAACACATGATTCAGCTTCAAATCAAGGAGAAGTAGAAGGCTTAGTTTCAAATCCATGCGAAACAAATGGTTCTGCTTCAAATACTTGTGATACTCATGATTTAGCTTCATCTGCATGCGAAACCAACGACTTTGCTTCAAATTCAAGCGAAACACTTGTTTCAGCTTCAAATCAATGCGAAGTAGAAGGCATAGCTTCAAGTCCATGCGAATCAAATGGTTTAGTTTCAAATGCTTGTGATATACATGATTTAGCTTCAACTGCATGCGAAACAAACGAGTTAGCTTCAAATCCAAGCGAAACACGTGATTTAACGTCAAATCAATACGAAGAAGAAGGATTATCTACAAATACATGCGAAACAAATTGTTTAGCTTCCAATACTTGTGATATACATGATTTAGCTTCAACTGCATGCCAAACAACGAGTTTGCTGCAAATCCAAGGGAAACACATGATGTAGCTTCAAATCCATGCGAAACAAATGGTTCAACTTCAGATACTTGCGATATAAGTGATATAGTTTCACATGCAGACGAAACAAATGAGTTAGCTTCAAATCCATGCGAAACACATGGTTTAGCTTGAAATCAATGCGAAGTAGAAGGCTTAGCTTCAAATCCATGCGGACTGAATGAATAAGTTTCAAATACTTGTGATATACAAGACTGAGCTTCAACTGCATGCGAAACAAACGAGTTAGCTACAAATCCAATCGAAACACATGATTTAGCTTCAAATCAATGCGAAGTAGATGGCTTATCTTCAAATCCAGGCGAAGAAAATGATTTTCCTTCAAATACTTGCGGTTTAAATGAAATAGCTTCAAATGCAGGCGAAACAAACGAGTTAGCTTTAAATCCATGCGAAACACATGATTTAGCTTCAAATCAATGCGAGACACATGATTTATATTCACATCAATGCGAAGTAGAAGGAATAGCTTCAAATCCATGCGAATCAACCGGTTTAGCTTCAAGCACTTGTGATATTCATGATTTCGCTTCAACTGCATGCGAAACAAACGAGCTAGCTTCAAATCCATGCGAAGTAGAAGGCTGATATTCGAATCCATGCGAAACAAATGGTTTTGCTTCAAATACTTGTGATATACATAATTTGGCTTCAACTGCATGCGAAGCAAGCGAGTTAGCTTCAAATACAAGCGGAATACATGATTTAGCTCAAATCAATGCGATGTAGAAGGCTTAGCTTCAAATCCATGCGAAACAAATTGTTTAGCTTCAAATACTTGTGATATACATGATTTAGATTCAACTGCATGCCAAACAACGAGTTAGCTGCAAATCGAAGCGAAACACATGATTTAGCTTCAAATCAATGCCAAGTAGATGGCTTATCTTCAAATCCAGGCGAAGAAAATGATATTCCTTCAAATACTTGCGGTTTAAATGAAATAGCTTCAAATGCAGTCGAAACAAACGAGTTAGCTTTAAATCCATGCGAAACAAATGGTTTAGCTTCAAATACTTGTGATATACATGATTTATATTCAACAGCAAGCGAAACAAACGAGTTAGCTTCAAATCCAAGCGAAACACATGATTCAGCTTCAAATCAATGCGCAGTAGAAGGCACAGTTTCAAATCCATGCGAAACAAATAGTTCAGCTTCAAATACTTGTGATACTCATGATTTAGCTTCAACTGCATGCGAAACCAAACGAATTAGCTTCAAATCCTTTCGATACACATGATTTAGCTTCAAATTCATTCGAAACACATAGTTTAGCTTAATAATCATTCCAATCAAATGGTTCAGCTTCAAATACTTATGATATACATGCTTTAGCTTCAAATGCAGACGAAACAAACGTGTTACCTACAAATCCTTTCGAAACACATGATTTAGCTTCAAATCAATGCGAAGTAGAAGGCTTAGCTTCAAATCCATGCGAAACAAATGGTATAGCTTCAAATACTTGTTTCATACATGATTTAGCTTCAACTGCATGCGAAACACATGATTTAGCTTCAAATCAATGCGAAGTAGAAGGCTTATCTTCGAATCCACACGAAACAGAAGGTTTAGCTTCAAATACTTGTGATACACATGATTCAGCTTCAACTGCAAGCGAAACAAACGAATTAGCTTCAAATACAAGCGAAACACATGATTCAGCTTCAAATCAAGGCGAAGTAGAAGGCTTAGTTTCAAATCCATGCGAAACAAATGGTTCTGCTTCAAATACTTGTGATACTCATGATTTAGCTTCATCTGCATGCGAAACCAACGACTTTGCTTCAAATTCAAGCGAAACACTTGTTTCAGCTTCAAATCAATGCGAAGTAGAAGGCATAGATTCAAGTCCATGCGAATCAAATGGTTTAGTTTCAGATGCTTGTGATATACATGATTTAGCTTCAACTACATGAGAAACAAACGAGTTATCTTCAAATACAAGCGAAACACATGATTCAGCTTCAAATCAATGCGAAGTAGACGGCGTGGTTTCAAATCCATGCGTAACAAATGGTTCAGCTTCAAATACTTGTGATATACATGATTTATATTCAACAGCAAGCGAAACAAACGAGTTAGCTTCAAATCCAAGCGAAACACTTGATTTAGCTTCAAATTCATTCGAAGCACATGCTTAATATTCATGCGAAACATATGGTTCAGCTTCAAATACTTGTGATATTCATGACTTAGCTTCAACTGCATGCGAAACAAACGAGTTAGCTTCAAATCCATGCGAAACACACGATTTAGCTTCAAATCTATGCGAAATAGAAGGCTGATCATCGAATCCATGCGAATCAAATGTATTAGCTTCAAATATGTGTGACATACATGATTTTGCTTCAAATGCAGTAGACACAAACGAGTTAGCTTCAAATCCACACGAAATACATGATTTAGCTTCAAATCAATGCGAAGTATAAGGCTTATCTTCAAATCCATGCGAAACTAATGGTTTAGCTTGAAATACTTGCGATATACGTGATTTAGCTTCAACTGCATGCGAAACGAACGAGTTAGCTTCAAATCCAAGCGAAACACGTGATTTAACGTGAAATCAATACGAAGAAGAAGGCTTATCTACAAATACATGCGAAACAAATTGTTTAGCTTCCAATACTTGTGATATACATGATTTAGCTTCAACTGCATGCCAAACAACGAGTTAGCTGCAAATCCAAGGGAAACACATGATGTAGCTTCAAATCCAAGCGAAAGATATGATTTAGCTTCAAATCAATGCGAAGTAGAAGGCTTCGCTTCAAATCAAAGCAAAATAAATGAGTTACCTTCAAATACTTGTGATATAAATGAAATAGATTGAAATGCATGCGAAACAAACGAGTTTGCTTCAAATCCAAGCGAAAAACATGATTTAGTATCAAGTCAACCCGAAGTAGAAGGCTTAGCTTCTAATCCATGCGAAACAAATGGTTTAGCTTCAAATACTTGTGATATACATGATTTATATTCAACAGCAAGCGAAACAAACGAGTTAGCTTCAAATCCAAGCGAAACACATCATTTATATTCACATCAATGCGAAGTAGAAGGAATAGCTTCAAATCCATGCCAATCAAACGGTTTAGCTTCAAATACTTGTGTTATTCTTGATTTAGATTCAAGTGCTTACGAAACAAACGAGTTAGCTTCAAATCCATGCGAAACATATGATTTAACTCCAAATCAATGCGAAGTAGAAGGCTGATCTTCGAATCCATGCGAAACAAATGGTTTAGCTTCAAATACTTGTGATATACATGATTCAGGTTCAACTGCATGCGAAACAAACGAGTTAGCTTCAAATACAAGCGAAACACATGATTCAGCTTCAAATCAATGCGAAGTAGAAGGCACAGTTTCAAATCCATGCGAAACAAATGGTTCAGCTTCAAATACTTGTGATACTCGTGATTTAGCTTCAACTGCATGCGAAACCAAACGAATTAGCTTCAAATCCTTTCGATACACATGATTTAGCTTCAAATTCATTCGAAACACATAGTTTAGCTTAATAATCATGCCAATCAAATGGTTCAGCTTCAAATACTTATGATATACATGCTTTAGCTTCAAATGCAGACGAAACAAACGAGTTACCTACAAATCCTTTCGAAACACATGATTTAGCTTCAAATCAATGCGAAGTAGAAGGCTTAGCTTCAAATCCATGCGAAACAAATGGTATAGCTTCAAATACTTGTTTCATACATGATTTAGCTTCAACTGCATGCGAAACACATGATTTAGCTTCAAATCAATACGAAGTAGAAGGCTTCGCATCAAATCCAAGCGAAATAAATGAGTTACCTTCAAATACTTGCGATATAAATGAAATAGATTGAAATGCATGCGAAACAAACGAGTTTGCTTCAAATCCAAGCGAAAAACATGATTTAGTATCAAGTCAACCCGAAGTAGAAGGCTTAGCTTCTAATCCATGCGAAACAAATGGTTTAGCTTCAAATACTTGTGATATACATGATTTATATTCAACAGCAAGCGAAACAAACGAGTTAGCTTCAAATCCAAGCGAAACACATCATTTATATTCACATCAATGCGAAGTAGAAGGAATAGCTTCAAATCCATGCGAATCAACCGGTTTAGCTTCAAGCACTTGTGATATTCATGATTTCGCTTCAACTGCATGCGAAACAAACGAGCTAGCTTCAAATCCATGCGAAGTAGAAGGCTGATATTCGAATCCATGCGAAACAAATGGTTTTGCTTCAAATACTTGTGATATACATAATTTAGCTTCAACTGCATGCGAAGCAAGCGAGTTAGCTTCAAATACAAGCGGAATACATGATTTAGCTCAAATCAATGCGATGTAGAAGGCTTAGCTTCAAATCCATGCGAAACAAATTGTTTAGCTTCAAATACTTGTGATATACATGATTTAGCTTCAACTGCATGCCAAACAACGAGTTAGCTGCAAATCGAAGCGAAACACATGATTTAGCTTCAAATCAATGCCAAGTAGATGGCTTATCTTCAAATCCAGGCGAAGAAAATGATATTCCTTCAAATACTTGCGGTTTAAATGAAATAGCTTCAAATGCAGTCGAAATAAACGAGTTAGCTTTAAATCCATGCGAAACACATGATTTAGCTTCAAATCAATGCGAGACACATGATTTAGATTAATATCAAAGCGAAGTAGATGGCTTATCTTCAAATCCTAGCGGAACGCTTGATTTAGCTTCGAATCAATGCGAAGTAGAAGGCTTAGCTTCAGATCCATGCGAAACAAACGGTTGAGATTCAAATACTTGTTTTGTACATGATTTAGCTTCAACAGCATGCGAAACCAGCGAGTTAGCTTCAAATCCAAGCGAAAGATATGATTTAGCTTCAAATCAATGCGAAGTAGAAGGCTTCGCTTCAAATCCAAGCGAAATAAATGAGTTACCTTCAAATACTTGTGATATAAATGAAATAGATTGAAATGCATGCGAAACAAACGAGTTTGCTTCAAATCCAAGCGAAAAACATGATTTAGTATCAAGTCAACCGGAAGTAGAAGGCTTAGCTTCTAATCCATGCGAAACAAATGGTTTAGCTTCAAATACTTGTGATATACATGATTTACATTCAACAGCATGCGAAACAAACGATTTAGCCTCAAATCCAAACGAAACACGTGATTTAGCATCAAATCAATGCGAAGTAGAAGGCTTATCTTCGAATCCATGCCAATCAAACGGTTTAGCTTCAAATGCTTGTGATATACATGATTTAGCTTCAACAGCATGCGAAACAAACGTGTTAACTTCAAATCCATACGAAACACATGATTTAGCTTCAATTGAATGCGAGGTTGAAGGCTTATCTTCGAATCCATGCGAAACAAATGGTTTAGCTTCAAATCAGTGCGAAGTAGAAGGCTTAGCTTCAAATCCATGCGAATCAAATGTTTTAGCTTCAAATACTTGTGATATACATGATTTACATTCAACAGCAAGCGAAACAAACGAGTTAGCATCAAATCCATGCGAAACACTTGATTTATCATCAAATCAAGGCGAAGTAGAAGGCTTATCTTCGAATCTATGCGAAACAAGTGGTTTAGCTTCAAATACTTGTGATATACATGATTTAGCTTCAACTGCATGAGAAACCAACGAGTTAGCTGCAAATCCATGCAAAGCACATGATTTAGCCTCAAATCAATGCGAAGTAGAAGGCTTAGCCTCAAACCCATGCGTAACAAATGGTTTAGCTTCAAATACTTGTGATATACATGATTTAGCTTCAACTGCATGCCAAACAAACGTGCTAGCTTCAAATCCATGCGATACACATGATTTAGCTTCAAATCAATGCGAAGTAGAAGGCTTGTCTTCGAATCCATGCAAAACAAATGGTTTAGGTTCAAATACTTGTGATATACTTGATTTAGATTCAAATGCAGGCGAAACAACCGAGTTAGATTCAAATCCGTGCGAAACTCGTGATTTAGCTTAATATTCATGCGAAGCAAATGGTTTATCTTCAAATACTTGTGATAAACATGATTTAGCTTCAACTGCATGCGAATCAAACGAGTTAGCTGCAAATCCATGCAAAGCACATGATTTAGCCTCAAATCAATGTGAAGTAGAAGGCTTAGGTTCAAATCCATGCGAAACGAATAATTGACATTCAAATACTTGCGAATATGTGTGATATAGCTTCAAATGCTGGCGAAACAAACGAATTAGCTTCAAATCCATGCAAAACACATGATTTAGATTCAAATCAATGCGAAGTAGAAGGCTTAGCTTCAAATCCATGCGAAACGAATGGTTTAACTACCAATACTTGCGAATATATGTGATATAGCTTCATATGCAGGTGAAACAATAGAGTTAGCTTCTAATCTCTGTGAATGACATGATTGAGCTTCAAATCGAAGCGAAGTAGAAGGCTTAGCTTCAAATCCATGGGAAACGTATGGTTTAGCTTCAAATACTTGCGAATATAAGTGATATAGCTTCAAATGCAGGAGAAACAAACGAGTTAGCTTCAAATCCATGCGAAACACATGATTTAGCTTCAAATACTTGCGATAGAAGTGATATAGCTTCAAATGAATGCGAAACAAACGAGTTAGCTTCTAATCTATGCGAAACACGTGATTCAGCTTCAAATCAATGCGAACTAGAAGGCAGATCGAATCCATGCGAAACAAATGGTTTAGTTTCAAATACTTGTGATATGCGTGATTTTGCTTCAACAGCAAGCGAATCAAACGAGTTAGCTTCGAATCCATGCGATACACATGATTTAGCTTCAAATCAATGCGAAGTAGAAGGCTTATCTTCGAATCCATACAAAACAAAGTGATATAGTTTCAAATGCAGACGAAACAAATGAGTTGTCTTCAAATCCATGCGATTCACGTGATTTAGCTTCAAATCAATGCGCAGTAGGAGGCTTGTCTACGAATCCATGCAAAACAAATGGTATAGGTTCAAATACTTGTGATATACACGATTTAGCTTCAACTGCATGCGGAGCAAACGAGTTAGCTTCAAATCCAAGGGAAACAAATGATTCAGCTTCAAATCAATGCGAAGTAGACGGCGTGGTTTCAAATCCAAGCGTAACAAATGGATCAGCTTCAAATACTTGTGATATACATGATTTAGCTTCAACTGCATGTGGAACAAACGAGTTAGCTTCAAATCCAAGCGAATCACATGATTTAGCTTCATATTAATGCGTTGTTGATGGTTTAGCTTCAAATCCATGATAAACAAATGATTTAGCTTCAGATACTTACGATATAAGTGATCTAGCTTCAAATGCAGGCGAAAAAAACGAGTTAGCTTCTAATCTATGCGAAACACGTGATTTAGCTTCAAATCAATGCGAACTAGAATACAGATCTTCGAATCCATGCGAAGCAAAGGTTTAGTTACAAATACTTGTGATATGCGTGATTTTGCTTCAACAGCAAGCGAATCAAACGAGTTAGCTTCGAATCCATGCGAAATGCATGATTTAACTTCAAATCAATGCGAAGTAGAAGGCTTAGCTTCAAATCCAGGCGAAACAAATGGTATAGCTTCAAATGCTTGTGATATACATGATTTAGCTTCAACTGCATGTGGAACAAACGAGTTAGCTTCATATCCAAGCGAAACACATGATTTCGATTCAAATCAATGCGAAGTAGAAGGCTTAGCATCAAATCCATGGGAATCAAATGGTTTAGCATCAAATAATTGTGATGTACATGATTTACCTTCAACTGCATGTGAAACAATCGAGTTAGCTTCGAATCCATGCGATACACATGATTTAGCTTCAAATCAATGCGAAGTAGAAGGCTTATCTTCGAATCCATACAAAACAAAGTGATATAGTTTCAAATGCAGACGAAACAAATGAGTTGTCTTCAAATCCATGCGATTCACGTGATTTAGCTTCAAATCAATGCGCAGTAGGAGGCTTGTCTACGAATCCATGCAAAACAAATGGTATAGGTTCAAATACTTGTGATATACACGATTTAGCTTCAACTGCATGCGGAGCAAACGAGTTAGCTTCAAATCCAAGGGAAACAAATGATTCAGCTTCAAATCAATGCGAAGTAGACGGCGTGGTTTCAAATCCAAGCGTAACAAATGGATCAGCTTCAAATACTTGTGATATACATGATTTAGCTTCAACTGCATGTGGAACAAACGAGTTAGCTTCAAATCCAAGCGAATCACATGATTTAGCTTCATATTAATGCGATGTTGATGGTTTAGCTTCAAATCCATGATAAACAAATGATTTAGCTTCAGATACTTACGATATAAGTGATCTAGCTTCAAATGCAGGCGAAAAAAACGAGTTAGCTTCTAATCTATGCGAAACACGTGATTTAGCTTCAAATCAATGCGAACTAGAATACAGATCTTCGAATCCATGCGAAGCAAAGGTTTAGTTACAAATACTTGTGATATGCGTGATTTTGCTTCAACAGCAAGCGAATCAAACGAGTTAGCTTCGAATCCATGCGAAATGCATGATTTAACTTCAAATCAATGCGAAGTAGAAGGCTTAGCTTCAAATCCAGGCGAAACAAATGGTATAGCTTCAAATGCTTGTGATATACATGATTTAGCTTCAACTGCATGTGGAACAAACGAGTTAGCTTCATATCCAAGCGAAACACATGATTTCGATTCAAATCAATGCGAAGTAGAAGGCTTAGCATCAAATCCATGGGAATCAAATGGTTTAGCATCAAATAATTGTGATGTACATGATTTACCTTCAACTGCATGTGAAACAATCGAGTTAGCTTCAAATGCATGCGAAACACATGATTTAGCTTGAAATCAATGCGAAGTAGAAGGCTTGTCTTCGAATCCATGCAAAACTAATGATTTAGGTTCAAATACTTGTGATATACATGATTTAGATTCAAATGCAGGCGAAACAACCGAGTTAGTTTCAAATCCGTGCGAAACTCGTGATTTAGCTTAATATTCATGCGAATCAAATGGTTTAGCTTCAAATAATTGTGATATACATAATTTAGCTTCTACTGCATGCGAAGCAAGCGAGTTAGCTTCAAATGCAAGCGAAACAAATGATTTAGCTCAAATCAATGCGAAGTAGAAGGCTTATCTTCGAATCCATGCGAAACAAATGGTTTAGCTTCAAATACCTTTGATATACATGATTTAGCATCAAATGCAGGCGAAGAAAACGAGTTAGCTTCAAATGCATGCGAAATAAATGATTTAGCTTCAAATTCATTCGTAACACATGGTTTAGCTTAATATTCATGCGTAGCAAATGGTTCAGCTGCAAATAGTTGTGATATACATGATTTACATTCAACTGCATGCGAAACAATCGAGTTAGCTTCAAACACATGCGAAACACATGATTTAGCTTCAAATCAATGCGAAGTAGAAGGTTTATCTTCAAATCCATGCGAATCAAATGATTTAGTTTCAAATAATTGTGATATACATGATTTAGCTTCAACTGCATGCGAAACAAACGAGTTAGTTCAAATCCATGCGAAACACATGATTTAGCTTCAAATCATTACGAGGTAGATGGCTGATCTTCGAATCCATGCGAAACAAATACTTGAGCTTGAAATACTTGTTTGATACATTATTTAGCTTCAATTACATGCGAAACAAACGAGATAGCTTGAAATCCAAGCGAAACACATGATTTAGCTTCAAATCAATGCGAAGTAGAAGGCTGATCTTCGAATCCTTGCGAAACAAATGGTTTAGCTTCAAATAATTGTGATATACATGATTTAGCTTCAACTGCATGCGAAACAAACGAGTTAGTTTCAAATCCATGCGAAACACATGATTTAGCTTCAAATCATTACGAGGTAGATGGCTGATCTTCGAATCCATGCGAAACAAATGCTTGAGCTTGAAATACTTGTTTGATACATTATTTAGCTTCAATTACATGTGAAACAAACGAGTTAGCTTGAAGTCCAAGCGAAACACATGATTTAGCTTCAAATCAATGCGAAGTAGAAGGCTGATCTTCGAATCCTTGCGAAACAAATGGTTTAGCTTCAAATACTTGTGATATACATGATTTCGATTCAACAGCATGCAAAACTAACGAGTTAGCTTCAAATCCATGCGAAACACATGATTTAGCTTCAAATCAATTCGAAGTAGAAGGATTATCTTCAAATCCATGCGAATCAAATGGTTTAGCTTGAAATACCTGTGATATACATGATTTATCTTCAACTGCATGCGAAACAAACGACATAGCTTTAAATCCATGCGAAACAGATGATTTAGATTAAAATCAATGCGAAGTAGAAGGCTTATTTTGAAATCCATGCGAATCAAATGGTTTAGCTTCAAATAATTGTGATAGACATGATTTAGCTTCAACTGCATGCGATACAAACGAGTTTGCTTCAAATCCATGCGAAACACATGATTTAGTTTTAAATCAATACGAGGTAGATGGCTGATCTTCGAAGCCATGCGAAACAAATGGTTTAGATTCAAATACTTGTTTGATACATTATCTAGCTTCAATTACATGCGAAACAAACAAGTTAGCTTGAAATGCAAGCGAAACACATGATTTAGCTTCAGATCAATGGGAAGAAGAAGGCTTATTTTGAAATCCATGCGAATCAAATCGTTTAGCTTCAAATAATTGTGATATACATGATTTAGCTTCAACTGCATTGCGAAACAAACTAGTTAGTTTCAAATCCAAGCGAAACACATGATTTAGATTCAAATCAATGCGAAACACATGATTTGGCTTCAAATCAATGCGAAGTAGAAGGGTTATCTTCGAATCCATGCGAAACAAATGGTTTAGCTTCAAACACTTGTGATATACATGATTTAGCTTCAACTGCATGCGAAACAAACGAGATAGCTTCAAATCCATGCGAAACATATGATCTAAGATCAAATCAATGCGAAGTAGAAGGCTTAGCTTCAAGTTAATAAGAAACAAATCAATAATCTTCAGATAATTGCGATATAAGTGGTGTAGCTTCAAATGCAGGCGAAGCAAATGAGTTTGCTTCCAATGCATGCGAACCACATGATTTAGCTTCAAATCAATGCGAAGTAGAAGGCTTATCATCAAATCCATGCGAATCAAACGGGTTAGATTCAAACACTTGCGACATACATGATTTAGCTTCAACTGCATGCAAAACAAACGAGTAAGCTTCCAATCCATGCAAAACACATGATTTAGCTTCAAATCAATGCGAAGTAGAAAGCTTAGCTTCAAATACATGAGAAACATATGGTTAGCTTCAAATCAATTGGAAGTAGAAGGCTTAGCTTCAAATCCAAGCGAAACACATGATTTGCATTCAACTCAATGCGAAGTAGAAGCCTTAGCTTCAAATCCTTGCGAAACGAATGGTTTAGCTTCAAATACTCGTGATATTCATGATTTAACTTCAACTGCATGTCGAACAAACGAGTTAGCTTAAAATCCAAGCGAAACATATTATTTTGCTTCAAATCAATGCGATGTAGAAGGCTTGGCTTCAAATCCATGCGAATCAAACGGTTTAGCTTCAAATACTTGTGATATACTTGATTTATATTCAAGTGCATGCGAAACAAACGAGATAGCTTCACATCCATGCGAAACATATGATTTAACATCAAATCAATGCGATGTAGAAGGCTTGGCTTCAAATCCATGCGAATCAAACGGTTTAGCTTCAAATACTTGTGATATACTTGATTTATATTCAAGTGCTTGTGAAACAAACGAGTTAGCTTCAAGTCCATGCGAAACACATGATTTAGCTTCAATTCAATGCGAAGTAGAAGGCTTAGCTTCAAGTTAATAAGAAACAAATCAATAATCTTCAGATAATTGGGATATAAGTGGTATAGCTTCAAATGCAGGCGAAGCAAATGAGTTTGCTTCCAATCCATGCGAACCACATGATTTAGCTTCAAATCAATGCGAAGTAGAAGGCTTATCATCAAATCCATGCGAATCAAACGGGTTAGCTTCAAACACTTGTGATATACATGATTTAGCTTCAACAGCATGCAAAACAAACGAGTAAGCCTCAAATCCATGCGAAACACATGATTTAGCTTCAAATCAATGCGAAGCAGAAGTCTGATCTTCGAATTCATGCGAAACAAACGGTTCAGATTAAAATGCTTGTGATATACATGATTTAGCTTCAACAGCATGCGACACAAACGAGTTAGCTTCAAATCCATGCTAAACACATGATTTAGCTGCAAATCAATCCGATGCAGAAGGCTGATCTTCGAATCCATGCGAAACAAATGTTTTAGATTCAAATACTTGTGATATACATGATTTAGCTTCAACTGCATGCGAAACAAACGAGTTAGCTTCAAATCCATGCGAAACACATGATTTAGCTTCAAATCAATGCGAAGTAGAAGGCTTAGCTTCAAGTTAATAAGAAACAAATCAATAATCTTCAGATAATTGCGATATAAGTGGTATAGCTTCAAATGCAGGCGAAGCAAATGAGTTTGCTTCCAATCCATGCGAACCACATGATTTAGCTTCAAATCAATGCGAAGTAGAAGGCTTATCATCAAATCCATGCGAATCAAACGGGTTAGCTTCAAACACTTGTGATATACATGATTTAGCTTCAACTGCATGCAAAACAAACGAGTAAGCTTCAAATCCATGCGAAACACATGATTTAGCTTCAAATCAATGCGAAGCAGAAGTCTGATCTTCGAATCCATGCGAAACAAACGGTTCAGATTAAAATGCTTGTGATATACATGATTTAGCTTCAACAGCATGCGACACAAACGAGTTAGCTTCAAATCCATGCTAAACACATGATTTAGCTGCAAATCAATCCGATGCAGAAGGCTGATCTTCGAATCCATGCGAAACAAATGTTTTAGATTCAAATACTTGTGATATACATGATTTAGCTTCAACTGCATGCGAAACAAACGAGTTTGCTTCCAATCCATGCGAACCACATGATTTAGCTTCAAATCAATGCGAAGTAGAAGGATTATCATCAAATCCATGCGAATCAAACGGGTTAGCTTCAAACACTTGTGATATACATGATTTAGCTTCAACTGCATGCAAAACAAACGAGTAAGCTTCAAATCCATGCGAAACACATGATTTAGCTTCAAATCAATGCGAAGCAGAAGTCTGATCTTCGAATCCATGCGAAACAAACGGTTTCAGATTAAAATACTTGTGATATACATGATTTAGCTTCAACAGCATGCGAACAAACGAGTTAGCTTCAAATCCAGTGAAAAATATGATTTAACGTCAAATCGACGTGAAGTAGAAGGCTTAGCTTCAATTCCAAGCGAAACAAATTATTTAGCATCAAATCAATGCGAAGTAGAAGGCGTTGTTTCAAATCCATGCGAAACAAATGGTTTAGCTCCAAATACTTGTGATATACATGATTTAGCTTCAACTGCATGAGAAACAAACGAGTTAGCTTCAAATCCATGCTAAACACATGATTTAGCTGCAAATCAATGCGAAGCAGAAAGCTGATCTTCGAATCCATGCGAAACAAATGGTTTAGCTTCAAATACTTGTGATATACATGATTTAGCTTTAACTGCATGCGAAACAACGAATAAGCTTCAAATCCATGCTAAACAAATGGTTTAGCTCCAAATACTTGTGATATACATGATTTAGCTTCAACTGCATGAGAAACAAACGAGTTAGCTTCAAATCCATGCTAAACACATGATTTAGCTGCAAATCAATGCGAAGCAGAAAGCTGATCTTCGAATCCATGCTAAACATATGATTTTACTTCACATCAGTGCGAAGAAGAAGGGTAATCTTCGAATCCATGCAAAACAAATGATTTAGCTTCAAACACTTGTGACAAACATGATTTAGCTCCAATAGCATGCGAAACAAACGAGTTAGCTTCAATAACCATGCGAAAAACATGATTTAGCTTCAGATCAATGGGAAGAAGAAGGCTTATTTTGAAATCCATGCGAATCAAATCGTTTAGCTTCAAATAATTGTGATATACATGATTTAGCTTCAACTGCATTGCGAAACAAACTAGTTAGTTTCAAATCCAAGCGAAACACATGATTTAGATTCAAATCAATGCGAAACACATGATTTGGCTTCAAATCAATGCGAAGTAGAAGGGTTATCTTCGAATCCATGCGAAACAAATGGTTTAGCTTCAAACACTTGTGATATACATGATTTAGCTTCAACTGCATGCGAAACAAACGAGATAGCTTCAAATCCATGCGAAACATATGATCTAAGATCAAATCAATGCGAAGTAGAAGGCTTAGCTTCAAGTTAATAAGAAACAAATCAATAATCTTCAGATAATTGCGATATAAGTGGTGTAGCTTCAAATGCAGGCGAAGCAAATGAGTTTGCTTCCAATGCATGCGAACCACATGATTTAGCTTCAAATCAATGCGAAGTAGAAGGCTTATCATCAAATCCAGGCGAAAGAAATGATTTAGCCTCAAATACTTGTCAAACAAACGCGTTAGCTTCAAATCCATGCGAAACACATGATGTAGCTTCAAATCAATGCGATGTATAAGGTTTAGCTTCAAATCCATGCGAAACAAATAATTTAGCTTCATTTACTTGCGATATAAGTGATATAGCTTCAAATTCTGGCGAAATAATCGAGTTAGCTTCAAATCCATGCGAAACAAATGATGTAGGTTCAAATCAATGCCAGGTAGAAAGATTAGCATCAAATCCATGCGAAACACATGATGTAGCTTCAAATCAATGCGATGTGGAAGGCTTATCTTCAAATCCATGCGAAACAAATCGTTTAGCTTCGAATACTTGTGATATACATGATTTAGTTTCAACTGCATGCGAGACAATCGAGTTAGCATCAAATCCATGCGAAAAACATGATTTAGCTTCAAATCAATGCGAAGTAGAAGGCTTATCATCAAATCCAGGCGAAAGAAATGATTTAGCCTCAAATACTTGTCAAACAAACGCGTTAGCTTCAAATCCATGCGAAACACATGATGTAGCTTCAAATCAATGCGATGTATAAGGTTTAGCTTCAAATCCATGCGAAACAAATAATTTAGCTTCATTTACTTGCGATATAAGTGATATAGCTTCAAATTCTGGCGAAATAATCGAGTTAGCTTCAAATCCATGCGAAACAAATGATGTAGGTTCAAATCAATGCCAGGTAGAAAGATTAGCATCAATCCATGCGAAACACATGATGTAGCTTCAAATCAATGCGATGTGGAAGGCTTATCTTCAAATCCATGCGAAACAAATCGTTTAGCTTCGAATACTTGTGATATACATGATTTAGTTTCAACTGCATGCGAGACAATCGAGTTAGCATCAAATCCATGCGAAAAACATGATTTAGATTCAAATCAATGCGAAGTAGAAGGATTATCTTCGTATCCATGCAAAACAAATGGTTTAGATTCAAATACTTGTGATATACATCATTTAGCTTCAACTGCATGCGAAACAAATGAGTTTGTTTCGAATCCAGGCGAAACACATGATTTAGATTCAATTCAATGCGAAGTTGAAGGCTTAGCATCAAATGCATGCGACACAAATTATTTAGCTTCATATACTTGCGATATAAGCGCTATATCTTCAAATGCAGGCGAAACAAACGAGTGAGCTTCAAATCCAAGTGAAACAAATGATTTAGCTTCAAATCAATGTGATGTAGAAGGCTGACCTTCGAATCCACACGAAACAGATGGTTTAGCTTCAAATACTTGTAATATACATGAGTTGGCTTCAACAGCAAGCGAACAAACGTGTTAGCTTTAAATCCATGAGAAACACATGATTTAGCTTCAATTCAATGCGAAGTAGAAGGCTTATCTTCGAATCCATGCGAAACATATGGTTTAGCTTCAAATACTTGTGATATACATGATTTACATTCAACAGCAAGCGAAACAAACGAGTTAGCCTCAAATCCATGCGAAACGCATGATTTAGCTTCAAATCAGTGCAAAGTAGAAGGCTTATCTTCGAATCCATGCGAAACAAATGGTTTAGCTTCAAATATTGGTGATATACATGATGAAGCTATAACTGCATGCGAAACAAACGAGTTAGCCTCAAAACCATGCGAAACACATGATTTAGCTTCAAATTCATGCGAATCAATTGGTTTAGCACCAAATACTTGTGATATACATGATATAGCTACGAATGCATGCGAAACAATTCAGGTAGCTTAAAATCCATGCTAAACACATGATTTTGCTTCAAATCAATGCGAAACACATGATTTAGATTCAAATCAAAGCGAAGTAGATCGCTTATATTCATATCCATGCGAAACAGATGGATCAGTTTCATATACTTGTGATATTCATGATTTAGCTTCAACTGCATGCGAACAAACGTGTTAGCTTCAAATCCATGCGAAACACATGATTTAGCTTCAAATCAATGCGAAGTAGAAGGCTGATATTCGAATCTATGCGAAACAAATGGTTTAGCTTTAAACACTTGTGATATACATGATTTAGCTTCAACTGCATGCGAAACAAACGAGTTTGTTTCGAATCCAGCAAAACACATGATTTAGATTCAATTCAATGCGAAGTTGAAGGCTTAGCATCAAATTCATGCGACACAAATTATTTAGCTTCATATACTTGCGATATAAGCGATATAGCTTCAAATGCAGGCGAAACAAACGAGTGAGCTTCAAATCCAAGCGTAACACATGATTTAACGTCAAATCAACGCGAAGTTGAAGGCTTAGATTCAAATCCATGCGAAACAAATGGTTTAGCTTCAAATAATTGTTTAATACATGAGTTGGCTTCAACAGCATGCGAAACAAACGTGTTAGCTTTAAATCCATGCGAAACACATGATTTAGCTTCAATACAGTGCGAAGTAGAAGGCTTATCTTCGAATCCATGCGAAACATATGGTTAGCTTCAAATACTTGTGATATACATGATTTACATTCAACAGCAAGCGAAACAAACGAGTTAGCTTCAAATCCATGCGAAACACACGATTTAGCTTCAAATCTATGCGAAATAGAAGGCTGATCATCGAATCCATGCGAAACAAATGTATTAGCTTCAAATATGTGTGATATACATGATTTTGCTTCAAATGCAGTAGAAACAAACGAGTTAGCTTCAAATCCACACGAAATACATGATTTAGCTTCAAATCAATGCGAAGTATAAGGCTTATCTTCAAATCCATGCGAAACTAATGGTTTAGCTTCAAATACTTGCGATATACGTGATTTAGCTTGAACTGCATGCGAAACGAACGAGTTAGCTTCAAATCCAAGCGAAACACGTGATTTAACGTGAAATCAATACGAAGAAGAAGGCTTATCTACAAATACATGCGAAACAAATTGTTTAGCTTCCAATACTTGTGATATACATGATTTAGCTTCAACTGCATGCCAAACAACGAGTTAGCTGCAAATCCAAGGGAAACACATGATGTAGCTTCAAATCCAAGCGAAAGATATGATTTAGCTTCAAAACAATGCGAAGTAGAAGGCTTCGCTTCAAATCAAAGCGAAATAAATGAGTTACCTTCAAATACTTGTGATATAAATGAAATAGATTGAAATGCATGCGAAACAAACGAGTTTGCTTCAAATCCAAGCGAAAAACATGATTTAGTATCAAGTCAACCCGAAGTAGAAGGCTTAGCTTCTAATCCATGCGAAACAAATGGTTTAGCTTCAAATACTTGTGATATACATGATTTATATTCAACAGCAAGCGAAACAAACGAGTTAGCTTCAAATCCAAGCGAAACACATCATTTATATTCACATCAATGCGAAGTAGAAGGAATAGCTTCAAATCCATGCCAATCAAACGGTTTAGCTTCAAATACTTGTGTTATTCTTGATTTAGATTCAAGTGCTTACGAAACAAACGAGTTAGCTTCAAATCCATGCGAAACATATGATTTAACTCCAAATCAATGCGAAGTAGAAGGCTGATCTTCGAATCCATGCGAAACAAATGGTTTAGCTTCAAATACTTGTGATATACATGATTCAGGTTCAACTGCATGCGAAACAAACGAGTTAGCTTCAAATACAAGCGAAACACATGATTCAGCTTCAAATCAATGCGAAGTAGAAGGCACAGTTTCAAATCCATGCGAAACAAATGGTTCAGCTTCAAATACTTGTGATACTCATGATTTAGCTTCAACTGCATGCGAAACCAAACGAATTAGCTTCAAATCCTTTCGATACACATGATTTAGCTTCAAATTCATTCGAAACACATAGTTTAGCTTAATAATCATGCCAATCAAATGGTTCAGCTTCAAATACTTATGATATACATGCTTTAGCTTCAAATGCAGACGAAACAAACGAGTTACCTACAAATCCTTTCGAAACACATGATTTAGCTTCAAATCAATGCGAAGTAGAAGGCTTAGCTTCAAATCCATGCGAAACAAATGGTATAGCTTCAAATACTTGTTTCATACATGATTTAGCTTCAACTGCATGTGAAACACATGATTTAGCTTCAAATCAATACGAAGTAGAAGGCTTATCTTCGAATCCACACGAAACAGATTGTTTAGCTTCAAATACTTGTGATACACATGATTCAGCTTCAACTGCAAGCGAAACAAACGAATTAGCTTCAAATACAAGCGAAACACATGATTCAGCTTCAAATCAAGGCGAAGTAGAAGGCTTAGTTTCAAATCCATGCGAAACAAATGGTTCTGCTTCAAATACTTGTGATACTCATGATTTAGCTTCATCTGCATGCGAAACCAACGACTTTGCTTCAAATTCAAGCGAAACACTTGTTTCAGCTTCAAATCAATGCGAAGTAGAAGGCATAGCTTCAAGTCCATGCGAATCAAATGGTTTAGTTTCAAATGCTTGTGATATACATGATTTAGCTTCAACTACATGAGAAACAAACGAGTTATCTTCAAATACAAGCGAAACACATGATTCAGCTTCAAATCAATGCGAAGTAGACGGCGTGGTTTCAAATCCATGCGTAACAAATTGTTTAGCTTCAAATACTTGTGATATACATGATTTAGCTTCAACTGCATGCCAAACAACGAGTTAGCTGCAAATCGAAGCGAAACACATGATTTAGCTTCAAATCAATGCCAAGTAGATGGCTTATCTTCAAATCCAGGCGAAGAAAATGATATTCCTTCAAATACTTGCGGTTTAAATGAAATAGCTTCAAATGCAGTCGAAATAAACGAGTTAGCTTTAAATCCATGCGAAACACATGATTTAGCTTCAAATCAATGCGAGACACATGATTTAGATTAATATCAAAGCGAAGTAGATGGCTTATCTTCAAATCCTAGCGGAACGCTTGATTTAGCTTCGAATCAATGCGAAGTAGAAGGCTTAGCTTCAGATCCATGCGAAACAAACGGTTGAGATTCAAATACTTGTTTTGTACATGATTTAGCTTCAACAGCATGCGAAACCAGCGAGTTAGCTTCAAATCCAAGCGAAAGATATGATTTAGCTTCAAATCAATGCGAAGTAGAAGGCTTTGCTTCAAATCCAAGCGAAATAAATGAGTTACCTTCAAATACTTGTGATATAAATGAAATAGATTGAAATGCATGCGAAACAAACGAGTTTGCTTCAAATCCAAGCGAAAAACATGATTTAGTATCAAGTCAACCGGAAGTAGAAGGCTTAGCTTCTAATCCATGCGAAACAAATGGTTTAGCTTCAAATACTTGTGATATACATGATTTACATTCAACAGCATGCGAAACAAACGATTTAGCCTCAAATCCAAACGAAACACGTGATTTAGCATCAAATCAATGCGAAGTAGAAGGCTTATCTTCGAATCCATGCCAATCAAACGGTTTAGCTTCAAATGCTTGTGATATACATGATTTAGCTTCAACAGCATGCGAAACAAACGTGTTAACTTCAAGTCCATACGAAACACATGATTTAGCTTCAATTGAATGCGAGGTTGAAGGCTTATCTTCGAATCCATGCGAAACAAATGGTTTAGCTTCAAATCAGTGCGAAGTAGAAGGCTTAGCTTCAAATCCATGCGAATCAAATGTTTTAGTTTCAAATACTTGTGATATACATGATTTACATTCAACAGCAAGCGAAACAAACGAGTTAGCATCAAATCCATGCGAAACACTTGATTTATCATCAAATCAAGGCGAAGTAGAAGGCTTATCTTCGAATCTATGCGAAACAAGTGGTTTAGCTTCAAATACTTGTGATATACATGATTTAGCTTCAACTGCATGAGAAACCAACGAGTTAGCTGCAAATCCATGCAAAGCACATGATTTAGCCTCAAATCAATGCGAAGTAGAAGGCTTAGCCTCAAACCCATGCGTAACAAATGGTTTAGCTTCAAATACTTGTGATATACATGATTTAGCTTCAACTGCATGCCAAACAAACGTGCTAGCTTCAAATCCATGCGATACACATGATTTAGCTTCAAATCAATGCGAAGTAGAAGGCTTGTCTTCGAATCCATGCAAAACAAATGGTTTAGGTTCAAATACTTGTGATATACTTGATTTAGATTCAAATGCAGGCGAAACAACCGAGTTAGATTCAAATCCGTGCGAAACTCGTGATTTAGCTTAATATTCATGCGAAGCAAATGGTTTATCTTCAAATACTTGTGATAAACATGATTTAGCTTCAACTGCATGCGAATCAAACGAGTTAGCTGCAAATCCATGCAAAGCACATGATTTAGCCTCAAATCAATGCGAAGTAGAAGGCTTAGGTTCAAATCCATGCGAAACGAATAATTGACATTCAAATACTTGCGAATATGTGTGATATAGCTTCAAATGCTGGCGAAACAAACGAATTAGCTTCAAATCCATGCAAAACACATGATTTAGATTCAAATCAATGCGAAGTAGAAGGCTTAGCTTCAAATCCATGCGAAACGAATGGTTTAACTACCAATACTTGCGAATATATGTGATATAGCTTCATATGCAGGTGAAACAATAGAGTTAGCTTCTAATCTCTGTGAATGACATGATTGAGCTTCAAATCGAAGCGAAGTAGAAGGCTTAGCTTCAAATCCATGGGAAACGTATGGTTTAGCTTCAAATACTTGCGAATATAAGTGATATAGCTTCAAATGCAGGAGAAACAAACGAGTTAGCTTCAAATCCATGCGAAACACATGATTTAGCTTCAAATACTTGCGATAGAAGTGATATAGCTTCAAATGAATGCGAAACAAACGAGTTAGCTTCTAATCTATGCGAAACACGTGATTCAGCTTCAAATCAATGCGAACTAGAAGGCAGATCGAATCCATGCGAAACAAATGGTTTAGTTTCAAATACTTGTGATATGCGTGATTTTGCTTCAACAGCAAGCGAATCAAACGAGTTAGCTTCGAATCCATGCGATACACATGATTTAGCTTCAAATCAATGCGAAGTAGAAGGCTTATCTTCGAATCCATACAAAACAAAGTGATATAGTTTCAAATGCAGACGAAACAAATGAGTTGTCTTCAAATCCATGCGATTCACGTGATTTAGCTTCAAATCAATGCGCAGTAGGAGGCTTGTCTACGAATCCATGCAAAACAAATGGTATAGGTTCAAATACTTGTGATATACACGATTTAGCTTCAACTGCTTGCGGAGCAAACGAGTTAGCTTCAAATCCAAGGGAAACAAATGATTCAGCTTCAAATCAATGCGAAGTAGACGGCGTGGTTTCAAATCCAAGCGTAACAAATGGATCAGCTTCAAATACTTGTGATATACATGATTTAGCTTCAACTGCATGTGGAACAAACGAGTTAGCTTCAAATCCAAGCGAATCACATGATTTAGCTTCATATTAATGCGATGTTGATGGTTTAGCTTCAAATCCATGATAAACAAATGATTTAGCTTCAGATACTTACGATATAAGTGATCTAGCTTCAAATGCAGGCGAAAAAAACGAGTTAGCTTCTAATCTATGCGAAACACGTGATTTAGCTTCAAATCAATGCGAACTAGAATACAGATCTTCGAATCCATGCGAAGCAAAGGTTTAGTTACAAATACTTGTGATATGCGTGATTTTGCTTCAACAGCAAGCGAATCAAACGAGTTAGCTTCGAATCCATGCGAAATGCATGATTTAACTTCAAATCAATACGAAGTAGAAGGCTTAGCTTCAAATCCAGGCGAAACAAATGGTATAGCTTCAAATGCTTGTGATATACATGATTTAGCTTCAACTGCATGTGGAACAAACGAGTTAGCTTCATATCCAAGCGAAACACATGATTTCGATTCAAATCAATGCGAAGTAGAAGGCTTAGCATCAAATCCATGGGAATCAAATGGTTTAGCATCAAATAATTGTGATGTACATGATTTACCTTCAACTGCATGTGAAACAATCGAGTTAGCTTCAAATGCATCCGAAACACATGATTTAGCTTGAAATCAATGCGAAGTAGAAGGCTTGTCTTCGAATCCATGCAAAACTAATGATTTAGGTTCAAATACTTGTGATATACATGATTTAGATTCAAATGCAGGCGAAACAACCGAGTTAGTTTCAAATCCGTGCGAAACTCGTGATTTAGCTTAATATTCATGCGAATCAAATGGTTTAGCTTCAAATAATTGTGATATACATAATTTAGCTTCTACTGCATGCGAAGCAAGCGAGTTAGCTTCAAATGCAAGCGAAACAAATGATTTAGCTCAAATCAATGCGAAGTAGAAGGCTTATCTTCGAATCCATGCGAAACAAATGGTTTAGCTTCAAATACCTGTGATATACATGATTTAGCATCAAATGCAGGCGAAGAAAACGAGTTAGCTTCAAATGCATGCGAAATAAATGATTTAGCTTCAAATTCATTCGTAACACATGGTTTAGCTTAATATTCATGCGTAGCAAATGGTTCAGCTGCAAATAGTTGTGATATACATGATTTACATTCAACTGCATGCGAAACAATCGAGTTAGCTTCAAACACATGCGAAACACATGATTTAGCTTCAAATCAATGCGAAGTAGAAGGTTTATCTTCAAATCCATGCGAATCAAATGATTTAGTTTCAAATAATTGTGATATACATGATTTAGCTTCAACTGCATGCGAAACAAACGAGTTAGTTCAAATCCATGCGAAACACATGATTTAGCTTCAAATCATTACGAGGTAGATGGCTGATCTTCGAATCCATGCGAAACAAATACTTGAGCTTGAAATACTTGTTTGATACATTATTTAGCTTCAATTACATGCGAAACAAACGAGATAGCTTGAAATCCAAGCGAAACACATGATTTAGCTTCAAATCAATGCGAAGTAGAAGGCTGATCTTCGAATCCTTGCGAAACAAATGGTTTAGCTTCAAATAATTGTGATATACATGATTTAGCTTCAACTGCATGCGAAACAAACGAGTTAGTTTCAAATCCATGCGAAACACATGATTTAGCTTCAAATCATTACGAGGTAGATGGCTGATCTTCGAATCCATGCGAAACAAATGCTTGAGCTTGAAATACTTGTTTGATACATTATTTAGCTTCAATTACATGCGAAACAAACGAGTTAGCTTGAAGTCCAAGCGAAACACATGATTTAGCTTCAAATCAATGCGAAGTAGAAGGCTGATCTTCGAATCCTTGCGAAACAAATGGTTTAGCTTCAAATACTTGTGATATACATGATTTCGATTCAACAGCATGCAAAACTAACGAGTTAGCTTCAAATCCATGCGAAACACATGATTTAGCTTCAAATCAATTCGAAGTAGAAGGATTATCTTCAAATCCATGCGAATCAAATGGTTTAGCTTGAAATACCTGTGATATACATGATTTATCTTCAACTGCATGCGAAACAAACGACATAGCTTTAAATCCATGCGAAACAGATGATTTAGATTAAAATCAATGCGAAGTAGAAGGCTTATTTTGAAATCCATGCGAATCAAATGGTTTAGCTTCAAATAATTGTGATAGACGTGATTTAGCTTCAACTGCATGCGATACAAACGAGTTTGCTTCAAATCCATGCGAAACACATGATTTAGTTTTAAATCAATACGAGGTAGATGGCTGATCTTCGAAGCCATGCGAAACAAATGGTTTAGATTCAAATACTTGTTTGATACATTATCTAGCTTCAATTACATGCGAAACAAACAAGTTAGCTTGAAATGCAAGCGAAACACATGATTTAGCTTCAGATCAATGGGAAGAAGAAGGCTTATTTTGAAATCCATGCGAATCAAATCGTTTAGCTTCAAATAATTGTGATATACATGATTTAGCTTCAACTGCATTGCGAAACAAACTAGTTAGTTTCAAATCCAAGCGAAACACATGATTTAGATTCAAATCAATGCGAAACACATGATTTGGCTTCAAATCAATGCGAAGTAGAAGGGTTATCTTCGAATCCATGCGAAACAAATGGTTTAGCTTCAAACACTTGTGATATACATGATTTAGCTTCAACTGCATGCGAAACAAACGAGATAGCTTCAAATCCATGCGAAACATATGATCTAAGATCAAATCAATGCGAAGTAGAAGGCTTAGCTTCAAGTTAATAAGAAACAAATCAATAATCTTCAGATAATTGCGATATAAGTGGTGTAGCTTCAAATGCAGGCGAAGCAAATGAGTTTGCTTCCAATGCATGCGAACCACATGATTTAGCTTCAAATCAATGCGAAGTAGAAGGCTTATCATCAAATCCATGCGAATCAAACGGGTTAGATTCAAACACTTGCGACATACATGATTTAGCTTCAACTGCATGCAAAACAAACGAGTAAGCTTCCAATCCATGCAAAACACATGATTTAGCTTCAAATCAATGCGAAGTAGAAAGCTTAGCTTCAAATACATGAGAAACATATGGTTAGCTTCAAATCAATTGGAAGTAGAAGGCTTAGCTTCAAATCCAAGCGAAACACATGATTTGCATTCAACTCAATGCGAAGTAGAAGCCTTAGCTTCAAATCCTTGCGAAACGAATGGTTTAGCTTCAAATACTCGTGATATTCATGATTTAACTTCAACTGCATGTCGAACAAACGAGTTAGCTTAAAATCCAAGCGAAACATATTATTTTGCTTCAAATCAATGCGATGTAGAAGGCTTGGCTTCAAATCCATGCGAATCAAACGGTTTAGCTTCAAATACTTGTGATATACTTGATTTATATTCAAGTGCATGCGAAACAAACGAGATAGCTTCACATCCATGCGAAACATATGATTTAACATCAAATCAATGCGATGTAGAAGGCTTGGCTTCAAATCCATGCGAATCAAACGGTTTAGCTTCAAATACTTGTGATATACTTGATTTATATTCAAGTGCTTGTGAAACAAACGAGTTAGCTTCAAGTCCATGCGAAACACATGATTTAGCTTCAATTCAATGCGAAGTAGAAGGCTTAGCTTCAAGTTAATAAGAAACAAATCAATAATCTTCAGATAATTGGGATATAAGTGGTATAGCTTCAAATGCAGGCGAAGCAAATGAGTTTGCTTCCAATCCATGCGAACCACATGATTTAGCTTCAAATCAATGCGAAGTAGAAGGCTTATCATCAAATCCATGCGAATCAAACGGGTTAGCTTCAAACACTTGTGATATACATGATTTAGCTTCAACAGCATGCAAAACAAACGAGTAAGCCTCAAATCCATGCGAAACACATGATTTAGCTTCAAATCAATGCGAAGCAGAAGTCTGATCTTCGAATTCATGCGAAACAAACGGTTCAGATTAAAATGCTTGTGATATACATGATTTAGCTTCAACAGCATGCGACACAAACGAGTTAGCTTCAAATCCATGCTAAACACATGATTTAGCTGCAAAATCAATCCGATGCAGAAGGCTGATCTTCGAATCCATGCGAAACAAATGTTTTAGATTCAAATACTTGTGATATACATGATTTAGCTTCAACTGCATGCGAAACAAACGAGTTAGCTTCAAATCCATGCGAAACACATGATTTAGCTTCAAATCAATGCGAAGTAGAAGGCTTAGCTTCAAGTTAATAAGAAACAAATCAATAATCTTCAGATAATTGCGATATAAGTGGTATAGCTTCAAATGCAGGCGAAGCAAATGAGTTTGCTTCCAATCCATGCGAACCACATGATTTAGCTTCAAATCAATGCGAAGTAGAAGGCTTATCATCAAATCCATGCGAATCAAACGGGTTAGCTTCAAACACTTGTGATATACATGATTTAGCATCAACTGCATGCAAAACAAACGAGTAAGCTTCAAATCCATGCGAAACACATGATTTAGCTTCAAATCAATGCGAAGCAGAAGTCTGATCTTCGAATCCATGCGAAACAAACGGTTCAGATTAAAATGCTTGTGATATACATGATTTAGCTTCAACAGCATGCGACACAAACGAGTTAGCTTCAAATCCATGCTAAACACATGATTTAGCTGCAAATCAATCCGATGCAGAAGGCTGATCTTCGAATCCATGCGAAACAAATGTTTTAGATTCAAATACTTGTGATATACATGATTTAGCTTCAACTGCATGCGAAACAAACGAGTTAGCTTCAAATCCATGCGAAACACATGATTTAGCTTCAAATCAATGCGAAGTAGAAGGCTTAGCTTCAAGTTAATAAGAAACAAATCAATAATCTTCAGATAATTGCGATATAAGTGGTATAGCTTCAAATGCAGGCGAAGCAAATGAGTTTGCTTCCAATCCATGCGAACCACATGATTTAGCTTCAAATCAATGCGAAGTAGAAGGCTTATCATCAAATCCATGCGAATCAAACGGGTTAGCTTCAAACACTTGTGATATACATGATTTAGCTTCAACTGCATGCAAAACAAACGAGTAAGCTTCAAATCCATGCGAAACACATGATTTAGCTTCAAATCAATGCGAAGCAGAAGTCTGATCTTCGAATCCATGCGAAACAAACGGTTCAGATTAAAATACTTGTGATATACATGATTTAGCTTCAACAGCATGCGAAACAAACGAGTTAGCTTCAAACCCAGTGAAAAATATGATTTAACGTCAAATCGGCGTGAAGTAGAAGGCTTAGCTTCAATTCCAAGCGAAACAAATTATTTAGCATCAATCAATGCGAAGTAGAAGGCGTTGTTTCAAATCCATGCGAAACAAATGGTTTAGCTCCAAATACTTGTGATATACATGATTTAGCTTCAACTGCATGAGAAACAAACGAGTTAGCTTCAAATCCATGCTAAACACATGATTTAGCTGCAAATCAATGCGAAGCAGAAAGCTGATCTTCGAATCCATGCGAAACAAATGGTTTAGCTTCAAATACTTGTGATATACATGATTTAGCTTTAACTGCATGCGAAACAACGAATAAGCTTCAAATCCATGCTAAACAAATGGTTTAGCTCCAAATACTTGTGATATACATGATTTAGCTTCAACTGCATGAGAAACAAACGAGTTAGCTTCAAATCCATGCTAAACACATGATTTAGCTGCAAATCAATGCGAAGCAGAAAGCTGATCTTCGAATCCATGCTAAACATATGATTTTACTTCACATCAGTGCGAAGGAGAAGGGTAATCTTCGAATCCATGCAAAACAAATGATTTAGCTTCAAACACTTGTGACAAACATGATTTAGCTCCAATAGCATGCGAAACAAACGAGTTAGCTTCAATAACCATGCGAAAAACAT